>NC_090816.1:124285267-124600267 GCF_000390325.3 Nicotiana tomentosiformis | reverse complement strand
AGGACACTCCATAAAGATAATGCCTCCAAATTTTAAGAGTATGGACAATCACAGCTAATTCCAAATCATGTACCAAGTAATTCTTCTCGTGAGGCTTCAGCTGACATGAGAAATATGCAATAACTCGCCCCTCCTGCATCAATACACAACCCAGGCCAACGCGTGAAGCATCGCAATATACTATATACATCCCTGAACCAGAAGGCAACACTAATACCGGTGCAGAAGTCAATAATGTCTTGAGCTTCTGAAAGCTCTCCTCACAATCGTTGGACCATCGAAACGGAGCACCCTTCTGGGTCAATTTAGTCAAAGGTGCTGCAATAGATAAAAATCCTTTCACAAACCGACGATAATAACCTGCTAACCTCAGAAAACTCTTGATCTCGGTCGCCGAGGTGGGATGGTGCCAATTATGAACTAACTTTAATACCCTTTCCTTACACGATATGTCCCAAGAATGCTACAAAGTTTAGCCAAAACTGATATTTGGAGAACTTAGCATATAGCTTTTGTTCCTGCAACGTCTAAAGCACCACTCTCAAATGCTGCTCGTGGTCGTCCATACTACGTGAGTAGATCAAAATGTCATCAATGAAGACAATGACAAACAAATCAATATATGGTATGAACACCTTGCTCATCAAATCCATAAACGCCGCTGGGACATTAGGCAAACCGAATGACATCACCAGAAACTCATAATGACCATATCTAGTCCTAAAAGCAGTCTTCAGAAGATCCGAATCCCGAATCTTCAACTGATGATACCTTGACCTCAAGTCTATGTTTTAGAACACTCTAGCATCCTGCAACTAGTCAAACAATGCATCAATATGCTGCAACGGGTACTTATTCTTAATGGTAACTTTGTTCAATTGGCGGTAATTAATACATATCTGCATAGTCCCATCTTTCTTCTTCACAAATAGCACCGACGCGCCCCAAGGCGACATACTTGGCCTGACGAACCCCTTTGCCAACAACTTCTCAAGACGTTTCTTCATCTCTTTCAACTCTTTCGGAGTCATACAATATGGTGGAATAGATATAGGCTGGGTACCTGGAGCAAAATTAATACAGAAATCAATATCACGATCTGGTGGCATGCTTGGAAGATCATAAGGAAACACATCGGAGAACTCTCAGACTACGGGCACTAAATCAATTGTCGGAGTCTCTGCAGTAGTGGCCCTAACATAAGCCAAATAAGCCAAACATCCCTTCTCGACCATGTGTCGAGCCTTCATAAAGGAAATAACCCGACTAGATGCACTGACAGACGAACCCTTACATTCCAATCTAGGCAGCTCTGGCATCGCCAAGTTAACCGTCTTAGCATGGTAATCTAGGATGACATAATATGGGGATAGAGAGTCCATGCCCAGGATGATCGCAAAATCGATCATATCAAGCAGTAGAAGATCTGCTCTAGTCTCGTGACCATAGAATGTAACAATGCAGGACCGGTAGATCCGATCCACAACAATAAAATCCCCCACATGAGTGGACACATAAATAGGAGTACCCAAGGATTCACGAGAAACACCCAGGAAAAGAGCAAATAGAGATGACACATAGAAATATGTAGACCCTGGATCAAATAATACTGAGGCATCTTTGCCACATACAGAAATAATACCTGTGATCATGGCATTTGAGGCCTCTGCATTTGGTCTGGCCGGAAAAGCATAGAACCTAGCTGGTGCGCCACCTGACTGGCCTCCACCTCTAGGACGACCCCTACCCACATGCCCTCCGCCTCTGGGAGGCCGAACGACTGGTGGAGCAACTGGTGCAGTAATCATAGGCTGCTGATCCTGCTGCACTGGCCTACCCCGAAGCCCGGGGCAGAATCTCCGTATATGACTGAAATCCCCGCACTCGAAACAACCCCTCGGTACGATGGACTATTGACGTGAAGTCTGGCCCTGATGATCTTAATACCCACTGGAAGAACCCTGAATAGCTGGTGGGTGGTAAGAACTCTCCATCATAGCCCTGAAATAAGGTCACACTGGAGCACCCCGATGAGGCAGTGGTACTGGGTATGGGGGCCTACCGGACTGACCTCTCATGAACTGACCTCTACGCCCAGACGGGGCACCTCTAAACTCTCCAGAATATCTAAACCATTTATTTCTCATAACCTGCTCTCGGCTACGCTGATGCACACCCTCAATTCTCCCTGCTATCTCCACAACCAGCTCATAAGAAGTCCCCATCTCAACCTCTCGGGCCATAGTGGCCTGAATACCAGTGTGCAAACCCCCAACAAACCTCCGTACTCTCTTTGCATCAGTAGGTAGTATCATAAGTGCATGGCGAGACAACTTAGACAACCTCGCTTCATAGTCAGTCGCTGACATCTGACCCTGCTAGAGCTGCTCGAACTGAAACCGCAATGCTTCCCACTGGGAGGGTGAAATATACCTATCCAGGAAGATATAGGTGAAACTGTCCCAAGTCATGAGAGGAGAATATGATGTCCTGCCAAAAAGATAGGACTACCACCATCTTCGGGGCTTGCTCTCCAGCTGAAAGGTAGCAAAGTCTACCCCATGGGACTCTAGTATCCTCATGTCGTGTAGTCTGTCCATGCACCAATCAAGAAGTCCTGGGGATCCTCATGTCGCTCAATCCTAAAGACAGGAGGATGTAGCCTGGTCCATCTGTCCAATAGCTTATGCGGCTCGCCGACTGCAGCTGGTCTGGGCTTAGGTGTAGCTCCCCCTCCCGCCTGAGATGTGGCTGGGTCTGCCAGAAATAAACCGGTCTGAGTCATACTATCCATGAACTTCAGGATACAACCCATGACCTCCTGAAATCCCGATGCGGATGTGAAATCCACCGAGGTTGGCTCTGCTGCAGGCACCTCGCCCTGCTCCTGAATAATAGTATTCTCTGCTGGACCCACTGGTGGCAAAGCTGGAGTAACCCTGGGACGTCCTCGTCCCCTACCACGGGTCGGAGCCCTCCCTCTGCATTGGCCTTGACCTCTAACAATAGGGGGAGCAGCTCTTCCCTGGTCGGGAACCTCCGTAGAGCGTGTTCTTACCATCCGTGAGAGAATAAGAGAAAGATATTTAGTACTACACCAACTGCACGATAGGAGATGAAGAAAGGTAGTTTCCTAACATTCTATAGCCTCTCGAAGATAAGTACAGACGTCTCGGTACTGATCCGCAAGACTCTATTAGGCCTGCTCATAACTTGTGAGACCTATGTGAACCTAGTGCTCTGATACTATGTTGTCACGACCCAATTTCACCTATAGGTCCTGATGGCACTTAACGTCACTGCTAGGTAAGCCAACTAGTGAATTAAACATATATTTTCTCTTTTAATAAATTTCTGAGTAATTAAACTTTCCTTACTTGCAAGATTTAAGAAAAAATAGAAAGTCTAAATAGATAAATACCAAAATAATAATTTCAAGACCACAATTCTACTAGTGTATGTGGCAAGACCTGGTGTTACAAGTATATGTGCATCTAGTAGATTATACAAAATTCCAAGTACTGTATGAACATAATAGACAAAATACAAATACAAAGAGAGACACTAGGTGCTGCGGAACGGCTTAGGAAAGACAACTTACCACTAGGCCTCGGGGTAACGGGGATGCGCACTGGTAGGGCCGCCTAATGCACCTGTCTCAGATCCTGCACAAAAAGTCCAGCAAGCGTAGCATGAGTACGTAAACAATGTGTAACCAGTAAGTATCATGTCTAATATCGAAAGAGTAGTGATGAAATGTCGACTTCGACACTCACTATGGGTCAATAATATAAAGATAAAGATATTTAAATAAACATGATTTATGTGAATAATAACAATTTCATTAACGAGCAGAAATAAATAATTCTTTCATAATTTAATAATTTCCAATAAATCATTTATCTTCACAAGCTCCAATAAAATGTCAAAGCATCGTGTAATTATTATTATTAAGCACGATTTATACCGAGATCGTACGGCCCGATCCAGAGTGACATGTACACTGTCGAGGGATGTGCGACACGATCCATAGATGCATCTATACTGCCGAGGCGTTCAGCCCGCTCCACAAGAAAGGAAAATATTTTATGAACCTCCGGAATGAGAAGCTATCACAAGGATAACACACAAGGATGTACAATTTCTATTAACGACCGAATAATTGCACAAATATTCAAGTATGTAAAATTTCGGTCTTAAACTATTTCCTCTAACAATTTCCAATATGACCCAAGTACTTCAACTAATAAAGGATGCAAACATTACAAGTAATTCATGATTTAGGTCCTAAACTATCCGGACATAGCATAATTAGTAGCTACGCACAGACTCTCTCACCTCGTGCGTACGTAGCCCCAACAATTAGCATCAAATAATAATTTAAATCACCTATGGGGTAAATTCCCTCTTAAAGGTTAGACAAGAGACTTACCTCATCTCAAAGCTCACTTCCCGATCGAAATTTCGCGTTAAAGCCTCAATTTGTTGCGGAAAAATCCGAAACTAGTCAAATATTATATAATTTAATCAATACATGCTCAATAATTCGAAATTAAATCATTAGATTAATTAACCAACCCAAATTGGTAAAATTTCTAAAATTTATCCCGAGCCCACATGCCCAAATTCCAAAATATTTCAGAGGAAATCGTCACCCATAACCTTAAGAACTCAAATATATAATTTTCATCCCATTCCATAACCAATTTCGTGGTTAAAATCTCATTTTTTTCAAAACCTAGGTTTTTCATCTAAATCCTTGATTTCAACAATTTACATGTTATAATCTACCCATAATCTATGTATTTAACTCACAATAGATAGAATTACTTACCTCCAAGTTGCTAGGTGAAAATACCTCTCAAGAAGCTCCAAAATTGCCCAAGAATGGAGAAAAATGGGCTCAAAATGACTGAGCCCCGACTTAAATTAGCGTTCTGCCTTCTACGATTTTCGCACCTGCGGAGGTATTATCGCACCTGCGGAAAAATCCTCGCAGGTGCGAGTTTCCCCCACCTGGCCAAGCTCCGTATCTGCGGTCTAAGGATCGCTTCTGCGCGTTCGCTTTTGTGACGCTTCTTATGCACCTGCGGCCCTCGCCGCTTCTGCGCCCTCTTCCTCCGCACCTGCGCGCTCGCATGTGCGACAAAAACTCCGCTTCTGTGATCCCTGGGCGTCACTGGATGGTCCACTTCTGCAGTTCGTGGCTCGCTTCTGCGAGCTCGCACCTGCGGCTGGCCAAGCGTAGGTGTGATTGCAGTAGAAGCTGGAAGCTTCAACTGCTGCTCCTAAGTCCAAACTTGGTCCGAGCCTCGTCCGATTAACTCCCGAGCCCCCCAGGGCCTTGTCTCAATATACCAACAAGTTTGAAATCATAAAACATACTCGCTCAAATTCTCGGAATGCATAAAACAACATCAAAACTAAGAATCATACCCCAAACCAAATTGATTCAATTTAGAAATTTTAAATTCTTCAAACTTACTCCAAACGCGCCGAAACGTACTTAAACTATTCGGAATGATACCAAATTTTACGTGAAAGTCTTAAATCACCATACGAAACTATTCCCATGCTCTGAAGTCCAAATGAACGTCAATTACTCTGAAACCTATTCCAAACCAAATTTAAAGAACTTTAAAACCTTCAAAGAGCCAACTTTAACTATTAGGCGCCGAAATGCTCCCGGGTCGTCCAGAACCCAATTCGAACATACGCCCAAGTCCAAAATCATCATACGAATCTATTGAAATCGTCAAATCCCGATTCCAAGGTCGTTTTCTCAAAATGTTGACCGAAGTCAAACTTAGCCCTTTTAAAGCCAACTAAGGAACCAAGTATTTCGATTTCAAACCGAACCCTTCCAAATCCCGAACTAACCATCCCCGCAAGTCATAAAATAGTAAAAGTGCATACGAGATATCTTATTTAGGGGAACAAGACTCTAAAAGACAAAATGACCAGTTAGGTCGTTACAGACAGAGAATAGGGAAAGAAGAGACAATAGAGAAAAGAAAACAAAGTGTAACTAAATTCTCTAATTTAAGGCACTAATATTGGATTGTATATAATTTGTAAGTAATCCTTATTTAGAGCGGGTATGTCACGACCCAAAAATTTTACCACAGGCGTCGTGATGGCACCTAGTCTCTAAGACTAGGTAAGCCGATTACAATTATATTTCAAGCCATTTTTTTTTATATAAACCAACAACGGAAAAAATTACAAATATAACAACCTCCCAAGACTGGTAGTACTGAGTCACAAAATCTAACTGAATACATAGAATGATCACGAGGACCGAATATACAATACTGTTTGATTAAAAATTAACAGTATAATGAAATGAAAAGGCTCCAAGGGACTTCAACGACCAAGCAGCTCTACCTTGAATCCTTACGATCCCACTCTAACTCTGTACCAGTTTGATACCTCCAATACCTGGCTCTGCACAAAAATATGCAGAAGTGTAGTATGAGTACACCATGGTCGGTACCCAGTATGTATCAAGACTAACCTCAGTGAAGTAGAGACGAGGTACAATCAAGACACTCATTAGTCTAATAACCTGTGCAATATAGTATACAAAATAATAGGAAACAAATAACAATAAGAGCAACACAAATCAACCAATGATATGCCTAGCATGGCAACAAGAACACTATTAATATTGCTCAACAAATAATAAATACAAGTACACCCAAGTAAATCAAGTTCTTCAATTAAATATCTTTCACATATAATTCTTCCAAATAACTCTCTTTCAAATATAATTTCCTCAAATAAATATCTTTCAAATATAATTCTTTTAATAAATCTTTTCCAAATATAATTTACTCAAATAAATATCTTTCAAATATAATTCTTTTAATAAATCTTTTTCAAATATAATTTCCTCAAATAAATATCTTTCAAATACAATTCCTTCAAATACTACTTTTTGAATAAAACTCCTTCTGAATAAATATTTTGAATATAATTCTTTCAATTAAAAGTCACCATGTGACACCTCATTTCTTAATCATAAAAGTACGGGTCTCATCCCTTTTCATATTTTCACAGCACTTCGTGCCCATAATTAAATTATCATATTTTTTCCGGCACCTCATGCCCATTTTTCATATCACATATGCACGGACAGTTCACGTGCCAATAATAAAACCATCATATTTCTCCGGCACTTCGTGCCCACGTTTTATATCTCAACTGCACGGACAATTCACATGCCAATATCATCATTATTTATTCACGGCACCTCGTGCCCACATTTCTTTACATAATCTGCCTGGCAATAGCCACATGCTCCCAATTTCAACATAATCAGACTATTATCAATTTACCAACAACAAGACAAATTGCACAAGGTATAAAATAAACACAAGAAAAATCACAATATCATATAAAATCACCAATGCAACTACTCCACATCATCACATATCATCCCTGACAATAGCCACCCTTATCTCTTCTACAACCACCCTTATCACTCCTATTATAGCCATCCTTATCACTCCGCCCTGACTATATCAATAGCCACCCTTATCGCTCATATTGCCACCCTTATCTCTCCTATAGCCACCCTTATCGCTTTGCCCAGACAATATACTAACAAATACAACAACAGTAAAATGCCACCCTTATACCCACATAATATCAACAGTGGAATGCCACCCTTATATTATCAAAGTAACAACTCACACAACACAATAATTTATACGGGAAATTATCACGGCAACATAACAAAATCAATTCATATCACAATTTGCCCAATGACCACAACCAAATTCAAAAGATACAACCAAATCAATTAATTTCACAACAAATAGCCGAAGGCTCCACGCAATGTATATAACACCACAAAAATAATCAACAGAGATAGAAATTATTCTGCATAAAGGAAAGCCTTCATTAAATTCAAATTTAGGTAATTATATTAGCACATCTTCTTAAGCTTACTTAATTAATTATTTGCATAGGAAAAATTCATTATGAAATAAAATTCCAAGAATATCAAACCATCAAACTCACGGAATTCACATAAATATACAGGTAACATTCACATTAAATCGTCATATAAAAATAAGTTCAATAAATGCGAATTGAGGCATGGCAACAGATGATTCAATAAATGCCAACAAATATCCAATTTAATACACAATATGTTTAAGACTTTAACTCAATAAATTTTGCACATATAAGCCAGAGTACGTAATCGTCACCTCGCATACACGGCTTTTCACATTTTACAAATGGCACATAAGATTCGATGCCTAAGGGGAAATTCCCCCACTCGAGGTTAGGCAAGATACTTACCTTTTTGAAGCTACGCCGATATTCCAAAAATCACCTTCTTACTTGAATTGACCTTCGAACAGCTCAAATCTATCCAATTCAATTGTATAACTTCATTAAAATTCATCGGAAACAATTCCGGATAATAAAGCGTCGACTTAAAAATTTATTCTAAAATGTTAACAAAAGTCAACGCAGGGGCCGCCTCTCGGAACCCGACATAATTTTCATGAAATTCAAATACCCATTCCAATACGAGTTCAACCATACCAATTTTATCGAATTTCCATAAAAACTCGACCTCCAAATCTTAAATTTGCGTTCTTAGAAGATTTTGCAAAATTTTTGATTTTTTCCATTTAAATCCGAATTAAACGATGAATATAATCATAGATTCATGAAATATAATCAATTTAGGATATAGAACACTTACCCCAACCAAGCTTGTGAAAAATCTCTCCAAAATCGCCCAAATCCGAGCTCCAAAAGTCCAAAAACGAAAATGGCGAAATGACCATTTTTGGTCCTTATAATTCTGCCCAGTTTCACACTTGCGGACTAATTTTTCGCACCTACGTGCTCGCTTTTGTGAGAGAATGCATGCTTCTGCGAGGTCACTGCCCTGCCACAAAGCTCGCACCTGCGGAGCCATTTCCGCTTCTGCGCTTCCTCGTCACTTCTGAATAGAAAACATCGCACCTGCGATTGCGCAAGTGCGGAAGGCTGTCCGCATCTGCGACCTTCCTCCAGATCTGCCCAGCTCGCTTTTGCGACGAAATCCTCGCTTCTGCGAGGTCACACCTATGCCCAAATTCCGTAGGTGCGATCCCAACAGGTGCTGCCCAGAAATAGCAGAATTTCCAGCAGCTTCCTTCAAGTCCAAATTGCTGTGTTAACTTTTCAAAATCTACCTGAGGCCCTCGGGACCTTAACCAATTATACCAACATGTCCAAAAATACAATACGAACTTAGTCGAGGCTTCAAACCACGTCAAACAACGCCGAAATTACGAATCGCGCATCAAATCAAATTTTGAGTTTTCAAATCTTCCAACTTCTATATTTTGCGCCGAAACATATTAAATCAATCTGAAATGACTTTAAATTTTGAACACAAGTCATAATTGACGTAATGTAGCTATTCCAATTTCCGGAATCTAAATCTGACCTCGTTATAAAAAAATTCACCCTTCGGTCGGACTTTCCAAATTCTTCTATTTTTTCAACTTTCGTCAAAATGTGTCGAATTGTCCTACGGGCTTCCAAATCCAAATCCGAGCATACACCTAAGTCTGAAATCATCATACGAAGCTATTGCCATTATCAAAATTCTATTTCGGGGTCGTTTGCTCAAAAGTCAACTCTCTGGTCAACTCTTTCCATTTAATCTTCTAAATAAGAATTGTTCTTTTAATTAAATTCCGAATCTTCCGAAAATCAAACTCTACCACACTCACGGGTCATAATACGTATTACGAAATTACTCGAGACCTTAAGTCGCTAAACGAGGAATTAATTCTTAAAACGACAAGTCGGGTCGTTACAGAGTAATACACAAAATTAGGACAATTTTAATAAATAAATTTTAAATATTGTATAGAAAGGAAAAAATCTCTTAGTACAATCAGTCTTACAACATTAACTGTCACAGAGTATCCCATCTGAGCCCAAGTTTCTTTTTGTTCTTGTGCCGCTTTATCATTGAGCCCAGTGGTTTTGCTAGAGTGCCATTCTATTGAACCCAAATACCCACAAATGGGTCGTTACTGCTTAGTCCTTTCCTTTTTGCGGGAATACTCCCTCGGTTCATTTCCATTGTCACAACTCACAATCATATTCGAGAAAATTGAGATTATTACACAAATAGTCGGCCAAATTTAATATTTATTTTTCCAGCTAGTATATATAAATTATATATTGATTATCCATATTTATACATATATTATACATGATTATCCAAATGAAAATTTATTACGTATTTCAATTAAATCATATGACAGGACTAAAACCAACAACTTACAACTTGTTTGGATGGTTGTTATCTATTGTAGTGCAGTGACGGATTCAGAAATTTAAAGTCATGGGTACTTGCCGATAAAATTTCTGAAAGAAGAGGAAATATGAGTTTAATTGTGGGTGTTCACTGAATATTTATCCAAATATTATTATAATTGCCTATGCAAATTTACTAAATCTGATCAAAGATAATGGGTGCTTGAGCACCCACATATGATCATGTAGCCACTGTTGTATTGTATCGTGTTCTTATTTTAAATACAATATTTATTTTGATTGTTACTTAAATTTTATTGTATCGTATCGTTAAATCCGTCGTTACATACGACGAAAAGTATCACTTTATGGAACGACAGATTTGGTGTGGTGGTGTCGTTACCTTGCATTATTCTCTCATCTTGCTATGCTTTATTATTAAATAATTATATTTTATCTTTTACCCTACTCTTATATATAACAACTAGTATCCGTACACAATTTTTCATAAGAAAATATATCTTGGAAAAGACGGTATATACAAAAAGCATGGAAATGCTATTATTTTTTGAAACATGTTAATGTAATGGATATTCGTATAATAAAGTAGTAAGGAAACATAATAAAAAAACATACAGTTATTTCCTGAAGTTCAATAATGTTCTTTATAGCCTCAATAAAGCAAGTCATGTATACTAGCTAGATTGCCACAAACAAAGGTTTCTAATGCCTTAAAAATTCAGAAATACGACAAAGCCATAGTATTTCAAGATAGAAAAATTAGACTGTGGGGAAAACAATTACTCCCCACTTGCACAACCTTGACATCCACAATGTAGACACTCTATTACAACAACTTTCCTAAGGTGCTTGGGGACATGGTGCACAAGTAGTTGCAAAAAACTCATAAATACTACTCCCTCTGTTTTAATTTAGATGAGCTAGTTTGACTCGGCACAAAGTTTAAGAAAAAGAAGAAGACTTTTAAAACTTGTGATCTTAAAAGCTTAAGGGGTAAAAGCTTTGTGGGGTCATGTCATTTGTGTGGTTATAAAAACTTCTTATTAAGAGTAAAATGGATAAAATGAAGAGTTTAAAGTTAAATTATTTCCAAATTTAGAAATGCGTCATTTATTTTGGAACATACTAAAAATGAAAGCAACTCATCTAATTTGAAACGGAGGGAGTATGAGTTTTTGCTTGATATTACATGCAGAGACGCTCATATCTAAGCTGCATGTCAAAAATCAGGAAATAGGAAAGAATTAAATATAAGAAACAGACAGATTCTTAAGATGTAGAGGTACGTTGCCTTAAAACACCTTTTTTCACCTTTCAATCAGGTTGCGATCTACATTATCTTGTTCCAAATTGAACCCACATAAAGCATGACTTATTTCACTGAAGTCTTATTATGCTCTTTATTCTGCAAGTAGTACATAACTTAATCAAACATAGTTTTCTAGCATAAAATTCTTCAAACTTACTGGAAAGTTAGCTTTTCAAATTGCAGATTCTCAAACTTCGATGGTATGTCCTCTCGGAAGTGGGAGAATGAAAGCCTTGACATAATGATATTCTGTCACACTTGTATCCTTTTTGCTTAGTTTTCATTTCCTTCCTATCTAGATCATATGGCCAATCTTGTCCAGTAAGGAGAACATCCTTGCATAAGAGAGATCGATGGCGAGCATATTGGTTTCCGTGACCCAAGTTCCCAGTAACCCGAAACTCCCTTGGAGAGCTCGTCTTTGTATTTTGCCAACTTCTCCTGCCATTGACATTGATTTTCTCCAACTGCTTTTGTTGTAGACTTCATAATTTTCCAGCCATTGTTCCTGGAGAAAAATAAAAATAGTTTTTGTTTAAGTATTCACATTGTCAAGTTTCGGGTAAGATGAGAATGAAAGTAAAACGACATTATTCAATTGACTTATATTTTTTTTTACAGCCTCGGACAAAATAACTTCTCATATAAATTAATAACATTGTACAAAGTTTCTTCCAATAACACACTATTAGACAATTTTGTAAAGCAAATTCATATGTTCCATACTTCCATCTATATATAATGAAACTCCCTTTGGGGAGTAATTTTTCATGTATACCTTTCCAATTTGAGCTGTGAATGTCTGTCCTGCACCTATGTTGGAGTTAAGATTCTCACATCAATGCTGCCAATAAAGATAATATCTATATCTCAAGATTTTGATATGACCCCCACATCGTCCCATTTGGCATAAATTCAAAGAGTATACATATTCGGCTAACACTTGAGTCATCTTGACATCACTCAAAGCAATGTCCAGCAGTACTAACTAAATAGCAGTATAGGACTGGGTGCTATGCCTCATAATAGATTTGACATATCAAAGTTTTTTGTAGCCTCTCAAAGCTTATCCAAAACAAACGTTCGACAACGAGGTACCCCAAGCAGTCCCAACTTCCTTGTTTATACCCTATCAAGAATTAAAGATTAAAATACACGTTGAACTTTAGACAAAAATAGAGTTTCTTCCGATAAAACACTATTAGACAAATTTCTGAAGTAAATTCATATGTTCCATACTTCCACCTATATATATATATATATATATATATATATATATATATATATATATATAAAAACTCATTTCGGGAAATAAATTTGCATGTATACCTATCTGACTTGAACTATGCGTGTCCAACTTGTCCTACACATGTCCGATTTGTCTTTGACATTGGGTAATAAATGACAACTTCTTCATATGAATCCAACAACAGCACTAATGTGGAGAAATGTTAAAATTCTCACATCCAATGAGGAGGGAGGACACATGTTATCGTCACTATAATATCTGTTGATAAAAATAAAATACAGATATAATTTTTTTAGTCAAGACGCGCAAAGTTATAAAAATATAAGGACACAAATTTAGAAATGAGTTTAAAAGAATATCTTGATGAAGATGTATATCACAAATTATACAAATTATGGATTTGTACATGTTATTTATTACATAATAAAACCATTAATACGACAGTTAAAGAACTTCTTACCAGGAACAATTGAATTCTTTTTTATATCCAAAGGAAACCTGAGTTGTTGTTGTCCTAGGAGGTAGTCCTTCAGGAAATGACAATATAAAATGATATGTATTAGTAATGAACTTAAATTTAAAGAAGGTGTAAGTACGTAATTTTTGACCCGCATATTAGAATTATCTTTAATAGTCTTAGTATTTTTAGAATATTTATTTGAGTTTATTATAATAGGATTTTACTCTATTATTAATTTTAATTCTTGTTTTAAAGCATAAAAATTAAAAACTACAAACATAGTTTCATCCTTATAATATTTCTCATTTTTATACATATATTTATTTAATGTCCTTAGTTTTCTTTTTGGAAGTGATATTATTTTAATTTCGCTATGATTTTAACCTACTTCTATTTTTTATTTTTAGTATGATATTTGAAAAATATAAAAAACAGTTTTATTTAAGTATTTAGTTTTATTTTAATAGTTTACTCTACTTACATATGACTAATTAATATTTTGGTAGTATTTTAATAGTTTAGGCTCATTATTTTATCTTGCTTTGGGACAAAAGAGGCCCAAAATCGGCCAGCCCAGTTCCATTAGCCCACTAGACCTGCTGACCCGCCCAACACCCCGTTAAATCCTACCTCTTCATTTCTTTTAATCTAATTTCTCGAACCTAGCAGCCCCCCCCCCCACAGAAATCGGCCACCCCCCTCCTCTTCAAGAACCTAATCTCCAAGAAAAGCAGCACAACACTGGCCATTCCCCAACGCCAAATCCATTCAAACAAAAGGAAAAAAGAAAAAAAGAAAAAGAAAGTTATTACTCCAATAAGAAGCAGCGACATGACACACACATACTTTAGGAAGACAAGGCGAGAGAGAGAAGATTGATAAGTCAGGTTTCTGTCCGAGTTCGTGTTTGGGGTTCCTGTCGATTTAGCTGCTCTTTCAAATTTAAGTGTCGAGTTCGGTTCCCGGGCCCTCTCTGTACGTTTATACGCTAATTTAATCGGAAGAAATTGAGGTTCAACATCTCTCCCTTCTCTTTATTTTACTTGTTAATAATGGCGATAAATGCAAAATTGTTTCTGTGATTGTTTGTTCTCCTATGAGTTTCTTATGAATTTGGTGTTAGTTGTAGAGTTTATAGCGTGTTTGTTAATTTTGAGTTACTGAAGTAATTTCTTTTGTTTAGTTATTAATGTTTGGAATTTAATCGTGATTTAGATTGTTAAGCAAAGATTAGGCCAAGAAATAAAAAGCGTTGTTTCTGATGAATCGATTTCGAAAATTGAGTTACGGGAGTGGATTACAAGAAGCAAACAATGGTCTGGGCTTAGTTAGAAACATGTTTAGGCCGTTAATGCTCGGGTAGGCAAACTTTAGTTTTTTTTTCTTTTCTTTTATTCGAGGTGAATGGTCGTTTCCTTTCGTTTATATTCAGGGGAATGCCCCGTTAATGCGACTTGCACGAATGGTCCACGGGGAGCCAATTGTAACAGGAGTGGCCCGCACGATGACACGTTGGGGCCTAAAGTTGAGCTGTCCAAACTCTATGAAAGGGTGGTAGGCAGAAGAACAAAAGGAAAGAAAAAATAAGAACGGTAAATGTAGGATTAGCAGCCAGGGAATGAAAAGCCATATTGTTGCGAACCTTTTAGTGTTATTTTTCTTTACTGATTTAGCACATGGTTAACTTGGTTATTTACTGCTAAGATGAATCATGAAGATGCTTACTTTATGGACTTTTATAATTAGAAGGTGAAATTAAGTGTGAGGTGCAGCATGCATAGAGTATGTAAATACCAAGTAGCACTTCTTTTCTTTCTAGCATCAACTGCCATATCCCCTAGACAAAAACTATATATGATTCAGCTTTGACTGCCAAGATTATGGATTTATTTTTCCTGTACTGATAGCCAATGACCAAAAGGGAATGATATTGTATGGAAGAATGGAAATCATTAAAAAAAAAAACTAACTGATTGGAGTAATTGCTATAATATAACATACGTGACGTTTTGAACTTCTTACTGACATATTAATGTGAAGTGAAATCCATGTTCATAAAGTTTGAAAATTGAATGACAATGTAAGGGCAGAGCCATTGTATAGATAGGGTTCAAACTTTTCTTCAAATTCTTCCCACAAAGTTATTTTTGATTTTGCAGAACTGCCCTGGAAAAAAGATGAAACATAATCTAGTTGAGTTAAAATCCATATGATTCATCCAAAATGTAATATAAAGATATGTGCTTAAACAACTTGAAAACAGAATTAAGTTAAGAATTAATCAATTTTTTTAGGAAGATAACAAACAAAAGGTACTTAAAAAGAGATGAGATTGTCACGACCCAAAATTCAACTAGCCGGGATGAACCTAACCTCACCCGCTAGGTAAGCCAAATAACAACAATCCGATTCAATTAATATTTAACTGACTTTAATACACTCCCCAACGACTGATAGTACAAATCATGAGCTTCTAAGATTAAAATTTACAAAGCTGGTGTGAAATAAAAATACATCATCTGTCTGAAGTATACATGAACAGATTAAAAATTCTAAAGCTACCATGTACAAGAGGCAGCAATGACTAGAACGCAGGTACATCTTTAGATCCAGCTCTCGCCGCACGCAGCTACATGAGCATCAGAAAATCTGCACGCAAGGTGCAGAATTGTAGTATGAGTACAACCGACCCCATGTACTCAACAAGTAACAAGGCTAACCTTTGGGCTGAAAGTAGTGAAGAGCTCAACAGGTACAGTCCAGTATAAAAATAACAGTACAGAAATGTAGGCATGCTTTCAAGTTCAACAGTTAAACTCAGTACAACTAAATAGATCAATTCTGAATGATATAAGAAATATGACATCTCTATATCTACATGCCAATGTACATGCTGTATGCGATGCACCTCAGTGGAAACCTCGTGTACTCAAAATCTCAAAATACACAATCACTCAGTACTGTATATGGCCAATCCAGCCCAGGGAAGATCCATCTCATATATATATATACACACATATATCAACTAACATTCAGTCACTCAGTACTGTATAAGGTCAATCTAGCCCAGGAAAGATCCATCCCTCAATATAAATGATTCGGGCAAGATCCCAGGGGAAGATCCATCCCCAAATATAAATGATTCGGACAAGATCTATGTCAAGGGAAGATCTATCTCTCAATATAAATAATTCGGGCAAGATCCATGTCCAGGGGAAGATCCATCCCCAAATATAAATGATTCGGACAAGATCCATCCCTCAATATAAAAATCAACCGCGCTCATTGTGGGAGGTGCAGACTCCGGAGGGGCTCCTTCAGCCCAAGCGCTATAATAGCCAGATCCAGACATAAATAAATACAATATGTTACGGCGTGCAGCCCGATCCCATAAATATCACTCAAAATCTCCAGTCTCTCGAGCTCTTATTGACATGAAAATCTACCCGACATGATGATATAATGTATCAATGAATGACAATAGGGACTGAGATATGATATGCAAATGATAGATGTGACTAAGTACAAAATTACAATTCAATCAAGTAATTCAATATCAATAAGACCTCTGTGGATCTCAAAATATCGACACATAGCCTAAATGTGATATTTAACATGAGTCTCAACTCAATTTCCTCTAACACGTGGAGGATATGTGGATAATGACATGATTATTTGATTATGCAACTCCGCAGAATCATTTAAGTCATAATTTCTATGGTGCACGCCCACACGCCCGTCACTTAGCATGTGCGTCACCTCCATACAATTCACATAATACGCAATTCGGGGATTTATACCCTCAGAAGCAAGTTTAGAAGTGTTACTTACCTTAAACCGTGTAATTCTTTATTCTAATATGCCTTTGCCTCGCGAATCGGCCTCCGAACACCTCGAATCTAGTCACAATTAATTCGATGCAGTCAACACAATTTATAGGAATTAATTCCATATGAAAATACTAATTTTTCAAAAAAATTTGAAATTACACTCAAAAATCGCTAGCGGGCCCCACGTCTCGGAACCTGACAAAAGTTACAAAATATGAACGCCCATTCAACCACGAGTCCAACCATATCAAATTTTCCAAATTCCGACATCAACTCGACCTTCAAATCCTCAAATCTTATTTTCAAATCCATAGGCCCAAATTCTCGAATTACACCTCAAAAACATGTAATCTAGTCAGAATATTCGATGATAATTCAATATTATTGACTAACAATGATCACAAGTGACTTACCTCAAGATTTCCCATGAAATTTCTCTAAAAAATCGCCCCAAGCCGTGTTCTTTTGCATAAAAATGTTGAAAAGTACTAAAAAACAAAACTGCTTAATAAAAACACATTTTCCATCAATAAAAGTCTATTTCCCGTCACTAAAGGTCCGCACCAGAACCTGCTTGCACCAACAATTTAATTTTTTACTAAAAAGGCTCTAACTCCGTCATACGAACTCGAAATTCGACGATTCTTATTCCTATGAATTACAAATAATAATATGAACATGATCGTTAAATCGAAACTCAATTCGGAGCTCATTTGCTCAATGCGATACCAATTTCGCTCGTTAAACAATTAACTCATGTTTCGTGCTAAAAACTCAACCGCGACTTGATATAATTAGACCAAACATTCTAGATCATTCCTATAATTCATTATCAAACTCCCAGAAGTCTCGAAATCGAATTTTGATCTCTAGAACTAAAAATAGACCTTTGGATCATTACATGCTTATGCTCAAAACACCAAACTGTTCCAAAACTCATCCAAGCCCCATGAGACCCCAACCAAGTATACTAACAAGTCCCATAACATGAAACGAACTTAGTCGATGACTCAAATTACATTAAACGACACTAAAACATGAATCGCACCCCAATTCAAGCTTGGGGCTATTGGAACCATCAAAACTCCATTCTGGAGTCGTTTGTACAAAAGTCAAACTTCGGTCAACTCTTTTCATTTAAGCTTCTAAACAAGGATTGTTCTTTCAATTTAATCCCGAATCATCTGAAAACCAAAGCCGACAATTCACACAAGTCATAATATATATTACGAAACTTCTCAAAACTTCAAATTGTTGAATAGGATGTAAATGCTCGAAACGACAAGTCGGGTCGTTACATTCTTCCCCACTTAAACATACGTTAATCCTCGAGCTTGCCGAGAGTTGTTCCTAAACCTTCAAATCACTATTCCACCTTACCATGCATATACCTGGGGTGATCCCACGTCACCCTATTCCATATAGGCCTTACAACACAACATAATTGAAAATCATTACTTTAACCGTAGCCCATAAACATTGGAACCCAATTTCTAACATCCGAAAGTCTTTTCAAGACCCGAATCTCACATCTATACACTTTATAAATCTGAACAAGCTGTATTAAGCCTTAACCATAACCCGAGATATAATCACATAACATACTACACAACTCGCATACTCACAACATCATTTCCGATCACAGTAACTACTCAAAACCAACCAAGTACTAGTATTAAACCCCACATTCCACATAACCTCATTCCAAAACTTTCGTACACTGCCGATAATGAAAGAAACATACAGGAACTCACAACCACTTACCAGATCAACATGTCATGGAGATTTCCCTCGTTCAACAAGTACCATAGCCAATTATTTAAGCTGAATTCTAAATTATTCTTCCAAAATGCTGTAATCAAGCCTGATAGTATCCATTCTAGGTCCAATGACCTTATATCACCAAACACAACTATTCTAGCTATTCCGGTATAATTCTGCCCTTTTGTTTTTAAAAAAAGGCACATAATATTATTTAAAACCAACTCATCAAATTTCGTGAAAAGAACATATGTGTGTGTATGTGCACAATTTTCTCAAATTGCCTTGATCAGGCAATATCATAGCATGTAGAGGAAGGAAATAATTAATCAGATAAACGATCAAGGAAACGCGATTTCCACACTCTGCACGGACAACTCATGTGCTAATAATAGAACTCGCACGGACAACTCACGTGCCAATAACATAATCTGCCCTGTATAGTCTTACGCCTCTAGTCCAAACATATTACATGGGAGTATTTAAACAGGTATATGATGAGAGAGATAAGATTCTCATGTTCATGGACTGGTATAAATGACATGCTAAAGTGTAGGCATGTACAAAGTGTGCTATCGTAGCTCAAATCGAAAATCTTTCATCACTAAGGCATTTATCAAGTTCGTTTAGGGATTTTAACCCCTATGTAGCCTCAAACATGGCTCAAATAACTCACGCAATGTTACAGATATGGGAAACATCATACCTTAAAGCTTAAAAGTCTATTCTAGACTTATTATAACCTAAACGCAATCCGAGCATGGATAAATAGCCCTCTAAAAAGTCCTCAATGACTTAATCATAACACGTACTATTATCTAGTTAACTTGGCCACATCTTCACAGTCTGCAGCCCTGAAATAATTTGCTTCTGAGAATTCTCAGTCCCCCAAATTCATATAACACATGAACCACCATGACTAATCACAACTCCAGCACTCGAATGACTATCACATTCTTCATGCACGATCATCCCATTAGGAATACTTCCAAAATTCTTCTGTGCCACATAGCAATAATTTGAATATCAGCAGTCTATCAACAAGGTGAGTACTGTAATACTAATGAACATCCGTAAGTCAAAACACAATGCGACTTCTGAAATGCGCACTCTTCTCAGGGATTGCCGAGCAGTTATAACATTCATCTAAATATCTGAAACTGACCATTCTGTCCAAAATTTGTGACCTTCCATTCAAGACTGAACTGCCATCTTGTACATGTAAATCTTAATCCCGTACAACACACCACATCTATCATGCCATCATGTGAAAAACACGAGAGTCCTATTATCAACTTGGAGTCACCAGCAAATTACATACCCGATTGGTTAGAAACCTTCCATTTACTTCCTTCTAGGGGAAATCACAATACACAACATGTTCCCTACACCAGTTGAAAATATCCGGTTCAAACCATGGTAGAAACCATCAAGAACACTTTGGAATCCATTTGCACATAACCAAGCTATCAGAACTGAATTTCTCTAACTCGACCAAGCCACGCAGGTCATCAAACCCAAGAATATTGCCACCAAAACATCTATAGAGCCTCACCACATTATAATTACCCCCATAAATACCACAACCGAGACAACTACTCTGAAAAGACCTTATGTGAACTTAAAATTATTCTTTTACCTTTCTTATACTGGAATGTAGAATCCATAGTCATACAGAATTACCGCAAGTCCCGGCACCATCAAATGCAAATATTAGATTCTCCACATACAAGTCCGAAAAAATTCTCAATTGCTATATATAAATCTCGAACCCATCAGAACTTTCTCGAGAGTCACCCACTTTGCTCAAATCTAAATTGCACCGCCCAAATGGGCCGAAAGACACATGCCCCATTAGCACAATAACACCCAAAGAAGTAACCCTACCTTAACACCATCAATCAAATTCATACTCCGTACGCACTACATCCTTCACAAATAACAACTCACTCATCCCATGATTTTCATATACTCATAAAGCATAATATAACCCATATTCAAGAATTTCCTTACTCGAGTCATCCTCGATCTCAACCTCTGCAAGTCATAACTAATCAACAAGTATTCCTCGCACCAAAACCAATACAACACATAATCGTGCAATCAAATCGTAGATAGCAGACACCCCCACTTGGCTCAAATCCATATAACAAAACATCTGATAACTCACCATACCCATACTCTAATATTGTCATAATCCCGCAATCAATTCAACAAAAATTCTTCACAAGATCAGGTAACACAAACCGTAAAATACCTCAATCATCAGCTAAGCTTGCATTCATTCTCATGACAATCAAGTCAACTTTCTCAATCAGATTCAAATTCAAATCTCAACACATACACCCCGCTGGTAGAAATGAAACACTTCACTCAACATTATAAGGAACACACCTACGTAGATTACTCCGCAGGAGATAACCCACCTGCTTAGACTCAAATTGGCATCTTGTTATACCCTTTTGCAGCCACAATTACTACGGAATCACTTAATCTTTCTGAGTCCAAACTCATTGACAAGACATGAAAATTTAATTTGTCCCACAATTTAACAACGTGAAAGATCCTTCAACACATTTATACGCGAGACTATACGTCAAATCAAGACAGACATTAAGCACCCAATGGCCCTTTTTACATCTCGAGAAACTCTTCTCGTCTCATTCAAACCATCACAGAGTCATTCAACCGCTCATCGAGCCACAAATTTCACTCATAGGGACACTACCGGACGCATAAGTCCAAACGCACAAGTTCTCACAACCGAAACTACCGAGCATAAGCTGCGGTCTAACCCTGGCCTCAAGTCCTCTAGACTGGCCCATTACCAAAACACAAAATACTCACCTCGAACCTCGTTTATGGAATCACAAGTCGACGATACACAACTGATACCGAGTGCTCACATATGCACATGAATGCGTGGAATGAATTCAAAGAGTTATGTTTCAAGCTGAATCAATTCTGCATGATAAGGAAAGAAAGATGGGAGATTATCCTAAATGCCTTATAGCCTCTTAAAGATAAGTATTCACGTCATCATACCGATCAACAAGACTCTACTAGACACTTGCTCATGACTTGTGGAACCTATGAACCTAAAGCTTTGAGACCAACTTGTCACGACCCAAAATTCAACTAGCCGGGATGAACCTAACCTCACCCGCTAGGTAAGCCAAATAACAACAATCCGATTCAATTAATATTTAACTGACTTTAATACATTCCCCAACGACTGATAGTACAAATCATGAGCTTCTAAGATTAAAATTTACAAAGCTGGTGTGAAATAAAAATACATCATCTGTCTGAAGTATACATGAACAGATTAAAAATTCTAAAGCTACCATGGACAAGAGGCAGCAATGACTGGAACGCAGGTACATCTTCAGATCTAGCTCTCGCCGTATGCAGCTACATGATTATAAGAAAATCTGCACGCAAGGTGCAGAATTATAGTATGAGTACTACCGACCCCATGTACTCAATAAGTTACAAGGCTAACCTTTGGGCTGAAAGTAGTGACGAGCTCAACATGTACAGTCCAGTATAAAAAAAATAGTACAAGAATATAGTCATGCTTTCAAGTTCAACAGTTAAACTCAGTACAAGTAAAATAGATCGATTGTGAATGATATGAGGAATATGATATCTCTATATCTACATGCCAATGTACATGCTGTATGCGATGCACCTCAATGGAAACCTCGTGTACTTAAAATCTCAAAATCCTCGATCACTCAATACTTTATATTGCCAATCCAGCGCAGGGAAGATCCAACCCATATATATATATATATATATATATATATATATATATATATATATATATATATATATATATATATATCAACTGAGAGTCAGTCACTAAGTACTATATAAGACCAATCCAGCCCAGGGGAAGATCCATCCCTAAATATAAATGATTCGGACAAGATCCATGTCCAGGGAAGATTCATCCCTCAATATACATGATTCGGGGAAGATCTATGCCAAGGGGAAGATCCATCCCCAAATATAAATGACTCGGACAAGATCCATGTCAAAGGAAGATCCATCTCTCAATATAAATGATTCGGGCAAGATCCATGCCCAGTGGAAGATCCATCCCCAAATATAAATGATTCGGACAAGATGTATATCCAAGGAAGATCCATCCCTCAATATAAAAATCAACTGCGCTCACTGTGGGGGTGCAGACTCCGGAGGGGCTCCTTCAGCCCAAGCTCTATAATAGCCAGATCCAGGCATAAATAAATAAAATATGCTGCGGCGTGCATCCCGATCTCATAAATATCACTCAAAATCTCCAGTCTATTGGGCTCTCAATGACATAAAAATCAACCCGACATGATGATATGATGTATGAATGAATGAAAACAGAGACCGTGATATGATATGCAAATGATAGATGTGACTAAGTACAAAATTACAATTCAAACAAGTAATTCAATAGCAATAAGACCTCTCTCGATCCCAAAATATTGGCACGTAGCCTAAACATGATCTTTAACATGAGACTCAGCTCAATTTCCTCTAATACGTGGAGGATATGTGGATAATGACATGGTTATTTGATTATGCAACTCCACGAAATCAATTAAGTCATAATTTCTATGGTGCACGCCACATGCCCGTCACCTAGCATATGCGTCACCTCCATAAAATTCACATAACACTTAATTCAGGGATTTATACCCTCAGAACCAAGTTTAGAAGTGTTACTTACCTCAAAACTGTGTAATTCTTTATTCCAATATGCCCTTGCCTCGTGAATCGGCCTCCGAACACCTCGAATGTAGTCACAATTAATTCGATGCAGTCAACACAATTTATAGGAATTAATTCTATATGAAAATACTAATTTTCCAACAAAATCCGAAATTACACTCAAAAATTGCCAGTGGGGCCCATGTCTCGGAACCCGACAAAAGTTATAAAATATGAACGCCCATTCAACCACGAGTCCAACCATACCAAATTTACCAAATTCCGACATCAACTCGACCTTCAAATCCTCAAATCTTATTTTTAAATCCCTAGGCCCAAATTCTCGAATTTCACCTCAAAAACACGTAATCTAGTCAGAGTATTCGATGATAATTCAATATTATTGACTACCAATGATCACAAGTGACTTACCTCAAAATTTCCCATGAAATTTCTCTGAAAAATCGCCCCAAGCCGTGTTCTTTCGCCCAAAAATGTTGAAATGAGCTAAAAAAACAAAACTGCTCTATAAAAATATATTTTCCGTCACTATAAGTCTATTTTCCATCACTAAAGGTCCGCACCAGAACCTGCTTGCACCAACAATTTATTTTTTCACTAAAAAGGCTCTTCCGTCATACGAACTCGGAATTCGACGATTCTTGTTCCTATGAGTCACAAATAATAATACGAAGCTCGCCGTTAAATCGAAACTCAATTCAGAGCTCATTTGCTCAATGCGATACTAATTTCGCTCGTTAAACAATTAACTCATGTTTCATGCTAAAAATCCAAACGCGACTTGATGAAATTAGACCAAACATTCTAGATCATTCCTATAATTCATTATCAAACTCCCGGAAGTCTCGAAATCGAATTTCGATCTCTAGAACTAAAAATGAACCTTTGGATCATTACATGCTTATGCTCAAAACACCAAACTCTTCCAAAACTCATCCGAGCCCCATGAGACCCCAACCAAGTATACTAACAAGTCCCATAACATGACACGAACTTAGTCGATGACTCAAATTACATTAAACATCACTAAAACACAAATGGCACCCCAATTCAAGCTTAATGAAAACAAAAAAATTCCAAATAAATATCCGGACACACTCCTAAGTCCAAAATCACCATACGGAGCTATTGGAACCATCAAAACTCTATTCCGGAGTCGTTTCTTCAAAAGTCAAACTTCGGTCAACTCTTTTCATTTAAGTTTCTAAATAAGGATTGTTCTTTCAATTTAATCCCGAATCATCCGAAAACCAAAGCCGACAATTCACACAAGTCATAATGCATATTACGAAACTTCTCAAGACTTCAAATTGTTGAACATGATGTAAATGCTCGAAACGACAAGTCGGGTTACATTCTTCCCCACTTAAACATACGTTAATCCTCGAACATGCCAATAGTTGTTCCTAAACCTTCAAATCACTATTCCACCTTACCATGCATATACCTGGGGTGATCCCACGTCACCCAATTCCATATAGGCCTTACAACACAACATAATTGAAAATCATTACTTTAACCGTAGCCCATAAACCTTGGAACCCAATTTCTAACATCCGAAAGTCTTTTCAAGACCCGAATCTCACATCTACACACTTTATGAGTCTGAACAAGCTGTATTAAGCCTTAACCATAACCCGAGATATAATCACATAACATACTACACAACTCGCATACTCGCAACATCATTTTCGATCACAGTAACTACTCAAAACCAACCAAGTACTAGTATTAAACCCCACATTCCACATAACCCCGTTCCAAAATTTTCGTACATTGCCGATAATGAAAGAAACATACAGGAACTCACAACCACTCACCAGATCAACATGTCATGGAGCTTCCCGTCGTTCAACAACTACCATTGCCAATTATTTAAGCCGAATTCTAAATTATTTTTCAAACATGCTGTAATCAAACCTGATAGTACCCATTCTAGGTACAATGACCTTATATCACCAAACACAACTATTCTACCTATTTCGGTGTAATTCTGCCTTTATTTTTAAAATCGACATAAAACATTATTTAAAACCAACTCATCAAATTATGTGAGAAGAACATCTGTGTGTGCATGTGCACAATTTTCTCAAATTGCCCTGATCAGGCAATATCATACCATGTTGAGGAAGGAAACAATTAATTAGATAAACGATCAAGGAAACGTGATTTCTACACTCTGCACGGACAACTCACGTGCTAACAATAGAACCCGCACGGACAACTCACGTGCCAATAATATCAATATATGGAAACGCACGGACAACTCACGCGCCAATAACATAATTTGCCCGGTATCATCCTAGGCCTCAAGTTCAAACATATTACATGGGAGTATTTAAACAGGTATATGATGAGAGAGATAAGATTCTCATGTTCGTCGACAGGTATAAATGACATGCTAAAGTGTAGGCATGTACAAAGTGTGCTATCGTAGCTCTAATCGGAAATCTTTCATCACTGAGGCATTTATCAAGTTCGTTCAGGGATTTTTACCCATATGTAGCCTTAAACACGACTCAAATAACTCACGCAATATTACAAATATGAGAAATATCATAGCTTAATGCTTAACAGTCCACTCTAGGCTTATTATAGCCTGAACGCAATCTGAGCAAGGATAAATAGTCCTCTAAAAAGTCCTCAATGACTTAACCATAACACGAACTATTATCTAGTTAACTTGGTCACATCTTCACAGTCCGCGACCCCGAAACAATTTGCATCTGAGAACTCCCAGTCCCCCAAATTCATAGAATACATGAACCACCGTAACTGATCACAACTCCAGCACTCAAATGACTATCACATCCTCCATGCACGATCATCCAACTAGGAATACTTCCAAAATTCTTTCGTGCCACATAGCAATTATTTAAATATCAGCAGCCTATCAACCAGGTGAGTACCGCAATACCAATTAACATCCGTAAGTCAAAACACAATGCGCCTTCTGAAATGCACACCCTTCTCAAGGATTGCCGAGTAGTTATAGCATTTATCTAAATATCTGAAATTGACCATTCTGTCCAAAATTCTTGACCTTCCCTTCAAGACTGAACTGCCATCTTGTACATGTAAATCTTAATCCCGCAAACCACACCACATCTATCATGCCATCATGTGAAAAATACGAGAATCCCATTATCAACTCTGAGTCACCAGTATATTACATACCCGGTTAGTTAGAAACCTTCAATTTGCTTCCTTCTAAGAGGAAATCACAATACACAACATGGTCCCTACACCAGTAGAAAATATTCGGTTCAAACCATGGTAGAAACCATCAAGAACACTTTGTAATCCATTTGCACATAACCAAGCTATCAGAACTGAATTTCTCTAACTCGACCAAGCCACGCATGTCATCAAACCCAAGAATACTGCCACCAAAACATCTGTAGAGCTTCACCACATCATAATTACCCCCATAAATACCACAACTGAGACACCCACTCTGAAAAGATCTTATGTGATTTTAAAATTATTCTTTTACCTTTCTTATACTGGAATATAGAATCCATAGTCATATAGAATTACCGCAAGTCCCGACACCATCAAATGCAAATCTCATATTTTCTCCACACACAAGTTCGGAAAAATTCTCAATTGCTATATGTAAATCTCAAACCCATCAGAACCTTCTCAAGACTCACCCACTTTGCTCAAATCTAAATTGCACCGCCCAAACGGGCCGAAAGACACATGCCCCATTAGCACGATAACACCCAAAGAAGTAACCCTGCCTTAACACCACCAATCAAATTTATACTCCGTACGCACTACATCCTTCACAAATAACAACTCACTCATCCCATGATTTTCATATACTCATAAAGCATAATATAACCCATATTCAAGAATTTCCTTACTCGATTCATCCTCGATCTCAACCTCTGCAAGTCATAACTAATCAACAAGTATGCCTCGCACCAAAATCAATACAACATATAATCGTGCAATCAAATCGTAGATAGCAAACTCCCCCACTTGGCTCAAAGCCATATAACAAAACATCTGATAACTCACCATACCCATACTCTAATATTGTCATAATCCCGCAGTCAATTCAACAAAAATTCTTCACAAGCTCAGGTAACACAAACCGTAAAATACCTCAATCATTCGCTAAGCTTGCATTCATTCTCATGACAATCAAGTCAACTTTCTCAATCAGATTCAAATTCAAATCTCAACACATACACCCCGCTGGTAGAAATGAAACACTTCACTCAACATTATAAGGAACACACCTACGTAGATTACTCCGCAGGAGATAACCCACCTACTTAGACTCAAATTGGCATCTTGTTATACCCTTTTTCAGCCACAATTACTACGGAATCACTTAATCTTTCTGAGTCCAAACTCATTGACAAGACTTGAGAATTTAATTTGTCCCACAATTTAACAACGTGAAAGATCCTTCAACACATTTATACGCGAGACTATACGTCAAATCAAGACAGACATTAAGCACCCAATGGCCCCTTTTACATCTCGAGAAACTCTTCTCGTCACATTCAAACCATCACAGAGTCATTCAACCGCTCAATCGAGCCACAAATTTCACTCATAGGGACACTACCAGACGCATAAGTCCAAACGCACAAGTTCTCATAACCGAAACTACCGAGCATAAGCTGCGGTCTAACCCTGGCCTCAAGTCCTCTTGACTGGCCCATCACCAAAACACAAAATACTCACCTCGAACCTCGTTCATGGAATCACAAGCCGACGATACACAACTGATACCGAGCGCTCAAATATGCACATAAATGCGTGGAAGGAATTCAAAGAGTTATGCTTCAAGCTGAATCAATTCTGCACGATAAGGAAATAAAGATGGGAGATTATCCTAAATGCCCTATAGCCTCTTAAAGATAAATATTCACGTCATCATACCGATCAACAAGACTCTACTAGACACTTGCTCATGGCTTGTAGAACCTATGAACCTAGAGTTTTGAGACCAACTTGTCACGACCCAAAATCCAACTAGCCGTGATGGCACCTAATCTCACCCGTTAGGTACGCCAAATAACAACAAGCTGATTCAATTAATATTTAACTGACTTTAATACACTCCCCAAGGACTAGTAGTACAAATCATGAGCTTCTAAGATTAGAATTTACAAAGCCGATGTGAAATAAAAATACGTCATGTCTGAAGTATACATGAACAGATAAAAAATTATAAAACTACCATGAACAAGAGGCAGCAAAGACTGGAACGCAGGTAGATCTTCAAATCCAGCTCTCGTCGTACGCAGCTACATGAGCATCAGAAAATCTGCACGCAAGGGCAGAATTGTAGTATGAATACAACCGACCCCATGTATTCAATAAGTAACAAGACTACCCTTTGGGCTAAAAGTAGTGACGAGCTCAACATGTTCATTCCAATATAAAAATAACAGTACAGAAATATATGCATGCTTTCAAGTTCAATAGTTAAACTCAGTACAAGTAAAATAGATCGATTCTGAATGATATGAGGAATATGATATCTCAATATCTGCATGCCAATGTACATGCTGTATGTGATGCACCTCAGTGGAAACCTCGTGTACTCAAAATTTCAAAATACTCAATCACTCATTACTGTATATGGCCAATATAGCCTAGGGAAGATCCATCCCATATATATATATATATATATATCAACTGACAATCAGTCACTCAGTACTGTATAGCATATATATAAATATATAATGGACCTTATCAAAATGGGTCGTTATACTTCAAATCGAGAAGAACTCACAGATACACTGGCTTCTTGCCAAATGTTAGGCACGATTTCATGAGGATATTTTATAGAAATGCTGAGGCGTACGACCCGATCACATCATAATATGTGCACTGCCGAGGGTCGAATGACACGAACCATAGATGCATGAATTAATCTGCCAAAGCGAATGACCTAATTCCATGAGAGTATGGTACATAAATCCTGCCGAGGTGAATGGCCATATCACATTAGAGTAAGAATCTTTAACGGGTCCTTGGCCTCACTTACGAATAAACGTGTGAGTTATAATTTCTTTAACGAAAAACCTTTCAATGAAACATATGTATATATATATATATATATATATATATATATATATATATATATCATGGACACAATTTCATAACAGAAGTACAATATTTTCGTGACTAATCGTAAAACTCGTGAAGTCTCTACAATAACGAGTCTATCACTCTACGCATGTCTAGCCTCAAGTTATCATGCAAAATAAAGGAATTAAACGAGCAAAGATAATATCTATAGTGTAAGTATAACATGGTGTGAACCTAAGTCTACCCGGACAATAACATGAATCTAGCTACGCACGAACTCTCGTCACCTTATACGTACGTAGCCCCCGCATAAAGTTACACATATTAAATATATCACCTAGGGGTAGTTCCCCCCTTACCGAGTTAGACAGGAGACTTACCTCGCTCCAACGTTCCATAATCCGGCTCCAACGCTGCTCTAACACCTCAAACCAGTGCCCATCGCTCCAAAACTAGTCAAACAATGTGCAAACCCATAAAAATATACTCTAATTCTCCTAACAAATCAATTTAAACAAATTCCCAACTCTGTTCGAAAAGTTGATAAATCAACTCTCGGGCCCACGTGCCCGAATTCCAAATATTTTTGAAGATAAGCATTACCCATAACATTACAAACTCAAATATATGATTTATTCTCAATTCCATGCCCAAATTCGTGGTCAAAATCCAAAAATACCAATTTATAGGTTTTTCTTCAAAATCCTAAATTTCTACAAATTTTCATGTCTAAATTCATATATAATCCAAGTATTTAACTTGCAATAAGTGGGATTAACTTACCTCCAAGTTTCTAGGTTAATACTTCCCTCAAGAAGCTCCAAAAATCGCCAAAGAATGAACAGAAAATGGCAAAAAATGGCTGAGCCCCGCTCTTTTAAGCATTCTGCCCAGCGACTCCCGCACCTGCGGACTCCTTGGCCGCTCCTGCGCATCCGCTTCTGTAGCACTTCTTCTGCACCTGCGCTGTCGCAGGTGCGCAACTCTTTCCGCTCCTGCGGTCCTCAGCAGCCTTGGCCCTACCGCTTTTGCGCCTGCCTTACCGCTTTTGCGGCGTCGCACCTGCGACCCTTTTTCCGCAGGTGTGATTACACTAGAACTCAGGCCCTTCAGCAACGCAACAAAGCTCCAAGTTGATCCGTTAACCATCCGGAATCCACTCGAGGCCCTCGGGACCTCAACCAAATACACCAACACATCCTAAAACACAATAGAAACTTAGTCGAGCCTTCAACTCTTATGAAACAACGCTAAAAACACGAATCACTCTCCAATTCAAACCTAATGAACTTTGAAACTTCAAACTTCTACAATCGATGCCGAAACCTATCAAATCACGTCCGATTGACCTCAGATTGATCACACATGTGATAATTGACATTACGAACCTACTCCCACTTCCTGAATCGGAATCCGACCCCGATATCAAAATGTCTACTCTCGGTCAAACTTCTCAAAATTATCCGAATTTCCAACTTTCGCCAAATGACCTACGGACCTCCAAATCCACATCCGGACTCCCAATACCAGAATCACCATACAGAGCTATTCCCAGACTCGGAATCCCAAACAGACATTAATAACATTGAAATGCACTTCAATCCAAATTTATTAAATTCTTCCAAAACGCCAACCTTCCACAATAGGCGCCAAAACGCTCTCGGGTCATCCAAAACCCGATCCGGACATATGCCCAAGTCTAAAATCATCATACGAACCTGTTGGAACCTTCCAATCCCAATTCCGAGGTAGTTTACTCAAAAACCAAACCTTAGTCAGTTCTTCCAACTTAAAGCTTCCGAAATTAGAATTTTCTTCCCAAACTAACTCCGAACTTCCCGAAATTCAATTCCAACCATACGTGCAAGTCATAATACCTGAAGTGAAACTACTCAAGGCCTCAAACCGTTGAACTCCACGCTAGAGCTCAAAACGACTGGTCGGGTCATTACATTCTCTCCCACTTAAACATATGTTCGTCCTCGAACGTCCTAAGAACTACTCTGGAGTTGTCCGAACTCATTGTTTAACACCTCGTGCACCTACCTGTGCTACCACAACCCAGTTGAGCACATTAGCTCGAGCGAACCTGAAAATCCCCCCTTTTATCTAGTCAAATAAGCCTTCGAGCCAAATTCCAACATCTTAAATTCTCTACCAGGTTTGTTTCCAACATACGAACACCGTATCCATCACTACACGATGTACCAATACATGATTGCATACTCTTACCTAATTCACACCATGCACCGCATTATTCACATGACCATAATGACATCCCCTGACAACAATAGCCGAAATCCCACGAATCTGATGGCCACAACACACCTCATGAAGCATATAAGTCCCATTTTAGCTCTCACAATACTGCCATGACAGAAGAGATGTATAGAAACTCATAACCACATGCCGAATCACAACTCATGGAGTCTCTCCTCCCGACAAGAACCATTACCTCATTTTGGACTGAATATCGATATTTACTCTTTAATGTGCCTCATATAAATCTGATCGCACTGATCCCAGGTCTAATAATCTCGTCTCACCCAGTATAAATTGTTCAGGCAATAAGCCATCTCAGACACGGCCAAAAGTCTCATATGATGCCACAAGGTGCTAACAAACTACAAACTCGAATGTTATACATAAGGAAACGAACTCTGGAAATAGCTACTCTACCCACGTAACTAGTTAAACAAACGAAAGGATGTTATGATCCTTCCTTAGAAAGTGAGAAACAGAGCACATAAGAATAGATATGGGGAACTGTACTCAACATAATGATGTTGCGATGTGCAACCCGATTCACACATGATACCATTACGACGTGCAATCCGATCCAACCATGATATCCGTGGCGGCGTGCCACCCGATCCAAACAACATATCTGTGGCAGCATGTCACCCGATCCACACCTAATACCGTTGCGGCGTGCAATCCGATCCAAACAACATCTCTGTTGCGGCGTGCCACCGATCCACATATAATAATAAATAGGGAAAATACCGATCAAGCCAGAAATGTTTATACCTACGAAATACCCGAATATCAATCACAAGCACACGAAGTGCATAATACAAATCCTGGGGAGACAGATAGCGCCATATGCTACAAAACTCAAGCACGACTAATGTGCGATGAATGAACTGCATCTCGAAAGCCATCCTGTTCATATAACACTGCAAGCTACACAGGATCACAACACATGTGCGAATAATCAAGCCGTCTCACAACCCACACGGCACAATGGAGTATTACATGAAATAGTCGACGACGAAAATAACATCCAACGACCGAACGCTCCTCCATAAGGAATGTTATGCTGAATGAACACACCCAGGTTGGTGTAGAGTACACATCCATATCGGACCCGTCAACGGACCTCAAACCGATTCTGATCATACCATGTTTGGGAAAATAACCTCTCAAGGATCCACAACGACCTCTTTCCCCTGACACACATGAACAACCGCCGAATCCGGAACAAACTTCCACAATTCACAACCAATTGAATAGAGCGCCCTTCAGGCACAAATTCCCACATTAGCGATAGTACCACAATCTCCATACTTGGTTCCAATATTTAATCAATCAAGTGACTATATGTCACACTTATACAATCCTCCCGTGGGATATGCTCCCACGGCCAACCGCACCAGGTAACAAGTCTGCACATCCATACCACCGGTCATACTAATGCCGTAAAGCAAATCAAGGATCCGCAAATCAGTACACAAAGCCTCTTACGTATGACGCCAATATCAAGTGATGCTTAAGACAATACTAGCTTACTCTAACCAGCTGAATTCTTCCCTGCTTGTCCGAGATCGTGACATTCTTGTCGACACCAAACTGCAACCTTGATCCTCAGGTTCAATTCCCATGTCGCTCACTGCACCTAACGTGCCAATACACGAGAGTACAAGAATTTCATCAAAACTCCTGAACCACTAATAGGTCACACACTTCATCATATAAAAACCTTTCACTTAACTCATTTTCGGAGAACCATTGCAATACGCGATTGAATTCTCATAACCGCAGAAAATACAACCCCAAGTAGGGGTCTAAACCACCATGACTCTTCCGGGATCCATCCACACATAACATAATAATTAGAATGCCTCCAAGTAAAATAAATTAAAGTGGCCGTCAAGCCTCGTACGTACCGCCACAACTACCTGTAAAACTTTAATAATTTTGAATGCCTCCAGTAAAATCAATTACGATGGCCGTCAAGCCTCGCACGTACCGCCACAACCACTTATAAAACTTAATACGTTGAAGGAACTGATCATTGCCACTATCATGCCGATTCAACCATTGCTAACCGATCTAACTTCTTCTAATTTACTCCGGACTTACCTTAGGAATAATAATAGCTCCATTCAAAACATGACGAACTCAATTCACACTCATCCAGAAGGACCCTATTTCACAAGACCACATTGTCTCAAAACCCACAAACCATCTCATACCCTCTTTGTGCGCACATTCGCATATTCAACTGGTACACCCATTCTGATATTTTCTTTATGAAGACGAAGTTATTTCCCCCCATTCATCCAGTGCTACACCACAGACCGATGATAACATAGAATACTCCAAGCCCCTTTTTCATAATCCGCTGCAATGCTCGATACTTAACTATACTACGAACTCGAAATCCTTAGTCACCACACTTTAAATTTTTGAATCCACTAGGACCGTTGTTGAGAGTCACCTACTCTGAATTGTTCCCAAATATGATCAAACTCCAATGCTCTGCTAGTACATGAACACCCTCTCGAAAAAGCACCCAACTAAATCACCTTTCTTGTACATTACATCTACACGAAGCATAAATCCTGAGTCTTCCCAAAGCCTGAACATGAATCGATAAGGCCAATTATAGCACACATTCCTCAAATCCTTTGCTCAAATCACCACTGATGTTCTCTTTCCTTAGTCGTAATAACCCACCAATACAACGATAACCAAAAATCGCATAAGTAGACAACCACGCAATCCAATCATAGACGGTGGGGCTCTCCCACTTAGCTTGAAGCTGCAATTACATAACCCTGAGACCCACCGAGATTCCTCCTTCCCCATTGATGTCAGCTAAAAGTCCAAGAATGCATTCCAAGTTCGAAGTCATGTTACATCCAAATAAAATTTGTGGACCTAATCTCTGCCCATCATGAATTTCCAAATGGCTCCAAACTTTCCTCAAGGCATGTGGCCATCCTACCACGAAACCTATATGTTACTCTGCCACTTTTCCACTTTGGTTAAACCCTCTCCTTTAAGCAACCCCTCGACTTTCGCTTTTCATACTTGACCTTCTAGCAATTCAACCACCGCAAAACACCTCCCACATGACCTTCCTCGTCCTTCGCTGCCCAATTGTTGCCTCAAATCTGAATCCATCTCCGTAACGCTTGAGCTAATAAATTGCCACCAACTCCAACCCTCCTAGAAGATCAGCCTTTTCTATCCATCAACATTAGAAATACCCATTTGATTCGAAAATTGCTACACTCCTCTATATCTGACACCTGCTTCCCCGACACTATTCACAATACTCTGCCCCAAAGGCGATTTTGAAAGAGGCCATAACAACGGCAAGCTTAACACATTCAATCAAGGACGACGACACCACATCACAGATGCAGATTCCACCACGCTCGAAAATACCAAGTCTCATTACCCCATCGACCCAAACCTGAGCATTCGTAGTCTGATTGCCTTTCCTCCGCTGGAAATAGAATGCTGATCCTCTCAATCATGCACTGAAAAATAAAACCTCCTTTCCAGTCGTTCACTACCTCGACACATAAGCAAGCACCCTACCATTACACCAACACGACGCGATAATAATGTTTGAACATCATAGCAATTTGCGCGCAACCTTGAAACCATTGAAAACACAACTACTGAGCCGAAATGACAGAACATCATTCCGCAAGAAGACGATAATAACTGGCTCGAATGCACATGGAGAAACATCTGCCCACGTCTGTAGTACCACTACAACTCCTCGATGCCCAATTGACACAAGCGCTGAACATCGTATAAAAATGAGTAGGAAGGATATAAAGGCATAAGCCTCAAAGGAAATCAAATCGCACGATGAGGAATCAAGAAAGGGAAGTGCTCCTAATAGTCCTGTAGCCTATCGAAGATAAGTACAGACGTCTCCGTACAGATCCGCAAGACTCTACTAGACTTGCTCATGACTCGTGAGACCTATGTGAACCTAGTGCTCTGATACCATGTTGTCACGACCAAAAATTCATTATAGGTCATGATGGCGCCTAACACCGTTGTCAGGCAAGCCGATAATAATTAATTAACTTAATTACTCATTTTGAAATTTGAAATCACAATTTCCTTTAATTTAATAATAAAAGATGGACTTTACAGATTAAATAAAAATAATTTCACATTTTCTATACCAAACAACCCATAATAACCCCAAAACCCGGTGTCACAAGTGCATGAGCATCAACTAGGAAGTAGAATAAAATACAGCATCTGTCCGAAATACAAATTGGACAGGAAAAATATAAATACTCTGAATGAGACTCTGCTGGCTACGGATCGTTACATGAAATGCAGCTTACGGTAAGTCTCCGCATCATCCGCGCCTCCGCGCCCAAAGGACCACCAAACATAAAAGTACCTGCACAAAAATATGTGCAGCAAGTGTAGTATGAGTACCTAAATCAACGTGTACCCAGTAAGTATCTAGCCTAACCCCGGTGACCATGGGGTCGACATCGACACTCACTAGTGGTCCAATAATATCAGGTACAGTAAAGAGGTGTACAAATATGAGGCAGAGTAAATAAATAAAATAAACAAGTATAAATATGTGGTACAATTCTCCTCTTTACAATAGGCTCAAGCTCTCAATTAGAAAATTTCCTCCTCAATCGGAGTATATATATAAATATATAGTGGACCTCACCAAAATGGGTCGTTATACTTCAAATCGGGAAGAACTCACAGATACATTGGCTTCTTGCCAAATGTTACGCACAATTTCATGAGGATATTTTATAGAAATACCGAGGCGTACGTGCCGATCCCATCATAATCTGTGTACTGCCGAGGGTCGAACGACATGAACCATAGATGCATCTATTAACCTGCCGAGGCGAACGACCTGCTCCCATGAGAGTATGGTACATAAATCCTGCCGATGCGAACGGCCCGATCCCATTAGAGTAAGAAGCTTTAGCGGGTCCTTGGCCCCACTTACGAATAAACGTGTGAGTTATAATTTATTTAACGAAAAACCTTTCAATGAAACGCGCGCACACACACACACACACACACACACACACACACATATATATATATATATATATATATATATATCACTGACACAATTTCATAAGAGGAGTACAATTTTTTCGTGACTAATCATGAAACTCGTGAAGTATCTACAATAACGAGTCTATCACTCTACGCATGTCTAGCCTCAAGTCATCATGCGAAATAAAAGAATTAAACGAGCAAAGATAATCTCTACAGTGCAAGTATAGCATGGTGTGAACCTAAGTCTACCCGGACAATAACATGAAGCTAGCTACGTATGGACTCTCATCACCTTGTACATACGTAGCCCCCGCATCAAGTTACACAAATTAAATATATCACCTTGGGGTAGTTTCCCCCTCACCGAGTTAGACATGAGACTTACCTCGCTCCGACGTTCCATAATCCAGCTCCAACGCCGCTCTAACACCTCAAACCGGTGCCCGTCGCTCCAAAACTAGTCAAACAAAGTGCAAACCCATAAAAATATACTCTAATTCTCCCAGCAAATCAATTTAAACAAATTTCCAACTCCATTCGAAAAGTCGATAAATCAACCCTCGGGCCCACATGCCAGAATTCCGAAAATGTTTGAAGATAACATTACCAATAACATTACGAACACAAATATATGATTTATTCTCAAATCCATGCCCAAATTCGTGATCAAAATCTAAAAATACCAATTTATAGGTTTTTCTTCAAAATCCCAAATTTTTATAAATTTTAATGTCTAAATCCATATATAATCCAAATATTTAACTTGCAATAGGTGGGATTAATTTACCTTCAGTTGCTAGGTGAATACTTCCCTCAAGAAGATCCAAAAATCGCCAAAGAATGAAGAGAAAATGGCAAAAATTTACTGAGCCCTGCTCTTTTAAGCATTCTGCCAAATGACTCCCGCACCTGCAGACTCTTTGGCCGCTCCTGCAACACTTCTTCCGCACCTGCGGCCTTGCCGCTTCTGCGGCCATGCCGCTTCTGCGGCCACTACTTTCGCACCTGCATTGTCCCTGGTGCGCAACTCTTTCTGCTCCTGCGGTCCTCAACAACCTTGGCCCTTCTTCTTTTATGCTTGCCTTACCGCTTTTGCGGCGTCGCACCTGCGGCCCTTTTTTTGCAGGTGCGATTACACCAAAACTCAGGCCCTTCAACAACATAACAAAGCTCCAAATTGATCCGTTAACCATCCGAAATCCACCCGAGGCCTTCGGGACCTCAATCAAATATACCAATACGTCCCAAAACACAATAGGAACTTTGTCGAGCCTTCAACTCATATCAAACAACGCTAAAAACACGAATCAGCCTCCAATTCAAACCTAATAAACTTTGAAACTTCAAACTTCTACAATCGATGCCGAAACCTATCAAATCACGTCCGATTGACCTCCGATTTTACACACAATTCATAATTGACATTACAGACCTACTCCTACTTCCGGAATCGGAATCCGACCCTGATATCAAAATGTCCACTCCCGGTCAAACTTCTCAAAATTATCCAAATTTCCAACTTTCGCCAAATGACCCCGAAATGAACTATGGACCTCCAAATCTACATCCGGACGCGCTCCTAATACTAGAATCACCACATGGAGCTATTCCAAAATTCGGTGTCACAGGTGCATGAGCATCAACTAGGAAGTAGAATAAAATATAGCATCTGCCCGAAATACAAATTGGACAGGAAATATATAAATACTCTGAATGAGACTCTGCTGGCTGCGGATTGTAAAATGAAATGCAGCTTACGGTAAGTCTCCGCATCATCCGCGCCTCCGCGCCCAAAAGACCACCAGACATAAAAGTACCTGCACAAAATAATGTGCAGCAAGTGTAGTATGCGTACGTAAATCAACGTGTACCCAGTAAGTATCTAGCCTAATCCCGGAGGAGTAGTGACCACGGGGTCCACATCGATACTCACTAGTGGTCCAATAATATCAGGTACAGTAAAGAGGTGCACAAATATGAGGCAGGGTAAATAAATAAAATAAACAAGTATAAATACGTGGTACAATTCTCCTCTTTACAATAGGCTCAAGCTCTCAATTAACGAATTTCCTCCTCAACCAGAGTATATATATAAATATATAGTGGACCTCACCAAAATGGGTTGTTATACTTCAAATCGGGAAAAACTCACAGATACACTGGCTTCTTGCCAAATGTTACGCACGATTTCATGAGGATATTTTATAGAAATGCCGAGGCGTACGACCCGATCCCATCATAATCTGTGTACTGCCGAGGGTCGAACGACATGAACCATAAATACATCTATGAACTTGCCGAGGCGAATGGCCCGCTCCCATGAGAGTATAGTACATAAATCATGTCGAAGCGAACGAACCGATCCCATTAGAGTAAGAAGCTTTAACGGGTCCATGGCCTCACTCACGAATAAACGTGTGAGTTATAATTTCTTTAGCGATAAACCTTTCAATGAAACATATATATATATATATATATATATATATATATATATATATATATATATATCACGGACACAATTTCATAAAAGGAGTAGAATTTTTTTGTGACTAATCATGAAACTCGTGAAGTCTCTACAATGACGAGTCTATCAATCTACGCATGTCTAGCCTCAAGTCATCATGCAAAATAAAAGAATTAATCGAGCAAAGATAATCTCTATAGTGCAAGTATAGCATGGTGTGAACCTAAGTCTACCCGGACAATAACATGAAGCTAGCTACGTACGGACTCTCGTCACCTTGTACATACATAGCCCCCGCATCAAGTTACACATATTAAATATATCACCTAGGGGTAGTTTCCCCCTCACCGAGTTAGACATGAGACTTACCTCGCTCCGACGTTCCATAATCCGGCTCCAACACCGCTCTAACACCTCAAACCGGTGCCCATCGCGCCAAAACTAGTCAAACAATGTGCAAGCCCATAAAAATATACTCTAATTCTCCCAAGAAATAAATTTAAACAAATTTCTAACTCCGTTCGAAAAGTCGATAAATCAACCCTCGGGCCCACGTGCCCGAATTCTGAAAATGTTCGAAGATGACATTACCCATAATATTATGAACTCAAATATATGATTTATTCTCAATTCCATGCCCAAATTCGTGGTCAAAATCCAAAATACCAATTTATAGATTTTTCTTCAAAATCCCAAATTTCTACACATTTTCATGTCTAAATTCATAAATAACTCAAGTATTTAACTTGCAATAGGTGAGATTAACTTACCTCCAAGTTGCTAGGTGAATACTTCCCTCAATAAGCTCCAAAAATCGCCAAAGAATAAAGAGAAAATGGCAAAAAATGGCTGAGTTCCTCTCTTTTAAGCATTCTACCCAACGATTCCCGCACCTGCAGACTCCTTGGCCGCTCCTGCGCATCCGCTTATGTGGCACTTCTTCTGCACCTGCGGCCTTCCCGCTTCTGCGGCCACTGCTTTCGCAGGTTCGCAACTCTTTCTGCTTCTGCGGTCCTCAGCAGCCTTGGCCCTTCCGCTTTTGCGCTTGCCTTACCACTTTTGCGGCGTCGCACCTGCGGCCCTTTTTCCGCAGGTGCGATTACACCAGATCTCAGGCCCTTCAACAACACAACAAAGGTCCAAGTTGATCCGTTAACCTTCCGAAATCCACCCGAGGTCCTCGGGACCTCAACCAAATATACCAACACACCCCAAAATACAATAGGAACTTAGTCGAGCCTTCAACTCATATCAAACAATGCTAAAAACACGAATCACCCTCCAATTCAAACCTAATGAACTTTGAAACTTCAAACTTCTACAATCGATACTGAAACCTATCAAATCACGTTCGAATGACCTTTGATTTTGCACACAATTAATAATTGATATTACAGAACTACTCCTACTTCCGGAATCGAAATCCGACCCCGATATCAAAAAGTCCACTCCCGGTCAAACTTCTCAAAATTATCCAAATTTCCAACTTTCGCCAAATGACCCCGAAATGACCTACGGACCTCCAAATGCACATCCGGATGCGCTCCCAATACCAGAATCACCATACAGAGCTATTCCAAAATCCGGTGTTATAGGTGCATGAGCATCAACAAGGAAGTAGAATAAAATACAACATCTGCCCGGAATACAAATTGGACAGGAAAAATATAAATACTCTGAATGAGACTCTGCTGGATGCGGATCGTAACATGAAATGCAGCTTACGGAAGTTTGCGCATCATCCGCGCCTCCGCTCCCAAAGGACCACCAGATATAAAAGTACCTGCACAAAAATATGCAGCAAGTGTAGTGTGAGTACGTAAATCAACGTGTACCCAGTAAGTATTTAGCCTAACCCCGTAGGAGTAAAGACCATGGGGTCGACATCGACACTCACTAGTGGTCCAATAATATCAGGTACAGTAAAGAGGTGCACAAATATGAGGCAGAGTAAATAAATAAAATAAACAAGTATAAATATGTGGTACAATTCTCCTCTTTACAATAGGCTCAAGCTCTCAATTAGAAAATTTCCTCCTCAATCGGAGTATATATATAAATATATAGTGGACCTCACCAAAATGGGTCGTTATACTTCAAATCGGGAAGAACTCACAGATACATTGGCTTCTTGCCAAATGTTACGCACAATTTCATGAGGATATTTTATAGAAATACCGAGGCGTACGGGCCGATCCCATCATAATCTGTGTACTGCCGAGGGTCGAACGACATGAACCATAGATGCATCTATTAACCTGCCGAGGCGAACGACCTGCTCCCATGAGAGTATGGTACATAAATCCTGCCGATGCGAACGGCCCGATCCCATTAGAGTAAGAAGCTTTAGCGGGTCCTTGGCCCCACTTACGAATAAACGTGTGAGTTATAATTTATTTAACGAAAAACCTTTCAATGAAACGCGCGCGCACACACACACACACACACACACACACATATATATATATATATATATATATATATATATATATCACTGACACAATTTCATAAGAGGAGTACAATTTTTTCGTGACTAATCATGAAACTCGTGAAGTATCTACAATAACGAGTCTATCACTCTACGCATGTCTAGCTTCAAGTCATCATGCGAAATAAAAGAATTAAACGAGCAAAGATAATCTCTACAGTGCAAGTATAGCATGGTGTGAACCTAAGTCTACCCGGACAATAACATGAAGCTAGCTACGTATGGACTCTCATCACCTTGTACATACGTAGCCCCCGCATCAAGTTACACATATTAAATATATCACCTAGGGGTAGTTTTCCCCTCACCGAGTTAGACAGGAGACTTACCTCGCTCCGACGTTCCATAATCCGGCTCCAACGCCGCCCTAACACCTCAAACCGGTGCGCGTCACTTCAAAACTAGTTAAACAATGTGCAAACCCATAAAAATATACTCTAATTCTCCCAACAAATCAATTTAAACAAATTTTCAACTTCGTTCGAAAAGTCGATAAATCAACCCTCGGGCCCACGTGCCCGAATTCGAAAATGTTCGAAGATAACATTGCCCATAACATTACGAACTCAAATATATGATTTATTCTCAATTCCATGCCCAAATTCGTATTCAAAATCCAAAAATATCAATTTATAGGTTTTTCCTCAAAATCCCAAATTTCTACAAATTTTCATATCTAAATCAATATATAATCCAAGTATTTAACTTGCAATAGGTGGGATTAACTTACCTCCAAGTTTCTAGGTGAATACTTCCCTCAAGAAGCTCCAAAAATCGCCAAAGAATGAAGAGAAAATGGCAAAAAATGGCTGAGCCCCGCTCTTTTAAGCATTCTGCCCAGCGACTCCCGCACCTGCTGACTTCTTGTCCGCTCCTGCGCATCCGCTTCTGCTGGTACTTCTTCCGCACCTGCGACCTTGCCACTTCTGCGGCCACTGCTTTCGCACATGCGCTGTCACAGGTGCGCAACTCTTTCTGCTCCTGCGGTCCTCAGTAGCCTTGGCCCTTCCACTTTTGCGCTTGCCTTACCGCTTTTGCGGCTATGCACTTGCGGCCCTTTTTCCGCAGGTGCGATTACACCAGAACTCAGGCCCTTCAACAACACAACAAAGCTCCAAGTTGATCCGTTAATCATCCGAAATCCACCCGAGGCCCTCGGGACCTCAACCAAATACACCAACACGTCCCAAAATACAATATGAACTTAGTCGAGCCTTCAACTTATATCAAACAACGCTAAAAACATGAATCACCCTCCAATTCAAACCTAATGAACTTTGAAACTTCAAACTTCTACAATCGATGCCGAAATTTATCAAATCACGTCCGATTGACCTCATATTTTGTACACAAGTCATAATTGATATTACGGACCTATTCCCAATTCCGGAATCAGAATCCGACCCCGATATCAGAAAGTCCACTCCCGGTCAAACTTCTCAAAATTATCCAAATTTCCAACTTTCGCCAAATGACCCCGAAATGACTTACGGACCTCCAAATCCACATCCAGACGCGCTCCCAATACCAGAATCATCATATAGAGCTATTCCCAGACTCGGAATCCCAAACGGACATTAAAAACATTAAAATGCATTTCAACCCAAATTTATGAAATTCTTCCAAAACGCCAACCTTCCACAATAGGCGCCAAAATACTCCCGGGTCATCCAAAATCCGATCCGGACATACGCCCAAGTCCAAAATTCTCACACGAACCTGGTGGAACCTTCCAATCCTGATTCCGAGGTCATTTACTCAAAAACCAAACCTTGGTCAATTATTCCAACTTAAAGCTTCCGAAATTAGAATTTTCTTCCCAAACTAACTCTGAACTTTTCGAAATTCAATTCCGACCATACGTGCAAGTCATAAGACTTGAAGTGAAGCTACTCAAGGCCTCAAACCGCCGAACACCACGCTAAAGCTCAAAACGACCGGTCGGATCGTTACGGTACTTGTGAGAGGTCCATATTCTCCAGAAGTCTCAGTAACTTTGAAGTTCATATTAACATAGGCTGAACCTTCACTCAACAAATTCTTGTACCTATTTACTTGATTCTTTCTGATTGTAGCATGTATCGGGTTATGCTGGAACAGAAAAAACAGTAAGTGATTGGACAGTTAAAAATTACAAAATGCATATACAAAAGATTAAGATATATGTATTATCTCTTCATCTTTAAAGCCCATTTCTGAACTATAACACTAATTGAAAGACATTGTCGCCAAATCTCGTAGGAAAATAAAGGATATTCCAATATTTGTATATAAACAAATATTTAGAGATATTGTTGTTCAATATGTGTGCCTATAATTTTTGCCTTTTTTTTAACGTATTAGGTACGGCAAGGACAGAACCTGAATTCAAACTTTATGACTGCACATATTTAGCAGGAAACCTATTATATTTTAAAAATAGAGATTGAGACTCATTACCTGATTCATGTAAGGCTGCATCCGCACTTGAGGCAAGGAGTATATTGGACCGTAAGAATCTAGAGTATGCAGATGAACATTTAAGGCAAGAGAGTAACTGTTTTTTATTTGAGATACACGTAAAAAAGAATGTATTTGCACCTCCCGAGGAAGCAGTAGTGTATCGGCAACTTGCACGCAACCCCTATCAAAGCAGTAAAGAGAACAATTAATAGAAAGCTAAGTTTGATAAGCCAAGTATAATTTGGACGAATTTAATTTATGAGCACTTCAAAAGAATATATTTTTTTCCCACTATTTCTATCACAAATTTCAAGACAAAGGCATACATTCTAAATGATTCACAAAATATAGTAGGAATAGAAATAACAGAGAGGAAATGAGATGAAAATTAAAATAGAAGGCTTGAAGAACAGAAAACATGGTAGGAATAACAGACGAGTGTTAGTTGAAATGAACGATCTTTCATTTAAAGAAATAAAAAGGAACTAAATGATTCATATTTGTAATGCATGAGTAAGTAAAAGCTATAAGCTGTCAATTCACAAGTCTATAATCAGATTTAAATGTGTGATGAAACCAAAATCAAGTGGAAGTTGATTTAGTATTAATTTTACCAGTAGAGTCTTTGTCTTCTTTTGCTCCACCTTCGGTAGCGGAGCAAGTTTTATTTTGTAAACCTCAACATCCATTGCGAGAACTCTGTTGTAAAAGGTCAGAGATGTTTGTAAGTTGTTTGTTAGTATATTTAAACCATAAGAATTTATTAGCTCAGAGTAAGTCAAAATAGTAACAACTAATGTTGATGAGATAACAGATAAGCATACCAATTGAAGATTTCAACTACTGTTTCTGAAGCTTATTTCCAATATGGTTTAGCAAAGACAGGAGCATGAGAAGCAAATAAGTTATGAACTTTCAGATTCGATTTGCTTCCATTCTCCAAGTAAATTACAGAAAACTTCTTTGTAAACTACATTTGTTGAATCATTTGAAATTTCTCCATCATAAATCTTTAATCCCATTTTTGTTTTGTAACCCGTGATAGAGCAACATAAAGCTTCCCATGTGTGAAGACCGGTTTCTTCAAATATAACCCAACATGAGATAAAGAGATTGTCCTTGACTTTTGTTTATAGTCATTGCAAAAGATATAACTTAAAAGGTAGATGGAGTCAACGACATTCTCAAAATGAACACCTTTTGTCCAGCCATATTTCCCGATAAAACTTTTGCTTTGATTACCCGATTTTCGAGCCTTGTGATGATTAATCTCGTTCCATTACATAGCCCTGAAAATTGGTCTATATTTCTCAATAACATCACAGGAACACCTACTTTCAAAGTGATAACATGATTTGGAATTCCAGAACACTTAATATAATAGTATTTAGGAATTTAGGTGTATGTAGGTGTTCCAAACCCGTAAAAGCATCGTCTTACATGCAGAATTTATCGGAACTCAAAAATATTTTTGGTTGACTTTGGTTTAGTGAAACCATCTATTAGTTGATTGATTCAACCATGTCAAGAGTGGGAGCAAGAATTCCTCTTTGTTGTAGGTATATTATATCACTGTAATGACTTAAAAAATCTAGATATATACTTTCCACAATCGCAGAAATTGGATCGCCACAATTATTTATGATAAGATCATCAGGGATATAAACTTTTTCAATACCATCAACAGAATTTCCAATTATACCATCATCAATTGCTAAAATCCAATCAGAAAATTGTCTTAGATCATTCAAATGTGAATCCACCTGATTTCCTTCCAACCGCATACTTTTTGTTAGTTTTAAGACATGACAGTGATTCCACAAATATGAAGAATTAAGGGCAGCATTAACAATATATTGTCTACTACCTTTTGGAATGACTGGAAGTATTTGTCTGAAGTCACTACCAAGAACAACCGTTTTTTCCTCCAAATGGTCGATCTAAATTGGATGCATCTTTAAAACTAAGAATATCTCTTAGAGTTTTTTTTAGAGCTTCAAAACAATATCTATGCATTATTGGTACTTCATCCCAAATAATTAACTTTGTCTTGACAATCAATTTTGATAGAGTACCTTGTTTTATATTACATGTTGAATCTTCAGTTGCATTGAGTGGGATTGCAAATCTCGAATGAACTGTTCGACCTCCTGGTAACAAAAGAGATGCAATTCCGCTGGACGCAACTGTTAACACAATGTCTCCTTTAGATCTTATGGCTGAAGACAAAGTCCTCCAAATAAATATCTTTCCAGTTCCTCCATGACCATATAAGAAAAAGAATCCACCTTTGTCCTCATGCACTGTTGTGATAATTCTGTCATAAACTAACTTTTTCTCGACTATCAATTTAACCAATAATTCTTCATATTCCTTAGACAACGAGCGCCTATTATAACGCAATTCATCACAGATGAGTCTATTGGTGTTGTCAACTTCCTCTTCATTGAAACTCGGTCTTTTGGAAAATCATGTAACGTTCTTCCGCAACCTTTCAACAAATTTTCTAACTTTTGTAGACAACGATTCTTTAGTTCATCGTTTGTTAGCTCAGCCACTAAAATAATAAAAGTATATAATTAATTAATTAATCATAAAAATATAAAGTTGTCATGAGTCATATCAAGATAATAGTAAAATAACTTCATTCAGAAATTGTAAAAGCAAATTAATGTTACTTTACTTCATTGGAAGGTTACATCGAGTATGTCTCCAACAAAATATATAAATAATTAATCACTCATACTTTGCAAGCCTAAATGTAGCATCGTATATTAGATTAAGATTTAATTTGTATACACCAATAATGTAAAAATATTTTAACAAATATATAATATTAAAATCTGAAATAGAAGGTCGAACTGTATACCTGGATTATTCAATATTCTTCTTTCTTCATGTAGGATATCATCTGATAATAAAATCCATGTTGCCTGCCAAACACATTCTGGTCGTGACATTAAATTTGATAATAGTAACATAGCAAATAACTACCTAAGATATGATGGCATTCCCCGGTTACTTGCCTCCTTTATGGCATCCACATATTCTATGTCATCATCTAATAAACCCAGTGCGTAACATGCATCTCTAAAAGTTAGATGTTCATGATTGTTGATTCTGCGTAAATCCTCATAGCACTTAGGTCCTTTAATGACATTCAACAACATTCGAAGGTAATATTCCTCTCCACTTCCAGGAGGTATAAAAGAATATTCTCCCTATTGAAAATGCAGAATTTCTTCTTTTTTCCTACTTTTTAGTTTCTTATTCCATACAAACTTAAGAGGAAATTCTGCATAAGTTAATTTTCTTGCTTCTTCATATGTCTTATTTGCCTCAAACCAGCTTAAAAATTGTGATTCCTTTACACTTGATCTATTGGCAACATCATCAATTGGATCATCATCAGAGAAAATAACTGTTTGTTCATTTGGTAGATGAAAGGACAGTCTTTCTACCGAAGGTTCTCTATGGTGAATTGGAAATTAAAAAATTTCTCCAAGCAGCTTCACACAGTGATATGTATCGACAACCATAATACATTTTTATTTCATCAACAACCGATGAGTCTTCCTCATGCACACTTTGAGAAAAAAAGCTGCTGTCACACGATCATGACCCTTATTAACATACTTAAATTAGTACTTGATTGATCGAGATTGATTGTAAAATTCAACATTCATATATGCACCATACTTCAACAATAAATATCTATTGTGTGGCACAACATACATGTTATCTACTTAAATTAGTACTTGATTGATCGAGATTGATTGTAAAATTCAACATTCATATATGCACCATACTTCAACAATAAATATCTATTGTGTGGCACAACATACATGTTATCCAATTCAATACCTTCTTTCTGGATAGTTCTACCATTGTCCCTTCTTTTATAAATATGATATCCATCTTCATCGATTGTGGTATTTTCTACAAACTTCTTTGGAAAGTGTTTTATACATCTACCATTACGCATGCAAGGGTTCACAGGCCATGCATCATGAAATTCTTCACGACCTTATAATAATACAGATCGACCAATTCATCTGATATTTCTGCTGAAATTATTTGATCTATGTCTCCAATATTTGGATATTTATTATGAAGAAAGAGCAATATGTGTGCATGAGGCAACCCTCGCTTTTGGAATTCTATAGTATATATCACTACAAAAAATAATAATTTACAATTGAGGTAAGTGGTTGTAATATATATGTAAAGCAAAATGCTTTATTAAATCAGGCTATAAATCTGATAATATTTTATTTTAAAAGATTAATTATATACTTTATTTAACTGCTCCAAATTTGTTTCTCTTTTAAATCCTTTATTAAACGATTTATCAACACCCTAAATAAAATATCTGGGCGATCTTCTAGTTGCAAGCCCCTACTCCTTACAAATCTACTAATCTCAGGCCACTTTGGGTTGTAAGTAAATGTGATGAAAAGATTTGGATATCCAGCCTACTGGCAGATTGCCATAGCATCTTGATAATTTTGAATCATGTATCTTGCACCCCCTATGAAGCTGGATGAAAGAATTACCATTTTACCTTGAGAAGAAGGATTTATCTCTCCATTTAAAACTACATCGTCTAATCCTTTATGCATATGAGCTCACAATTGTTTTTGATGAGTTCTGATATACTTCAACCTAGACGATTCAACCATTGTAAATCCGTCAACCAAGAATTGTTGAAATAATCTTCTTGAGTTCACAATTGTTGGTACTTTACCATTCCTTTCTTGAATTTTGTATGCGAAATATTCACGCATGCTAACAAAATGCCTTCCTCCGCTTGATTCATTATTTCCATTTAAAAGAATGTCTTCCCTATAACCAGCTTAGGATCCGTTGGCGGGTCTAGTATGAATGTGTGCTCTACTCAGATCGTATGTGTTCATTCAGCATAACATTGGTTACAGAGGAGTCTTCGAGTGTTGGGTGGTATTCCTGTTGTCAGTTATTCTCTGTAATACTCAATTATGCCATGTGGGTTGTGAGACGACTTGATTATTCGCACGTGTGTTGTGATCTCATATAGCTTGTGGTGTTATAAGTACAAGATGGCTCTTGAGATGCAGGTCATTTATTACACCTAGGTCGTGCTTGGGTTTTGTAGCGTATGGCTCCATCAGTCTCCCCGGGGATTGTATTATGCACTTGGCATGCTTGTGGTCGATATTCGGGCATTTCGTAAGTATAGGCATTTCAGCTGATGAGTGTTTCCTTGTTGATTATTGTGTAGATACGGTGGCACGCCGCCACGGGTATATTGTTTGGATATATCGGGTGGCACGCCGCCACGGGTATGTTGCTTGGGTCGGGTTGCACGCCACAACAGTGAAGTGTTGAGTACGGTTCCCTATATCTATTCTTATGTATTTTGTTTCTCATTCTCTGAGAAAGGTTTATAGCATCTTTTCGGCCATTTTATTCGTTACGCGGCTGGGTAGTTCTTTTCCAGAGTTCGTTTCTCCTTATGTGTCATATTCAAGTTGTAGCTTGTCGGCGCATTGATGGCGTCATATAAGATCTTGGTCAGTGTTTGAGGTGGCTTATTGCCTGAGCAACTTGTACTGAGTGAGACGAGGTTATTAGACCGGAAATCGATGCGGTCAGATTTATGTAAGGTATATTAAAGAGAGAATGTCACTATTCATTTCAGAATGAGGTAACGGTTCTTGTCAAGTGGAGAAACCCCGCGAATTATTGATTTGAGGGGTGGTTATGAGTTCATGCACATCTCTTTCATCGTTGCAGTATTGTGAGGGTTGAGACCGGGTTTATATGTGTTATGAGGTATACTACGGGCACCGGGTGAGTGAAATTGCAGTTGTTGTGCCTGGAGGAGGTTACCATAGGCAAATGAGTTATGCGGTGCATTGGGTGACGTCAGCATGGGTGCATGATCATGTGTGGGTTTAGCGTGTGGAGATTGATACAATGTTCGTATGTTAGAATCAGGTCTTGTAGAGAAATTTAGAGGTAGGAATTTGGTTCTAAGGCTTATTGACTAAATAAAAGAGAGGATCTTCAGTCTAGCTCGAGCTAATGTGCTCAACTGGGTTATGGTGGCACGAGTAGGTGCACAAGGTGTTGAATAGTGATTTTGGGACAACTCCAAAGCAGTTCTTAGCACGTTCGAGACGAACGTATGTTTAAGTGGGGGAGAATGTAACAACCTGATAGGTCGTTTTGAGATCTAGCGTGCCGTCCGGCGGTTTGAGGCCTCGAGTAGCTTCACTTCATGTTTTATGACTTGTACGCGTGGTTTGAAATTGCATTTCGTGAAGTTCGGAGTGGTTTCAGAAGGAAAATTCTAAATTCGGAAGCTTTAAGTTGGAAGAGTTGACTAAGGTTTGACTTTTGAGTAAACAACCTCGGAATCAAGATTTTAAGGTTCCAATAGGTTCGTATGATGATTTCGGACTTGGGAGTGTGTTCGGATTGAGTATCGGGTGGTCCGGGAGCATTTCAGTGCTTATTATGGAAAGTTGGTATTTTGAAGGTTTAAAATTTCATAAGTCTGGTTTGAAGTGGATTTTGATGTTATCGATATCCGTTTGAGATTCCGAGCCTTGGAATAGGTTCGTATAATGATTTGTGACTTGAACATAAAATTTGGCATCATTTCGGGATGTTTAAGCATAATTCGGAAGCATTCAACGAAGTGTAAAGGTTGGAAAGTTGAAAGAAAGGTTTTGGCCGTCGATTCATAATTTTGATGATGTTCGACGTGATTTGAGGCTTCGACTAAGTTCGTATCGTATTTTGGGATGTGTTGGTATGTCTGGATGGGGTCCCGGGGGCCTCGGGTTTGAAACGAATTGAAGACGGATCGAAATTTGAAATTAAGGAAATGCTGATTTTAGCCAATTGCTGGTGCGACCGCACATGCGGAAATTTGGGCGCAGGTGCGGAGCCGCTGAAGCGGACTGCTCAACGCGGATGTCACGATCCGAAATTTCCCACCGACGGGACCGTGATGGCGCCTAACATTTCACTTGCTAGGCAAGCCCACATTAGAGAATCATTAAACCAATTCCTTATTCCCATTTAGTAATTAACAATAACTAAGTAAGATGAAATATAATAAGTGTGGAATGCCATTAAACTATGTTAACTACTACCACCTGGATCTGGAGTTACAATTCACGAGCATTCTAGAATTTACTACAAGTAATAGTCTGAAAGAAATACAACTATCTGAATGAAAGAAAACAGTAGGATATAAAAGATAGACGGGGACTTCAAAGTCTGTGAACGTCGACAAATCTACCTTGAGTCTCCGGACAACGGACTAATAGCAAATCTCGATCAACCTGAGCCGGTATCAAAATCTGTACCAAAAGTGCAGAGTGCAGCATCAGTACAACCGACCCCATGTACTAGTAAGTGTCGAGCCTAATTTCGGCGAAGTAGTGATGAGGCTAGGACAAGACACCCACATATAACCTGAACAGTATAATCATGCTAGTGGCAACAACAGTAAGTAAAGAAATAACGCAAAAATAATGGGAAGGGGACATACAGTGGGGGAATACAACATAAAGAGTGAGAATAATAAAAAGATACAATTAAATAGAAAATCCTTAAACGAATTGAGCAATTAAAACAACAAAGGAAAAGTGCACGACATCACCCTTCGTGCTTTTACTCTCAACCTCGCCAAATAAATAAATAGAATGGCAAAGCATCACCCTTCGTGCTTTTACTCTCAACCTCACCCAAATAAATAAATAGAATGGCACGGCATCACCCTTCGTGCTTTTACTCTCAACCTCACCCAACTAAATAAATAGAACGGCACGGCATCACCCTTAGTGCTTTACACTCTTCCTCACAATATAAATAATGTATGCACGGAATCACCCTTCGTGCTTTACACTCTTCCTCACAATATAACAGGATCAATAACAACGGATAAATAGGAGTACCACAAAGAAACCAGTATTTTACCCATAATCAATAGCACAATGTAATCTCAACCTTGAATCAATATTCAAAAGTTACCAAATCTCAGTGAAACCAGATATAAGTCACCCAACATTTCAAATAACTCGCTAAGCATGGATAGTAGAATTTAAGGCTACAAAATAGACAAGAATAGAATTTCACTCGCATGGTATGACTCGAAAATGATGCATAGCTGCTCGTCACCTCACCTATACATCGTATTTAACAACCAGACACGTAGCAAATGAACACATAATACCTATTCCCTCAAGCCAAAGTTAGACACGACAATTACCTCGCTCCGAAGGACACTTAATTCTCAATCACAGCTTTTTCTTTGGAATTCACCTCTAAGCCACTCGTATCTATTCAAAAATGACTCAATAATATCAAATATTGCTAAAGGAATCAATTATATTTCATAAATTAAATTTCTCAAATTTACTCCAAAAAGTCGAAAAATCGACTCCGGGCCCGCTTGGTCAAAATTCGAGGTTCGGGCCAAAATCCTTTTACCCATTCACCCTTGAGCCCGAATATGTAATTAGTTTTGGAATCCGACCTCAAATTGGGGTCTAAATCCTCAAATTTTCTAAATTTCTAGTTTCTACCCTAACCCTTAATTCTACCATGAAAACTCTAGATTTTAGGTTGATAATTCAAGAAATGTAATGGGTAATTATTATAAAATAGTTTAGAATCACTTACCAACAATTTGGAGAAGAAATGACTCTTGAAAAATCGCCTCTCACCGTTTGGTTTTTGAGAAAAATGAGTTTTTAGCTAAAATCCCGTTTTTGGATTCTGTTAAGTGCTGGGTGACAGTGTTCATTGCGTTCGCGAGAGCATTGTCACGTTCGCAAAGGGTACTGGCTGCCAAGCCTTCGCGTTCGCGAGACCCAGCTCGCGTTCGCGATGGTTACTCCCCCTAGCCTTCGCGTTCGCAAGGCATGGCTCGCATTTGCGATGAAGGAACGACCAACCCTCCCGCAGGTGAGCCTAACACTACGCGTTCGTGAGAAGCTGGTCGCGTTCCCGAAGGGTAACGCCCCCATCGCTTCGCGTTCGCGAAGAAGAAAAATTCAGCGGCCTAGTTTACTCTTCTGACATTCCAGAACACCTGCTGTAGCAAAATACCAGATTTTCAAAGTCCAAAACATCTCGTGGCCTATCCGAAACTCACCCGAGCCCTCGGGGCTCCAAACCAAACATGCAGATAAGTCTAAAAACATCATACAAACTTGCTCGAGCGATCAAATCGCCAAAATAACACCTAAAACTATAAATTTAGCACCAAATCAAATGAAAATTCTCAAGAACACTTTAAAATTCCTATCTTCTCAACTGGACATCCGAATCACGTCAAATTAACTTTGTTTCTCACCAAATTTCACAGACAGGTCTTAAATATCATATTGAACCTGTACAGGTCTCCGAAACCAAAATACGGACCCGATACTAACAATGCCAAATATCAATCAATTCTTAAAAACAAATAATTTTCAAACTTTTAGTTTTTATCAAAAATTCATAACTCAAGCTAGGAACCTCCGAATTCGATTCCGGGCATATGCCCAGGTCCCATAATTCGATATGGACTTACCGGTACCGTCAAAGCACGGATTTGGGCCCGTTTACCAAAAATGTTGATCGAAGTCAACTAAAATTAACTTTTAAGGCAAAAATTCTTATTTTCATTAATTTTCAACATAAAAGCTTTCCGGAAACCTGCCCGGATTGCTCACGCAAATCAAGGAGGGTAAAAATGAGATTCTTAAAGCTTAAGAGCGCAGATTTGAGTTCTAAAATATACGTTGACCTTTTGTGTCATCACATTCTCCACCTCTAAAATAATCATTCGTCCTCGAACGGACATAGAAAAGTACCTGGACTGGTGAAAAGGTGGGGATATCTACTCCGCATATCGAACTCGGACTCCCAAGTAGCTGCTTCAATAGGTTGACTACTCCACTGCACTCGAACTGAAGGGTAACTCTTTGATCTCAACTGGCGAACTTGCAGGGCTAGAATTTCCACCGGTTCCTCCTCATAAGTCAAATCCTTGTCCAATTGGACCGAGCTGAAATCTAATACATGGGACAGATCACCGTGATACTTTCGAAGCATGGACACATGGAATACCGGATGAACAACTGCTAAACTAGGTGGCAATGCAAGCCTGTAAGCCACCTCTTCCACTCTCTCCATAATCTCAAAAGGTCCGATATACCTAGGGCTCAACTTGCCCTTCTTTTTGAACCTCATTACACCCTTCATGGGTGATACCTGAATTAACACTCTCTCTCCAAACGTGAATGCAACATCACAAACTCTACGGTCGGCATAACCCTTCTACCTGGACTGAGTTGTGCGAAGTCGATCCTGAATAATCTTGACCTTATTCAAGGCATCCTGTACTAAGTCTGTGCCCAATAACCGAGCCTCTCCCGGCTTGAACCACCCAACTGGCGACCGATACTGCCTACCATATAATGCCTCATAGGGAGCCATCTGAATGCTCGGCTGGTAGTTGTTATTGTAGGCAAACTCTACAAGGGGCAAGAACTGATCCCACGATCCTCCGAAATCTATAACACAAGCGCGAAGCATATCCTCCAAGATCTGAATAGTACACTTGGACTGCCCGTCTATCTGAGGATGAAATGCTGTGCTCAACTCAACCCGTGTACCCAACTCACGCTAAACTGCCCTCCAAAAGTGTGAGGTAAACTACGTACCTCGATCAGAAATGAAAGACACGAGCGCATCGTGAAGACGGACGATCTCACGAATATAAATCTCTGCTAACCGTTCTGAGGAATAGGTAACTACCACAAGAATGAAGTGTGCTGACTTAGTCAGCCTATCCACAATAACCCACACGGCGTCGAACTTCCTCTGAGTCCGTGGGAGTCCAACAACAAAGTTCATGGTAATACGCTCCCACTTCTACTCAGGAATCTCCATCTGCTGAAGCAAACCACCGGGTCTCTGATGCTCGTATTTCACCTGCTGACAATTTAGGCACCGCGCTACATAGGCAACTATGTCCTTCTTCATTTTCCTCCACCAATAATGCTGCCTCAAGTCCTGGTACATCTTGGCAGCGCCCGGGTGAATAGAATACCGGGAACTATGAGCCTCCTCAAGGATCAACTCACAAAGTCCATCCACATTAGGCACACAAATACGACCCTACATCCTCAAAACTCTGTCATCTCTAACAGTAACCTGCTTGGAACCACCGTGCCGCACTGTGTCTCTAAGGACAAGTAAATGGGGATCGTCATCCTACCGATCTCTGATGTGCTCAACCAAAGAAGACCGAGCAACTGTACAAGCTAGAACACGGTTGGGCTCAGAAATATCTAACCTCATGAACTGGTTGGCCAAGGCCTGAACAATCCATTGCAAGCGGTCTCTCACCAACTGGAATATATGCATGGCTACCCATACTGACTGACTTTCTGGTCAAAGCATTGGCCACAACATTGGCCTTCCCGGAATGATACAATATGGTGATATTATAGTCTTTCAATAGCTCCAGCCACCTCATCTGCCTCAATTTGAGTTCCTTCTGCTTGAACAAATAATGCAAGCTCCGATGATCAGTGAATACCTCACATGGCACGCCGTAAAGATAGTGCCTCCAAAACTTCAGTGCGTGAACAATGGCTGCCAGCTCTAGATCATGAATATAGTAATTTTTCTCGTGAACCTTCAGCTTTTGTGAAGCATATGTAATAACTTTGCCCCTCCCTACATCAATACTGCATCCAGACCAATACGAGATGCGTCACAATATACTGTATAAGATCCTGAACCTGTGGGTAACACAAATACCGGTGTTGTGGTCAAAGCAGTCTTGAGCTTCTGAAAGATCGTTTCACACTCGTCCGACCACCTGAACGGGGGACCCTTCTGGGTCAATCTGGTCAACGGGGTTGCTATGGATGAAAACCCCTCCACAAATCGACGGTAATAGCCCGCCAAACCCAGGAAACTACGGATCTCTGTAGCTGATGTGGGTCTAGGCCAGTTCTGGACTGCCTCAATCTTCTTAGGATCCACCTGAATACCCTCTACTGATATAACGTGACCCAAGAAAGCAACTGAACTCAACCAAAACTCGTATTTTGAGAACTTAGCATATAACTGGCTGTCTTTCAGAGCCTGAAGAACGATCCAAAGGTGCTGCTCATGCTCCTCTCGACTGTGGGAGTAGATTAAGATATCATCAATAAACACAACCACAAAGGAATACAAGTAGGGTTTGAACACCCGGTTCATCAAATCCATGAATGCTACTGGGGCATTTGTCAGCCCAAATGACATCACTAGAAACTCATAATGCCCATACGGAGTCCGAAAAGCTGTCTTAGGAACATCGAATGCCCTAATCCACAACTGATGGTAGTCAGATCTCAAATCAATCTTTGAAAACACCTTGGCACCCTGAAGCTGATCAAATAAATCATCAATCCTCGGCAATGGATATTTGTTCTTGATAGTGACTTTGTTCAACTACCGATAATCTATACACATCCTCATCGATCCATCTTTCTTCTTAACAAACAACACAAGTGCACCCCAGGGTGAGACACTAGGTATAATGAAGCCCTAATCAAGCAAATCTTGCAACTGCTCCTTCAATTCTTTCAACTATGGCGGGGCCATGCGATATGGCGGAATGGAAATAGGCTGAGTGCCCGGAGCCAAATCAATGCAGAAATCAATATCCTTGTCGGGTGGTATCCCCGACAGGTCTGCAGGAAATACCTCTGAAAACTCACGAACAACTCGCACCGAATCTATGGAAGGAACCTCCGCACTAGAATCGCAGACATAAGCCAAATAAGCTAGATACCCCTTCTCGACCATATACCGAGTCTTCACATAAGAGATAACCCTACTGGCAGAATGGCCAAGATTACCTCTCCACTCTAATCGAGGCAACCCCTGTAAGGCTAAGGTCACTGTCTTGGTGTGACAATCTAATATAGCATGTTAAGGTGACAGCCAATCCATACCTAGTATGACATCAAAATTAACCATGTCGAGAAGTAGATGATCTACAGGAGTCTCAAGACTCCCAATGGTGACCACACAAGAACGATAAACACGATCTACAATAGTAGTATCTCCCACTGGTGTGGACACATACACAGGAGTACTCAAAGAATCACGGGGCACAACCAAATAGGAAGCAAAATAGGATGACACATAAGAGTAAGTAGATCCCGGATCAAATAGAACTGAAGCATCTCTACTACAAACTGAAACAATACCTGTGATAACAACGTCAGATGACTCAGCCTCAGACCTGGCTGGGAAAGCATAACACCGAGATTGGGCCCCACCACCCTGAACTACGTCCATGGGATGGCCTCTAACTGGCTGGTCTCTACCTCTAACGGCCTGACCTCCACCTCTAACAGTCTGGCCTCTACCTCTGGCTGCCTGACCCCTGCCTCTGGATGGCAGAGCAGGTGGTACAACAACTGGTGTCGGGACTTTGGCACGTGAACTCTGATGCTATGAGCTGCCCGTTGCTCGAAGGCAAAATCTAGAAATGTGCTTCGGATCACCACAAGTATAACATAACTTCAGCTGCTATGACTGCTGACCCTGAAGCTGGCCCCGTCGACCTGGATAACCACCCTGATAACTCTGGAGTGGAGGTGCACTAATAGGAGCTGGTGGTGCACTGTAGGCTAGCTAGTCGGAATAATGCATCTGAGGGCCACGACCGCCTGAGGCACCGTGGGATGCCTGGAACGCTGAATGAAATGTCCTGGGAGGATGGCCTCTACTAAAAGTACTCCTGCCTCTAGGTGAGGCACCGCTGAACTCACCGGAATGACGAGGTCTCTTGTCAGACCCTTGATCTTCCTGAGTAAGAACCAGTTCGACTCGTCTGGCGACATTAGCGGCCGCCTGAAAAAGAATCTCACTCCCAGTCTCCTTAGCCATCTGCAATATGATAGGCTTAGCAAGTCCATCAATAAACCTCATCACTCTCTCTCTCTCGGTGGGAAGCAGAAGAATGGCATGACGGGCCAAATCCACAAAATGGGTTTCATACTGAGTAACAGTCACACTGCCCGGCTAAAGACGCTCAAACTTACGGCGATGCTCCTCTTTCAATGTGATAGGCAGAAACTTCTCTATGAAGAGCTGAGAGAACTGGTCCTAAGTAAGAGCAGGCGATCCAGCTGGTATGGTCAACAAGTAATCTCCCCACCATTTCTTGGCGGAACCAGTCATCTGAAATGCAGCAAAATCGATCCCATTGGTCTCCACTATACCTATGTTTCGTAGAACCTCATGACAACTGTCAAGATACTCCTGCGGATCCTCTGAAGAAGCACTACTGAAGTGAATAGGAAAGAGCTTGATAAATCTGTCCAATATCCATAAAGCCTCAGAAGACATAGCTGGCCCATCTCCGTCCTATGCCACAATAACCGGCTGAACTAATCCGACTGGATGAGCTGTTGGAGCCTGATACTAGGGAGCTATCTGCTCCGAAGCGGGAGTGGTGGGAGTCTGGGCTCCTCCTCCAGCCTGAGAGACTGCTGGTGCCATGGGAAATGCGCCAGTCTGGGCCACACTCTCCATAAGGCCCACCAAATGTACCAAAGCATCCTGAAGTACTGGGGTAGCAATGAACCCCTCCGGAACCTGAGCTGGTCCGGGAGGAACAGTCTGGGTTGGAACCTCCTCGTCAAGCTCTATCTGAGGCTCCACTGATGGGGCTGCTGCTCGGGCCCTAGGCTGAGCCCTGCCCGTGCCTCGGCCTCTGGCACGGCCTCGGCCTCGGCCTCGACCTCTACCCCGCATAGGAGCTGTCACTGAAGGCTCTGGCTCCTGCTCAGCTGAGGAAGCGGTACGTGTTCTTGTCCTCTGCGAGAGAATAAGAGTAGAAGAGTTCAATCAGTATTGAGAAAACAAAATCGCACGACAGAGAAGAATAGAAGGGAAACTTGTTCCTAAACTTCATAGCCTCTAGAAGATAAGCACAGACGTCTCCGTACCGATCCTCCAGACTCTACTAAGCTTGCTCGTTAATCGTGAGACCTAGTCGATCTAGAGCTCTAATACCAACTGCCACGACCTGGAATTTCCCACTGAGGGGACCGTGATGGCGCCTAACATTTCACTTGCTAGGCAAACCCCACGTTAGAGAATCATTAAACCAATTCCTTATTCCTATTCAGTAATTAACAATAACTAACTAAGATAAAATATAATAAGTGCGAAATGTCATAAAACTGTATTAATTACTACCACCCGGATCTAGAGTCATAATTCACGAGCATTCTAGAATTTACTACAAGTAATAGTCTGAAAGAAATACAACTGTCTGAATGAAAGAAAACAGTAGGACATAAAAGATAGACGGGACTTCTAGGTCTGTGAACGCCGACAGATCTACCTTGAGTCTCCGGACAGCAGACCAATAGCAAATCTCGATCAACCTGAGCCGGCATCAAAATCTGCATAGAAAGTGCAGAGTGTAGCATCAGTACAACCGACCCCATATACTGGTAAGTGTCAAGCCTAATCTCGCCGAAGTAGTGACGAGGTTAGGACAAGACATCCACATATAACCTGAACAGTATAATCATGTTAGTGGCAACAACAATAAGTAAAGCAAAAATGCAAAAATAATGGGAAGGGAAAATACAATGGGGGAATACAACATAAAGAGTGAGAATAATGAAAAGAAAGAATTACACAGAAAATCCTTAAACGAATTGAGCAATTAAAACAGCAAAGGAAAACTGCACGACATGACCCTTCGTGCTTTACACTCTTCCTCACAATATAAATAATGCATGCACGGCATCACCCTTCGTGCTTTACACTTTTCCTCACAATATAAAAGGATCAATAACAACGGATAGATAGGAGTACCATAAAGAAACCAGTATTTTACCCATAATCAATAGCACAATGTAATCTCAACCTTGAATCAATATTCGAAAGTTACCAAATCTCAGTGAAACCAGATATAAGTCACCCAACATTTCAAATAACCCGCTAAGCATGGATAGTAGAATTTAAGGCTATAAAATAGACAAGAATAGAATTTCAGTCGCATGCTATGACTCGACAACAACGCATAGATGCTCGTCACCTCACCTATACATCGTATTTAACAACCAGACACGTAGCAAATGAACACATAATGCCTATTCCCTCAAGCTAAAGTTAGACACGACACTTACCTCGCTCCGAACGACACTTAATTCTCAATCACAGCTTTTCCTTTGGAATTCACCTCCAAACCACTGGTATCTATTCAAAAATGACTCAATAATATCAAATATTTCTAAAGGAATCAATTATATTTCATAAATTGAATTTCCCAAATTTTACTCCAAAAAGTCGAAAAATCAACTTCGGGCCTTCTTGGTCAAAATCCGAGGTTCGGACAAAAATCCTTTTACCCATTCACCCTTGAGCCCGAATATGTAATTAGTTTTGGAATCCGACCTCAAATTGGGGTTTAAATCCTCAAATTTCTGAAATTCCTAGTTTCTACCCTAACCCCTAATTCTACCATAAAAACTCTAGATTTTAGGTTGATAATTCAAGAAATATAATGGGTAATTGAAAGAAAATGGTTTAGAATCACTTACCAATAATTTGGGAAAGAAATGACTCTTGAAAAATCGCCTCTCACCGTTTGGTTTTTGAGAAAAATGAGTTTTTGGCTAATATCCCGTTTTTGGGAGGAGCTGGTCGCGTTCGCGAAGGGTAACACCCCTATCGCTTTGCATTCGAGACAAAGCCTTCGCGTTCGCGAAGATGAAAACTTTAGCTTCCCAGTTTACTCTTCGTGTTCGCGAAGGTAGAAGGACATGCTAGAATACCTGCTGCAGCAAAATACTAGATTTTCAAAGTCCAAAACATCTCGTGGCCTATCCGAAACTCACCCGAGCCCTCGAGGCTCCAAACTAAACATGCACACAAGTCTAAAAATATCATACGAACTTTCTCGCGCAATCAAATCGCCAAAATAACACCTAGAACTACGAATTTAGCACCAAATCAAATACAATACTCAACAACACTTTAAAATTCCTATCTTCTCAACTGGACGTCTGAATCACGTCAAATCAACTCCGTTTCACACCAAATTTTACAGACAGGTCTTAAATATCATATTGAACATGTACTGGACTCCGGAACTAAAATACAGACCCGATACTAACAATGCCAAATATCAATCAATTCTTAAAAACAAATAATTTCCAAACTTTTAATTTTCATCAAAAATTCATAACTCAAGTTAGGGACCTCCGAATTCAATTCCGGGCATACACCTAGGTCCCATAATTCGATACGGAACTACCGGGACCATCAAAGCATGGATCCGGGCCCGTTTACCAAAAATATTGACCAAAGTCAACTAAAATTAACTTTTAAGGCAAAAATTCTTATTTTCATCAATTTTTAACATAAAAGCTTTCCGAAAACCTGCCCGGACTGCGCACGCAAATCGAGGAGGGTAAAAATGAGATTTTTAAAGCTTAAGAGCGCAGATTCGAGTTCAAAATATAAGATGACATTTTCGGTCATCACAGTAGAAGTGAGAGAGGGGTGCGTGGGGATGGTTCGCAGAAGCGATGTTTGGACCGCACCTGCTATGTCGTAGGTGCGGCTTCTTGGAGTGAAGAAGCGGAGAGGAGCGCAAAAGCGAGGGAGCTTGTCGCACCAGCAATGTCGCAGGAGCGGAGCCTTTTCCGGAGGTGTGAAGGGCGGGCTCAGTTCTTCTCCGCAGAAGCGGAGTTTTGGTCGCGCAAGCGATGCTGCAGGTGCGGAAATATCGTTGGGCAGAACTGTTCTAAGAACATGATTTGGCTCTTCTTCTCCCATTTTTCACTTGGTTGGGCTACTTTTGGGGTTCTCGAAGAGGATATTGTTGTCATCCATTGTGAGGTAAGCTATTCCCACCTATTGCGAGTTAAATACATGAGTTATATATGGATTTATACATGAAAATTTATGGAATTTGTGAGATTTTGAAAGAAACCTAGAAATTGGTATTTTTGGATTTTGACCACAAAATTGGACATGGAATTGGGAATAAATCATATATTTGAGTTCATAATTTTATGGGTAAAGTTTATCTTCAAAAAGTTTTGGAATCCAGGCACGTGGACCCGAGGGTTGACTTTATTAACTTTTCGAGCGGAGTTGGGAATTGTTATAAATTAATTTATTATGAGTATTAGAGTATATTTTTATTGGTTTGCACATTTTTTGACTAGTTTTGGAGCGACGTGCATCGGTTTGAGGTGTTAGAGTAGCGTTGGAGCCGGTTACTAAACATCGGAGCAAGGTAACTCTCCTGTCTAACCCTGTGAGGGAGAAATTTACCCCGTAGGTGTTATATTCTTATGTGCTACATGTTGTGGGAGCTACGCACATATGAGGTGATGAGTGTCCGTGTGTATGCTATAGTTCCTAATTATGTCCGGGTAGACTTAGGTTCACGCCATGCTTTAATTGTATTATTTGAGTTATCCTTTCATGTATATTTCCCTTATTTCACGTTGCGACCTGAGACTAGGCTTGCGTAGAGTGATAGACTCATTATTGTAGAGATTTGACGAGCTACTTGATTAACCGCGGAATAATTGTGTTTTCCCTTACGAAATTCTCGCGCGTTGTGAGTTTTCATTGAAAAGCTTATTGACATTTCACAACTCACACATATCTTCGGGAATGGGTCAAGGACCCCTTAAAGTATCATATTCTCATGGGAGAGGGTCGTTCGCCTTGCCAGTATAATAGATGCATCTATGGTTCGTGTCGTTCGACCCTCGGCAGTGTACACGTTATTATGGGATCGGGTCGTACGCCGCGACATTTCTATAAATACTCTTATGGGATCAGATCATTTGGCTCGGCAGCGTCGTGCGTAATATTTGGCAAGAAGCCATCGTATCCGTGAGGTTTCCTGATTTGAGTTGTGATGATCTATCTGGTGGGAACTATTTTCCATATATACTCTGGTTGAGGAGGTGGTCGATAATTGAGGGCTTGCGTTTACTGTTCGGAGGAGGACCATACCACGTACCTATATTTGTGTAACGACCCGGCCGATCGTTTTTAGAGTTATAGCCCCGATCCCCTATTAACTGCTTCTCCCATATCTATTTCTGCTATTGTGACTTGCCGGAAGATTTCGTTTTATTTTTTGGAGTGATCTGGGACACTTAGTCCCTAAACGAAATCTTAAGTATTAAGATTTTGATCGTAGTCGGAACTGTGTGAAGACGACTACAGAATGGAGTTTCGTCTGTTCCATTAGCTCCATTTGGTATATTGGACTTAGGAGCATATCTGGACTGTATTTTGGAGGTCCGTAGCTTATTTAGGCTTGAAATGACGAAAGTCGAATTTTTGGAGATTTGAATTGGTAGTGAAAATTTTGATATCGGGGTCGGATTCTGATTTCGGAAGTTAGAGTAGGTATGTAGTGTTGAATATGACTTGTGTGCAAAATTTGAGGTCAATCAGATGTGGTTTGGTTGGTTTCAGCATCGGTTGTCGAATTTGGAAGTTTCAATTTCTTTGAGTTTAAATTGGAGGGTGATGTCGTGATTTTTGCATTGTTTGATGTGATTTGAGGGCTCGACTAAGTTCGTATGGTGTTTTAGGATTGATTGGTATGTTTGGTTGAGGTCACGGGGGCCTCGGGTATGTTTCGGATGCTTAACAGATGAATTTTGGACTTAGGGAAGTTGCTAAGTTTTTGCTGGTTCTGGTATTTCGCACCTGCGGAGGGGAGACCGCAGGTGCGGGCTCGCACGTGCAGAGGAACAGGTGCAGATGCGTAATTTGGAGGCTTGACCAGGGCTCGTAGGTACGAGGAATTTCCGCATCTGCGATGCTCGCAGATACGCCCAAGGATTCGCAGGCGCGGAGGAAGACCGCAGAAGCGGACAGTGTTCCGCAGGTGCGGCCCCCATTGTCGCAGATGCGGACCCAACCCTCTTAAGTGATTACACACCTGCGAGGGATTTTCCACAGATGCGGCGTCGCAGGTGCGACCCATGGCCCGCAGGTGCGAAGATCGTTGGGCAGATAAGGGGCAGAATCGAGGGTTGAGGTTCATATTCATTTAGTAAAATACTTGTCTTCCTTAACTGAGCTACACTAGCATATGTAATTATCCTATTTAGTTTAGAACAACATGTCTATGTATCTTAATTGCTTATGTGAACTCTCTGCAGCATGCTTAGTGAATTTTTTGCTTCTTCCTTGACTTGACTTAGTCTAAATTGTAAGAATTCGTGATGTAGTTGTATTTCTATTGTTTGCGCTGCATATTTATTTCGGGACTACAGAACGGTATTCCGATAGATCCTCCCTGTTCTGCATATTTACTTGGGGACTACTGAACGGTATTCCGATAGATCCCCCTGTCTTATATATTTATTTTGGGACTATGGAACGGTATTCCAATAGATCCCCTTGTCTTGCATATTTACTTTGGGACTACGGAACGGTATTCCGGTAGATCCCCCTTGTCTTGCATATTTACTTTAGGACTACGGAATGGTATTCCGGTAGATCCTCCCTGCACATTTTTGTTTGGGACTACGGGACGGTATCCTGGGAGATCCCCTGTTGTTATCACTGTGTTCTGAGCTGTTGGCTTTCATTGATTCTATTCCTGTTAGATTTCTGTATTTATTTTTATTGCTATATTTCATTCTGTCCTTTTTCATTATATTTATACCAGTAGGGCCCTCACCTGATCTCGTCACTACTCGATCGAGGTTAGACTTGGCACTTATTGGGTACCGTTGTAGTGTACTCACGCCCTTTCCTACACATATTTTTCGTGTGCAGATCCAGGTTCATCTTACCAGCCTCATCACTAGTTGCAGTCGATGCTGCTTATTGGAGACTTCAAGGTACATCTGCCCGCAGATCCTCGGAGTCCCTCTCTATTCCCCTATGTTCACTTTTCCTTCCTTCTATAGAAATGATGTATAGAACAGTTAAGACTTCTCAGTAGCTTGTGACTTGCTGGTTTTTCTGGTTTTGGAAAAATATTTTTCGTACTTTTCAGAGGTGATAATTGTATATGCCAAGTGGCATTCAGTTGCTTATTAGATATTTGTTACTGTTAGTAGTTAATATTCATACTTTTGTTTCATTTTCGCAAAGTGTTAGGCTTACCTAGTCGTAGAGACTAGGTGCCGTCACGGCGGTTCACGGAGGGAGAAATTGGGTCGTGACAATTTGTTTATACTTTTTATTTCCCTGGCATATAATTTGTTTATTTCCTACCGTATTTGATTTATTAGACCACTAGTAAGTGTCGATGTCGACCCTCGTCACTACTTCTCCGGGATCAGGCTTAAGACGTATTGGGTACGCGTTGATTTACGTACTCATGCTACACTTGTTGCACTTATTGTGCAGGTACATATATATGTTTGGTGGTCTTTTGGGCGCAAAGGCGCGGCTGTTGCAGGGACTTCATGGTGAGCTGCATTCCATATTACGACATAATCTCTATCGGAGTTATTTCACAAAGACTTGCCAAGGTAAGGAAGAAGGGGGGAACAAGCACACTTGGAGAGTTCGTGATGTTGCATTTATGGTCGGGGAGAGAGTGATGCTTTGGGTATTACCCATGAACGGTGTGATAAGATTCGGAAAGAAGGGCAAGTTTAGCCCCAGGTATATTGGACCTTTTGAGATTCTAGAGATGGTAAAAGAGGTGGCTTACAGGCCTACATTGCCACCTAGTTTAGCAGTTGTTCATCCGGTATTCTATGTGTCCATGCTTCGAAAGTATCACGGCGATCCATCCCATGTGTTAGGTTTCAACTCTGTCCAGTTGGACAAGGATTTGACTTACGAGGAGGAGCCGGTGGCTATTCTAGCCTGACAAGCTCGTCAGTTGAGATCAAAGAGTTACCCTTCAGTTCGAGTGCAGTGGAGAGGTCAGCCTGTAGAGGCAGCTACTTGGGATTCCAAGTCTGATATGCGGAGTAGATATCCTCACCTTTTCACCAGCCCAGGTACGTTTCTATGTCCGTTCGAGGACAAACAATTGTTTTAGAGGTGGAGAATGTGATGACCCAAAAGGTCATCTTATGTTTTAGAACTCGAATCTGCGCTCTTAAGCCTTAAAAATCTCATTTTTACCCTCCTCAATTTGCGTGCGTAGTCCGGGTGTGTTTTTGAAAAACATTTATGTTGAAAATTGATGAAAATAAAAATTTTTGCCTTAAAAGTTGATTTTAGTTGACTTCGGTAAAATGTTTTAGTAAACGGGCCCGGATCCATGTTTTGACTGTCGCGGTGGGTCCGTATCGAATTATGGGACCTGGGTGTATGCTCGGAATCGAATTCGGAGGTTCCTAGCTCGAGTTATGAATTTTTGATGAAAATTAAAAGTCTAAAAATTAATTATTTTTAAGAATTGATTGATGTTTGGCATTATTAGTACCGGGTCTGTATTGTTTGTTCCGGAGCCTGGTATAGGTTCATTATAATATTTAAGACTTGTCTGTGAAATTTGGTGAGAAACAGAGTTGGTTTGACGTGATTCGGACGTCCAGTTGAGAAGATAGGAATTTTAAAGTGTTCTTGAGAATTTCATTTGATTTGGTGCTAAATTCGTAGTTCTAGGTGTTATTTTGGTGCTTTGATCATGCGAGCAAGTTCGTACGATGTTTTTAGACTTGTGCGCATGTTTGGTTTGGAGCCCCAAGGGCTCGGGTGAGTTTCGGATATACCACGGGATGTTTTAGACTTAAGAAAATTTGGTGTATCTGCTGTATCTAGTATCTGATATGATGTACTTCGCGATCGCGTCTTCACTCTTGCGATCGCCAAGGGGAACCTGGGCTGGGGGAGGATTTACTCTACGCGAACGCGAGACCATGGTCCCGAACGTGGAGCATTGGTGGGAGTTGCTACGCGAACGCGACCTGTCGAACGCGAACATGTAACTTTAGCTAGGTTGGGCAGGGGACCTGGGAAAGCTCTATGCGAACGCGAGCCCTCTCACGCGAATGCGAAGGTAAGGAGGGATAAACCTTCACGAACGCGTAGAGCCATCCGCGATCGCGTCAGTCCTTAGGAGGCTGCTCTTCGCGTATGCGACAGTGTTCACGCGATCGCGATGAACACTGTCGCCCAGCACTTAACAAAATCCAAACACGGGATTTAGCCAAAAAGATTCATTTTCTCAAAAACCAAACGGTGAGAGGCGATTTTCAAGAGTCATTTTCTTTCCCAAAATGGTTGTAAGTGATTCTAAACCATTTTCTTTCAATTGCCCATTACTTTTCATGAATTATCAACCTAAAATCTAGAGTTTTGATGGTAGAATTTGGGGTTTGGGTAGAAACTAGGGATTTTAAAATTTTGGGGATTTAGACCTCAATTTGGGTCGGATTCCAAAACCAATTATATATCCGGGCTCGAGTGTGAATGGGTAAATGGATTTTGGTCCGAACCTCGGGTTTTGACCAAACAGGTCCGGCAGTCGATTTTTGACTTTTTGGAGGAAAATTTGGGAAATTTATTTTAGGCAATGTAATTGATTCCTTTAGCAATATTTGATATTATTAAATTATTTTTGAATATATACGAGTGGTTTGGATGTGAATTATAGAGAAAAAGTTGTGATTGAGAATTAAGTGGCTTTCGGAGCAAGGTAAGTATTGTGTCTAACCCTGACTTGAGGGAATTAGGAACCTTATACTATTTGCTTTGTGAAATTCATGTGAGCAGTGTATATGTGAAGTGACGAGTACTTATGCGCCGCCAATTTACCTATTTTTTATGTCTTTTTCATTTTTCTTATACTACCTCTTTCCTATGCCTAATTGTTACGTGTTTATACTAGTGTTATTAAATTGATCATTCTTATCATGTTTACGAATTTTCTGGTGATAATTGAGAATTTATTTCAAAGTTGAGATTGATATTGTGGAACCAAATATTGAAGTAAAGCTTGTACTTATTTTTCTATCTCCTTGTTGTTATTTATGCATTACATTATGGTAAGGGATAGTGTTAATGTACGAAGGGTGATGTCATGCCATATTATGAGTGTTAATGCACGAAGGGTGATGTCGTGCCATATTGTGAGTGTACAAGCACGAAGGGTAATGTCATCCCATGATATGAGGGTTAATACACGAAGGGTGATACTGTGTCGTTTCTATTGATTTTTATGGTGAGATTGAGAGTAAAAGCACGAAGAGTGATGCCGTGTATTTTTTTCTTTACTGTATTTGTGCTCCTGTTGATTCATAGTATATTGATTGTTTCAGCTCTCATTCTGTTGTTTCTATTCATTTCGTATTTCCTCCAACATGTTTCCCCCCTTCTGATATTTCTTATCTAACTCTTCATTACTGTTATTTGTATATACACTATTAAATTGTACATGTTGATTTGTAGGTGCCTTGCCTTAGCCTCGTCACTACTTTGTCGAGGTTAGGCTCGACACTTACCAGTACATGGGGTCGGTTGTACTGATACTATACTATGTACTTTCTATGCAGATTTTGGTACTGCCTCGGGTTGATCGAGATTTTGCTATTGGACCGCTATCTGGAGACTCAAGGTAGATCTGTCCGCGTTCATAGACTTTGAAGTCCCCGTCTATCTTTTTTGTTTTACTGTTTCTTTCATTCAGATAGTTGTATTTCTTTCAGATTATTACTTGTAGTAAATTCTAGAATGCTCGTGAATTTGTGATTCTGGATCCGGGTGATAGAAATTAATGCAGTTTTCATATTATTCTGCACTCATTATATTTCACCTTAATTAATTTGCTGTTATTTACTGAATGGGATAAGAATTGGTTTAATGAACTCTCTAACGTTGGTTTGCCTAGCAAGTGAAATGTTAGGCGCCATAACGGTCCCGACGGTGGGAATTTCGGGTCGTGACAATTTTATTTGTACTGAAAGCAACTGTTGAACTTGAAAGCATGCCTACATTTATGTATTGTTATTATTTATACTGGACTGTACATATGGAGTTCGTCACTACTTTCAGTCCAGAGGTTAGTTTTGTTACTTATTGAGTTGGTTGTACTCATACTACACTCTGCACCTCGCATGCAGATCCAGGTACTTCCGGATACGGAGGTTGCCAGATTTGAGGATTCAACTGTTGGAGACTATCAAGGTAGCTGCTCGGTGTCCGCTAACCTTGTCTCTTTTTTCTTTAGTTATTGTACTGTTCTATACTTTCAGATATTGTTTTATCAGTCAGACTTTGTATTCATATTAGATGCTCATGTACTCAGTGACACCGGGTTTTGGGAATGTATGTTTATCTTAGAAATTGTGAGATTTTCTATGAAATTCAATATTATGTTTTCAAACTTAATGAAAAATGCGATTTATTGAGGTTGTCGGCTTGCCTAGTATTGAGATAGACGCCATCACGACAGGTTAGGATTTCGGGTCGTGACAGATACATTCTTCAAAGCACCATTTTCGTTTCTTGCATTGTGAATGACTTACCATTGCTATAAATTTGGTGTAAAAAAAAGACTGTAATACTTTTTCAAGTTGTCATGGTGCAAATGCCTTATGCTGTAAATGACTTACCATTGCTACAAATGGATTGTCTTATGTATATAAATAGGAAAACTGTAATAACAGAAAGAACCATGAAAAGCTTCAAATATCTTGTCCATAAGTATTGAAATTTGCAAACTAAGTAAAACGGAAAAGTTAAATAGCAGAAAAAACTTAAAATGATACTGTTCATAACTAATAAGATGTAATGGCCCGACCGATTATTTTTAGCAATTGCACTTCGTTCGGTAGTTTGAAGGAATGAGTAGTTGCGTATGATATATTATGACTTGTGTGAATCGTCGGTTTTGATTTTCAGGTTAATCGAAATCGATTTGGAAGAATGAATTTCATGATTTAAGCTTTAAGTTGGAAGAGTTGACTAAGTTTGACTTTTATGAATTTGACCAGGGGTTCGAAGTTTTGAGGGCTCCGTTAGGTCCGAATAGTTATTTTGAACTTGGGCGTATGTCCGGATTTGCATTTGGATATTTTTAGAAGGATTCGGCGCTAACTGGCGAAAGTTGAAAATTTGAAGGTTTGGAATATTCATAAGTTTGACCGGGAGTTGACTTTGATGAAATCTGGTTCACATTGATTTTTCGGGAATTGGAATAGCTTCTTTATGTTATTTGGGACTTATATGCAAATTTTGGGTTCATTCCGGGTTGAATTGATATGTTTCGGTGCTGAGTTTTAAAAGTTGAAAGTTGAAAGTTCATTTGAGTTCGAATTGAGGTGTGATTCATCGTTTTGATGTTGTTATGCGTGATTTGAGGCCGCGAGTAGATCTGCGTTATGTTATAGTACTTGTTGGTATATTCAGATGGGGTCCCGGGTGGCCCGGGTGAGTTTCGGACGAGGTTCAGATCATTTCATTTCATGTTGCATTGCTGAAGAGGAATTGGATCTAGTGTGATCGCACATGCGGCTGGTTCGCACATGTGCGATGGTCGCAGAAGCGTTAAAGGGGTCGCAGAAGCGAGTTGAGACCTAGGTGAGGAAGATCGCAGAAGCGGGATTAAGGGCGCATCTGCGCGTCCGCAGAAACGCAAGTCTAGCCGCAGAAGCGACATGTGGCGCAGAAACGTGAGTTGGCTAACGCACCTATGTGTGCGCGGAAGCGGGAAAACTCCACAAGTGCGGAAGGGCTGGTCTTCATAGGGCTTCGCAGAAGAGAAATGTTTCTGCAAAAGTGGAGCTGCGCAAATGCGACAATTTGACTGCATATGCGGAAATGCTGGGCAGAGGCTATAAATCGAGGTTTTTGGTTCTTTATCATATTTTGAGATTTGGGGCTTGGAGTGAAGTGATGTTTGGGGCCAAATTTCATCACAAAGATTGGGGTAAGTGTTTTATACTCGGTTTTGATTATATTTCGTGATTCTATCTTCGTTTTTGATAATTGAATTATGAATTTTAAAGAGAAATTGGGGGGTTTAGCCTAAAGTTTCATAAAGTGAGTTTTTAAGTTTTGAACATTGATTCGGAGTCGGATTTGGGTGAAACTAGTATGGTTGGACTCGTAATTGAATGGGTTATCAGATTTTATAAGTTTCGTCGAGTTCCGAGGTGTGGGTCCGGGTTTGGGTTTTGGTTGATTTTTTACTTTTGAGTAAAGATTCGACCTTTATCAAATGGAATTGTTTCCTTAGACTTTATTTGATATATTTGAGTTGCTTTTGGCTAGTTTCGAGCCGTTCAGAGGTCGGTACGGGCGGGATGGTATTTTGGAGCATCGTTTGGCTTGCTCGATATTCGATTTAGCTTGTTCGAGGTAAGTAACACTTCTAAACTTGGTGTTGAGGGTATGAACCCCGAATATACGTGATATGTATTTGGTGTTGAGGTGACACACATGCTAGGTGACGGGCGTGTGGGCATGCACCGTGTGAATTGTGACTCGGTTATTTCGGTGGTATTGTGTAGTCACCTAATCTTATTTGTATCCATGAAATCTCTACATGCTAGAGCGATTGAACTGTGATCCATGTTAGAAATCATGTCTAGGCTATAGGCTTATCCTGTTAGGACCTACTGGGGCCATTTCTGATGTTGAGTTATCTGTTTATATTGAAATTACATACTCAGTCATACGCATTCATCTACATATCATATCATGTCTAGTTATTATTTGTGTTACTTTCATTATATTTTTATGAACTGTTACTAGTTATTGGTGTCGGACTCTGACTTTTGTCCCAACTCGTCACTACTTTCAATCTAAGGTTAGGTTTGCTACTTATTGAGTACATGGAGTCGGTTGTACTCATACTACACTTCTGCACCTTGCGTGCAGATTTTGGACGTTGATGTTGTTGTGTATGACGGAAGCTAGCATTGAAGACATACCTGTATTCCAGTTACAACTGCCTCTTGTTCATGGTAGCCCTAGACTTATGAAAATATGTTTATGTACATTCGGACAGATGATGTATTTATTTCATACTAGCTTTGTAAACTCTAAATCTGAGAAGCACATAATTTGTACTACCAGTCCTTGGGAATTCTTGTATAACAATTCAGTTGTATTATCATTTCTTCTCTTAATAAATATTATTTGAATCGGTTTGTTGTTAACTGGCTTACCTATCGAGTTGGGTTAGCTGTCATCATGGCTAGTTAGATTTTGGATCGTGACAAGTTGGTATCAAAGCTCTAGGTTCATAGGTTCTAGAAGTCATGAGCAAGTGTCTAGTAGAGTCTTGCGGATCGATATGATGACGTTCATACCTATCTTCAAGAGGCTACAGGGCATTTAGGATAAATTTTCCGTCTTTATTTCCTTATCGTGCGACATTTATTCAGCTTGAAGCGTAACTCTTTGAATTCCTTCCACGCATTCGTAGTGAACAAAAAATTGTGAAAATCAGTAGTGAACGTATAGTTCATGTAGCTTTATTAATTTATACCCTGCAAATACTTTAATTAAAAGAATCAATAACCTAAGAAAATGTTAATAGGGAGTTCATAGCGTCCTATAGAATAAACACAATGAACATTCAAAACTTTTAAAGTTATAAAAAAACACTCCAGATCTGAAAATTTATTCAGAAAGATATCCTTCCAAATATATAAGTATCTTTAATGTTAAAGGACAAATTAAAAGTCATCGACGTATGTACCTTGCATTCCTTCTCTCTATATAAGCCTTGATTAGTATTGAAGTCATGGTCCTACCAAATATTAATAAATAAATGGGTTTAAAATTATACTATAAAATATGCAATTTAACATAAATTCGCAATTTAAATATGTTATGAAGTTTGTGAGCGAAGATCACATATAGTGAAGGCATCTGAATGTGAAGCATGATCATATTTCTTTATCAGTTGCTCCTTATATGTAAGCTTGACAACACTGTAAACTTCAGCTTGCAACTGAATGTTCGAGCTGTTGACAACAACCTTAAATATGAATTTTTTTTGAAGAATATTGTTCAACTCTACTGGATAGGAATACTCATCAATAACGCTAGTATTCTAGAATGAAATTTTGCGTTAGAATTTTTCAAATAACAAATATGAATTTAATTAGTTGATATACCCTAAGTAGTCCTTCCTTCAATTCATTTCCGGACTTGCCTATGAGAAACATGACTTTGCGGTCTCAGAGCAACAGGGAAGTATCCGGTACCCTAACCTGAAGCTTGTACCTAAAGCACGTTTGATTTGAGATATAAATATACATTTTGATGGATTAAGGAAATAGAGCTTCTGTTATTACCTATTCACCGCTGAGTGATCTTCTTTTTTACATTTTGGGTTTGGTCAAAGATAATGTTTTTCACTTTATCCACCTTCTTTTGACACTTCTTACAGCTTACATATAACCACCCTTTTTCAAGTTCTAAATTTTCAATATTTGCTACAATCCAACAGGGACCTTCCTATTGAATAAAATGATAAACATTAGATAGTGAAGTTGAGAGAGAGCATATATGTGCAAATCATGAATGATATAAATTAGGCATATATTATATTAGAAATATCACGGTTGTCATCCATTAGTAACCAAAATGGCATCCGAGATGTGAACATATGAAGCATGATTCGTGGTAAAACATATGTTACATATAACTTCCTTATTACAGAGATTAAAGATAGGTTAATTTGCATGACTATAAGATTTGGTATTTAAAGATAGTGTTTCTGTTACTAAATTACTAATTGGCTCAAAATCAGGAGGAACTTATGTAAAAAGGGTTAAGTGTGCAGTAGAATAATGATATGATTGGAATTTTTCTTATATTTTCCTTTTGTGCATTCTGCTAAGCATAAAAAAAGCATTAGCCCCCAAGGATTTCACTTGCTAAACAGATCTTTCATCTTTTCCATCCATTATTAATACCAACTTATATTAGTCAAACTAAAGATTTGTATGCAAATTGAGTCAACAACAATAACAATAACAACATACCCAGTAATATCCCATGCTGTGGGGTCTGAGGAGGGTAGTGTGTACGCAGACCTTACCCCTACCTTATGAGGATAGAGAGGCTATTTCCAATAGACCCTCGGCTCAAGAAAGCATAAGCACCACATTAATAAAAATATAGACAAGAAGGGACAGTACCAAAAAGCCATATAAAAGCAGAATAAAAACAACAAGACAGTAAGATGATCAACAATGAAAGAAAACAACGGTTAGTCATAAAAACCTACTACCAACAGAAGCGAGACTGCGTGTCAATACTACTATTATGAACACTCTAGACTACTTACTCTACTACCCTAATCCTCGACCTCCATATCTTCCTATCAAGGGTCATGTCCTCGGTCAGCTGAAGTTGTGCTATGTCTTGCTTAAGCACCTCTCCCCACTTTTTTTTTGGCCTACCTCTACCTCTTTGTAGGTCCTCCAATGTCAATCTCTCACACCTATTTACCGGTATGTCTATGCTCCTCCTCCTCACATAACCGAACCACCTAAGTTGTGCTTCCCGCAACTTGTCCTCAATAGGGGCCACACCCACCTTGTCGCGAATAATCTCATTTTTGATCCTATTTAACCTGGTGTACCCGCACATCCATCTCAACATCCTCATCTATGCTACCTTCATCTTCTGGACATGAGTGATCTTAACTGGCCAACACTTAGCCCCATACAACATCGTTGGTCTGACCACCACTTTGTAAAACTTACCCTTAAATTTCGGTGGCATCTTCTTATCACACAAAACATTGGAGGCGAGTCTCCATTTCATCCATCCCGCCCCAATACGATGTGTGACATCTCCATAAATCTCCCCATCCCCCTGAATAATAGACCCAAGGTACTTAAAACTCCCTCTCCTATGGATGACCTGTGAGTCTAGCCTCACCTCTCCTTCCCCTCTTTGAGTCTCGTCACTGAACTTACACTCCAAGTATTCTGTCTTAGTCCTGCTCAATTTGAAACCTTTAGATTCCAAGGTCTGCCTCCGTACCTCTAATCGCTCGTTCACACCATCTCACGTCTCATCAATCAGTACAATATCATCTGCAAATAGCATGCACCACGACACCTCCCTTTGGATGTGGCGCGGCATTACGTCCATCACTAAAGCAAACAAAAAAGGGCTGAGTGTCGACCCCTGATGCAATATGTAACGACCCAATCGGTGTTTTTGAGTATTATAACCATGTTTTCCCATTTACTACTCAATTTATGCTTTATAGTTATTGTATGACTTACCGGAGTAATTGGTTTGGGTCCGGTGAGGTTTTGAAATGAGTTGAGACACCCTGGCGAAAGACGAAGGCGGTAAGCGAAGCGAGGACGATAATTCTCTAACCGGGCTCTTAGTGGAAGTCGAAACCCGTGTTCAAGTAAAGGAGATACTGATTCATTAATGAATTTTTATAGGCAAATTGCCGCTGACAATGTGTTGAATTGGCAGGTTACCTGATGAAGAAGTTGGGAAGGTACCAGCTGCCTGCGTGGTGTTAAACCAAAATGCTAAAGAGAGCGAATGGGAAATCATGAACTACATTTCATGTAATGTAGTACACTATAAGAGAGTTAGAGTACTGCAGTGGACACAATTCAAAAATAACCTTAAGGAAAGGGCTTATATAAAATAAAAAGAAATTCAAAATAAGTTACATGCTCGTGACCCACAACAACTAATAGGGCCAACATTTTAGAACTACTATTTTTATTTTTGATCCTACATACTTTCCTGGAATAAGAAAGCCTGAAGGTGACTTAACTACTTTTTGTTCATTTTTTCTAGTCTGCTAGGCGACCGAGTGCTCCATGAACAATGAGCGCTTCCTACTCCGCCCGCAGCGCTTGCTGCCTCTCCTCCAAACCCTCTATGCGCTCTCTGGTAGCGCGAATGCGCGCTTCTTTCCTTGCAAGATCCATTGTTCTAACACTTCTCAAAAGGAAGTTTAGCACTCTACGGTGCTCTTGAATTTCATTTTGCAGTTGCCCCATTTCGGCAGCAATTGCAGAAAGCCTGTTTGCAGTATCCATAGCCATACGTGCTAGTACTCAATTTCTTTGAAAAGAATTTGATGAAGTGAAGACACTTATCGAGCCTCCATTTATAGAGTGGTAGAGTAATCTCGCCATGCGTCAAGAATTGGATGGCAGGCACAATTCTTACTAGTTCTCCGCACAACTTTTGTGCAGTTGAAGACTATCATGCCTGTTTAATGAAAAACTGGCTGGCTCTGACTACCTTGCGGAGCAAACAAAAGATCCCAAAATCACACTGCCTGTATGAACAAACAAACTTTGCACAACCAGCTTACGTAGAAAAGATTCCATATTCTATGCCAATAGATTCGTGACATCCATGTACTGAGTCGTCAAATGAGCCACGTTAAGAAAGCCCAAGCTTATACGCATTGGCCCACAGGGTGCCCCAATAGGGCCCGAATGAAAGACCCAAGCCTACATGAATGACATGAACCATCAAAGTCCTACAAATGAAGACTTGGCCCTATCAAGCCTGCTTTCCTCGATAAAAGCCCACAGAAGGGCCAAAGCACAACAAGCCTACTCATCATCAAAGCAAGTCCAAGCCCATGCAAAAATGACCTCATTGTCATGGGAGCCCTTTCCTTACTCCTCAATATAGTCGCAGGTTCTATACATTAAGATTTGCAGCACCTATTCAGGAGCTGGGGAATCGGCTTGCAAGGAAAATCTTGATTGAAAGTCCATATCTTTCTATTTTCCTCTATCTCCGGCTAGAAAAGAATGTATGCGTCAAACTTTGATGTCTCACTGGTTTAGATACGACGAGATAATTATCAAAGTTCGGGAATCTCAACTGGAATACCTCACTACACCGGTACCGGTTATGAACCACATTCAGCAAAGAGTTTCTGGTCTTTGTCCCCTAATGCATTATAAATTGCAAGGAAAAAGAAAAAGAAAAAAAACTTGAATTCTATAGGTTTAGCTAAGACGATTTCGGAAATTAGAAACTTATTCCTTTTTTGTTTGGTGCGAGCTCAACTTAAGCTATACATTGCCCGAGAAGAGCACCCAAACAGCTCTTCAACCACTTGCGGCAGAATTTCCAAATCTATTTAGTATGGAGATGTTGGCACAAGAAGGTGAACTGTCATTATATATCAATCTTTTGCTCTAGCTGCTATTGACTTGACTACATTGTCTCACTGAGCAGTGTTTTCTCATGGAGGAAAGAAAGATGGGCCAAATCATGCGGGTAAGTACCCAAGAAATTTCATACTAGCTACTTCCACTACTGTCACCCCTAAGTATTGCATTATTTGTGAGAGTTCGGCCATTTGAAGAAAAGACATCGGATTATACAAAGTGTCCCTAATGCTATGATGTTGACACAATCTGGTTGGCGGCATTTTATAATACAAAACATTAAAGATTATTTGGATCATTGTTCCAATGTATCTCAGCCTTTCTGCAAGTTCCAATTTAGAAGGCTGAAATTGACCATTAGAAAACAAAACAATGGCCAATAAAAAGAATTCTCCTTTGAAGTTTATTTTAATGAGCATAAAACCAGGCGAAGAGTCTAATTACTGCTTTTCTGTAGTTTCACTTTATAGGGTAGGGTCACCGTGCCTATGTGGGTCATAGAAAAGAAAATACATAAAGCCTAACAAGCGAGCCATGCTTCCTTGAAATTTGCCAGAACTGTCATCACCTATGGTTGATTAAGAAAAAAAACTGGAAACAAGAGACCTGGTTTTTTTTCCAGTTTCTGATTCCAGAATGTCTGCATCTATTGTTCTTGTTATAGATGAATGTTTAGATGAACTACACCTCCTGAATTACATCCCTCCTTGCATGCATTTGTTGATTCACTTCCCTCGACAACGAGAATTTAGAGTATATTGTATGGCCGCACAGTATTTTATGATTTTTCGGAGGAATTTATAGCATCCATCTGCTAATGTGTAATGTGCTGCCTGGTGACAAATCACCAACTCAGGAGTCCTTGAAAGCCTTGATCTACGGAACTGACATATACTTGTGCCCAATGCATGCATCATCAGAAGTGGCACACAAAATATTCTCATCACTGAGGCCATACAAATTGAACATTCCAGAAGCTTCTAGAGACCGGCGCCTGGGTACGGCAATTGAGGTTGCTCCTGCTATAATTCAAGGGCCCATCAGCAGAAATGTCTCGAGGAGTAGTTAAACGGGCAGGAGATAATAACAGAATAATTGTGTGTACTGGTGGACCTTATACTTATGTACCCGGGCTAGCGCCCTCTCTCTCTAGCAGAATGCTATCTGTTCTTATTCATATATTACCTTCCATTATTTTTAAAAAAAAATACAGAAATAAAAAATGTTAAGATATTCTTAATGATATTCGGGCTTCTACCCAGCAGAGTCTTCCATAACTGACCGACCGGTGAAAGGATAGCCGGACCCGTTGAAAGCCGGCAGTTATTGATGGCTCGAAAAGAAAGCTGGGCTAGGTCTTCTTCCCTTAGAGAGGCTTATTCTCCTTTCCCGAGTTCTAAAATATTTTCTTTATTCTCTGTTTATTCTATTATTAGTTCTATTGTTCTGATCCGCTTGTGTTTCAGGAAATCAAACCGAAGTCAATTCATTCAACAATGCCCCCCCGGGACATTCTGTATTAGATTTTGCCAACACCGTTTCACCTTCCTTGCTTTCTGTTCTGTCTTGCATTTCACCATGGCCCTTTCAAACCGGTAAAAAGAAAGCCCTTAGCCATTATTACATTACTTATGTGCCAGCTTTCATCTCCTTCCACCTATACCTAATCCATTCATATGGGAAATGCCATCCTATTACTGTCATATCCCCTGCTTTTCAACCTTCCCGTATCTCTCTTTGTACTCTTTCCTTTCTGTCTTTTCAATTCTTTTCTTTCTTTAGTTTCTTTCTTAAGTTGAAAAGGTTGATCGTATATTGGCTTATGTGTAAATGACCCTGGAATAGAATTTTAATGATTTCAATAGCTATGTATGATGATTTTGGACTTAGGAGCGTATCCGAAAAATTATTTGGAAGTCCATAGTTAAATTAGGCTTGAAATGACTAAAATAGAAATTTATGTTTGGAAGTTGGACCGGGGAGTTTACTTTTTGATATCGGAGTCGGAATCTAGTTCTGAAAATTTTTATAGCTCTGATATGTCATTTATGACTTGTGTGCAAAATTTGAGGTCAATCGGAATTGAATTGATAGGTTTCGGCATCGATTGTAGAAGTTAAAATTCGTTAGTTTTCGTTAAGATTGAATTAGGGTATGATTTGTGATTTTAGCGTTCTTGGATATGATTTGAGGTTTCGACTAAGTTCATATGATGTTTTAGGACTTGTTGGTGTATTTGGTTGAGGTCCTGGGGCCTCGGGTGAGTTTCGGATGGTTAACGGATCAAAATTTGGACTTAAACAACTGCTACAATTTTCTGATGCCTGTATTTGGTTTCCTTCATCGCGTTCGTGAGAGGAGTCTCGTTTTTGCGAAGAGGAAGATCCGTTCACAAAGAGGAAGAAACGTTCGCGAAGGGTTGGCAGGATGTGCATAGCGAACGTGAGAAGGGTGACACGTTCGCGAAGGGTTGGCAGGATGTGCATTGCGAACGTGAGAAGGGTGACACGTTCGCGAAGAAGGTTTGGTGGCAGTGGAACAATAAAGCTTCGTGTTCGCGAAAGGAAGCTCGCGTTCACGATGGCCAAGCTTGGTAAAGCATCGCGTTCGCGAACACGAGGGAGCTGTCGCGTTCGCGAAGAAGAAACGCCTGGGGTAAGAGTTCTTAACTCAATTTTGGTCAAATTACCTGAATCTATGGTTGTTTTTAACATTTAGTTAGTGAACTAGGTTGGAAAAATTTAGAAAACCCTCTTGGTTTAATTTGAAGATTTGAGGGTTGAGTTGATGTCGGAATTTAGTAAAATTTATATCGTTGGATTCGAGGTTGAATGGCCATTCATATTTTGTAACTTTTGTCGGGTTCCGAGATGTGGGCCCCATGGGCGATTTTTGAGTGCAATTTCGGATTTTGTTGGAAAAAATGTATTTTCATATGGAATTAATTCCTATAATTTGTATTGACTGAATTAAATTATTTGTGACTAGATTTGAGGCGTTCGGAGGCCGATTCACGAGGCAAGGGTATAGCGGAGTAAAGAATTACACGGTTTGAGGTAAGTAACACTTCTAAACTTGGTTCTGAGGGTATGAATCCTCGAATTTGGTGTTATATAAATTATTTGGAGGTGACACACACGATAGGTGACGAGCGTGTGGACGTACACCATAGAAATTGTGACTTGAATAAATCATGTGAAGTTGTAAAATTAAAGAATCTTATTATTATTCGCATATTCTTCACGTGTTAGGAAATCGAGCTGAGACTCGTATTAAAGATCATGATTAAGTTACGTGCCGATATTTATGGACCCACATTGTCGTGTTGCTATTGAATTTAATTGTTTTAAAATGTATATTTCATACTCAGTCATGTTCATCCATTGTGAGGATATTTATAGGATCGGGGTTGCCCTCCTGCAGCAGGCCACATTTGCTTTATATTATTATTATATGGAACGGGGTTGCCCGCCTGCAGCAGGCCTTATAGGCTTTATAATTATATAAATCGGGGTTGCCCGCCTGCAGCAGGCCATATTGACTTTATATCACGCTTGGGCTGAAGGAGCCCCTCCAGAGTCTGCACCCCTCACAGTGAGCATAGATGATTTATATTTAGGATAGACTTCCTAGGGCATGGACTTGCCTTATTTATATATGTTCGGGATAGACTTCCCAGGGCATAGATTTGCCTTATTGATTTATGATTGTGATGAATTTTCCTTGGACATGAATATTATCCTAGTCATCTATATTTGGGGATAAATTTACCCCTGGGCTGGATTGGCCTTATACGATACTGAGTCACTGACTAACAGTTGATGTATATATATATATGGGATGGATCTTCCCTGGGCTGGATTGGCCATAGACAGTACTAAGTTTAACTGTTGAACTTGAAATCATGCCTATATATCTGTACAGTTATTTCTATACTGGACTGTACCTGCTGAGCTCGTCACTACTTTCAGCCCAAAGGTTAGTCTTGTTACTTATTGAGTTGGTTGTACTCATACTACATTCTGCACCTCGTGTGCAAATCCAGATGCTTCCATACTTGGCGACTATTATATCTCAGAGTGTTATCAGTTGAAGACTATCAAGGTAGGTGTATGGCGTCCGCTGACCTTGACTCTCTCCCTTTCAGTTATTGTATTGTTTTATATTTTCAGACAGTGTTTTCATCAGTCAGACTTTGTATTCATTTAGATGCTCATGTACTCAGTGACACCGGATTTTGGGACTGTTTTGTATTTGTAATTGTGAGGTTTTCTTTTGAATTCAAAATATTATGTTTTCAAACTTTAAAAATATTGTATTTTATTGAGGTTGTCGGATTGCCTAGTATTGAGATAGGCGTCATCACGACAGGTGAGAATTTGGGTCGTGACACAACCACATCATAACCGGAAAATGGTCCGAGTCCCCACCTACCGTCCTCACTCGGGTCTTTATTCCATCATATATGTCCTTAATCAGACTAACGTAGGCAACAGGTACACCTCTAGCCTCCAAACATCTCCACAACACCTCTTTCAGAACTTTATCGTACGCCTTTTCTAAGTCGATGAACACCAAATGCAAGTCCTTCTTTCTCTCCCTATACTGCTCCATCAATATCCTAACAAGGTGGAAGGCTTTTATAGTTGAACGCCCCGGCATAAACCCAAACTGGTTCTCAGAAATAGACACATTCCTCCTCACCCTTAGCTCTACCACTCTCTCCCAGGCTTTCATAGTATGGCTAAGCAGCTTGATACCCCGATAGTTATTGCAATTTTGGATATCACCCTTGTTCTTGTATACAGGAACCATCGTGCTCCACTTTCACTCGTCGGGCATCTTCTTGTAACGATCCGGCCGGTCGTTTTGAGAGTAATAGCCCCGATCCCCTATTTATTATTTTCCCCATACCTTTTTCTACTTAGGTGACTTGCCGGGAGGTTTTATTTTTGGTTTCGTAGTGTTTTGGGACACTTAGTCCCTAAATAAAAGTTTAAGTCTTAGGATTTGGACCGTAGTCGGAACTGTGTGAAGACGACTCCGAAATGGAATTTTGCCGGACCTGTTAGCTCCGTTAGGTGATTTTGGGTTTAAAGACGTATTCGGATTGTGTTTTGGAGGTCCGTAACTCATTTAGGCTTGAAATGGCGAAAATCGAATTTTTGGAGTTTTGGACCGGTAGTAGAATTTTTTATATCGGGGTCGGTTTCCAATTTCGGAAGTTAGAGTAGGTACATAATGTTGAATATGAATTGTGTGTAAAATTTGGGGTCAATCGGACGTGATTTGGTTGGTTTCGGCATCGGTTGTCGAATTTGGAAATTTCAAGTTTTTTAAGTTTGAATCGGAGGATGATTTGTGATTTTAGCGTTGTTTGATGTGGTTTGAGGATTCGACTAAGTTGGTATGGTGTTTTAGGACTTGTTGGTATGTTTGGTTGAGGTCCCGAGGGCCTCGGGTGAGTTTCGGATGGTTATCGGTTCTGCTGTAATCGCATATGTGCAAGGCTGCCCGCAGGTGCGAGCCCACAAGTGCAAGAAAATTGGCACAAAAGCGGAGTTGGGTGGATTGGTCAGGGGTCATAAGTGCATGGAAAAGGCCGCATCTGCGATGCCCACAAATGCGCAAGGTTGTCCGCAGGTGCGAAGTTAGACCGCAAAAGCGAACGAGATTTTCGCAGGCGCGCAGGTGCGACCCTTTCATCGTAGGTGCGGAGGTAGAGGGTGTAACTGGTTTGCGCACAAGCGCTCATTTTACTCCATATTTACTTTGGGACTACGAAACGGTATTTCGGGAGATCCCCCTGTACTTTTACGTTTGGAACTACGAGACGGTATCTCGGGAGATTTCCTGTTGTTATCTCTGTTTACTGAGCTGTTGTCTTCTATGAATTCATTCTTCGTTAAATTTTAGCACTCATTTTACTGCAATATTTCATTCTGTCTTAGTTTATTATTTATATACCAGTAGGGCCGTGACCTGATCTCATCACTAATCGACCGAGGTTAGGCTTGGTACTTACTGGATACCGTTGTGGTGTACTCATGCTACTCTTCTGTACATGTTTTGCATGCAAATCTAGGTACTTCTTATTAGCCCTGCTACTAGCTAAGAGTGCTTGTTGCTGTACGGGGACTTCAAGATATATCTGCAGCGTCCGCAGACTTTGGAGTCCCCCTCTATTCCCTCACATGTCATTTACCTTTCTTACTTCTATTATTAGATTCTGGTGTATAGAGATACTAGTTTCCTTCTGTAGCTTGTGACTTATGATGTTCCGGGTTTTGGGATTTTTGTGTATTTTTGAATAGTTGGTTATTGTACATGCCAAGTGGCATGGTACCCAGTTATGTTGTTACTACTACAGTTAGTTGTTAAATTTATGTTTTCATTTTATTATTCCGCAAATGTTAGGCTTACCTAGTCGTAGAGACTAGGTGCCGTCACGACGTCATATGGAGGGGAAATTTGGGTCGTGACAAGTTAGTATCAGAGCTCTAGGTTCATAGGTGTCATGAGTCACAAGCCGGTTTATTAGAGTCTCACGGATCAATACGGAGACGTCTGTACTTATCTTCGGGAGGCTATGGAACCGTTAGGAAAATTTCACTACTTTGATTCCTTGTTGTGCGAAAATTGTTGAATTCAAAAATTCTAAACTTCTGTATTCTATTCTCTCACAGATGGTGAGGACACGTACAAGCAGATCTGATGACCAGGCACCCATGCCCCTTCCTAGAGTCGCGAGAAACCTCGGTCGGGTAGAGGCCAAGGAAGTCAATGTGGTACAACCAGGGCACCCACACGAGATGCTATAGAAGAGCCCCCAGTAGCTCCAACTAGAGGGCAGACACCTGAGGTACCTGTTTCTGCACCAGCCCTCCAAGAGACTCCAGCCCAATGTCTGAGCATGTTCAGCACCTTAGCTCAGGCTGGATTGATCCCACTTGCTCCTGCCATATCTCAGGCTGGGGGAGGAGCACAGACTCCCATCGCCGGTACTCCAGAGCAGCGGGTTCAGGCCGACCAGGTTCCAGAGATTGTACCAATGCAGCTGGTAGCTCCAGTTCAGCCCGAGATTAGAGCAGCAGCGTCTGAGGTGGAGCAGCTTAGACTTGAGAGGTATAAGAAATACCACCCACCTATCTTCAGCGGATTGGCTACAGATGATGCTCATGGTTTTCTGGAGGAGTGTCATCTTATTCTCCGTACTATGGGCGTAGCGGAGATGAGCGGGGTTTCTTTTACTATATTCAGCTTAGAGGAGCAGCCTATTAGTGGTGGCATGCTTATGAGTTGAGTATTCCGGCTGAGGTAGCTTCACTTACATGGACTCAGTTCTCGGACATATTTTTGAGAGAGTATGTCCCCCAGAGCCTCAGGGACTCATGGCGCACGGATTTTGAGCAGCTGCGCCAGGGTGCTATGACTGTGTCAGAGTATGCAGTTCGCTTCAGTAATTTGGCCCGACATGCACCGGCCTTGGTTGCCACAGTTCAAGAGAGGGTACGACGGTTTATTGAGGGACTCCACCCCAGCATCCGGATTAGTATGGCCAGGGAGTTGGAAATGGATATTTCTTATCAACAGGTTGTGAGTATTGCCAGGAGATTGGAATACATGCTTGCCCAGGATAGAGAGGAGAGGTAGGCCATGAGGTCTCAAGAGACTGGTTATTATTCTAGTTCTCGTGTCCCAGCAACTCGCCATGGTAGAGGTTATGTGAGTCGCCCCATTCATTCATCTCTTCCAGTCACCAGTGATGTTCCAGCTCTTTCTAGGCCCCAGGAGCCTTATTATGCACCGCCAGTATCTAATGTGCCTCCTACACAAGGTGTTCCTAGCGGCCAGTCCAGCAGACCTAGCCCGAGCCAGTCACAGTAGCCACGCCCTCCCATAACTTGTTTTTAGTGTGGCGACACTCGCCATATAGTGAGGTATTGCTCCAGATTTATGAGGGGTGTACCTCCACAGATTTCTCAGCCACAACGTGCTCCACCGGGTCCTCAGGCTATGATTACAACACCAGCTGCCATCCCACCTGCTCAGCCAGCCCGAGGTGGAGGTCGGGGAGGTAGAGGTCGCCCTAGAGGGAGAGGCCAAGCCAGATATTATGCCCTTCCTGCTCATACAAAGGTAGTCGCTTCTGATTCTGTCATTACAGGTATTGTCCCGGTCTGTCATAGAGATGCGTCGGTATTATTTGACCCACGCTCTATATATTCTTATGTGTCCTCTTATTTTGTCCCGTATTTGGGCGTATCTCGGGATTCTTTGAGTTCCATTGTTTATGTATCTACTCTTGTGGGAGATTCTCTTATTGTGGACCGCGTGTATCGGTCGTGTTTGAATGCTCTTAGTGGTTTTGAGACCAGAGCCGATTTATTATTGCTCAGCATGATGGAATTTGATATTTATTTGGGCATGGACTGGTTGTCGCCCCATTATGCTATTCTTGATTTTCACGCTAAAACTGCGATGTTGGCTATGCTAGGTTTATTGCGGTTAGAGAGAAGAGGTACCTTAGAGTATACTCCCAGCAGAGTTATTTCATTTCTTAAAGCTCAACGAATGGTTGAGAAGGGGTGTGACGCGTATCTAGCTTATGTGAGAGATATCAGTATTGATACCCCCACAGTCGAGTCAGTTCCAGTAGTGAGGGACTTTTCAGATGTGTTCCCAGTTGATCTTCCAGGCATGCCGCCCGACAGAGATATTGATTTGGTATTGATTTGTTGCCGGGCACTCAGCACATCTCTATTTATCCATATCGTATGGCTCCTCCTGAGTTAAAGGAGTTGAAGGAGCAGTTACAGGAATTGCTTGAGAAGGGATTCATTCGGCCCAGTGTGTCACCTTGGGGTGCTCCTGTCTTATTTGTGAAGAAGAAGGATGGTTCTATGCGGATGTGTATTGATTACCGCCAGTTGAACAAAGTCACAGTGAAGAACATATATCCATTGCCTCGTATTGATGACTTATTTAATTAATTACAGGTTGCCAGAGTGTTTTTCGAGATTGACTTACATTCAGGATATTATCAGTTGAAGATTCGGGAGCTAGATATCCCAAAAACTACTTTCGAGACCAGATATGGTCACTATGAGTTTCTTGTTTTGTCTTTTGGGCTGACCAATGCCCTAGTAGCTTTTATGCACTTGATGCACAGTGTGTTCCGGCCTTATCTTGACTCATTCGTTATTGTGTTTATTGATGACATCCTGGTGTACTCTCGGACTCGGGAAGATCATGAGCAGCACCTGAGGACTGCACTTTAGACCGTGAGAGAAAAGAAGTTATATGCAAAAAATTTAAAAGTGTGAGTTTTGGCTAGACTCAGTGGCATTCTTGGGTCATATAGTATCGAGTGAGGGGATCCATATGGATCCGAAGAAGATTGAAGCAGTGCAGAGTTGGCCCAGACCGTCCTCAACTACAGAGATCTGGAGTTTTCTTGGTTTGGCGGGGTATTACTGTCGCTTTGTAGATGGATTCTCATCTATTGCAGCATCTATGACCAGACTGACCCAGAAGGGTGCACCGTTCAGGTGGACAGAGGAATGTGAGGAGAGCTTTCTGAAGCTTAAGACAGCTTTGACTACAACCCCAGTATAGGTATTGCCTATAGGTTTGGGGTATTATACTATATATTATGATGCATCGCGGATTGGTCTCGGCGCGGTGTTGATGCAGGACGGTAGGGTGATTGCCTACGCGTCCAGACAGCTAAAGGTGCATGAAAAGAACTATCTTGTCCACGACCTTGAGTTAGAAGCTATTGTTCATGCCTTAAAGATTTGGCGGCATTATTTGTACGCTGTTCCTTGTGAGACTTACACCGATCACTGGAGTTTGCATCATCTATTCAAGCAGAAGGATCTTAATTTGCGTCAGAGGATGTGGTTGGAGCTGCTTAAGGATTATGATATCACCATTCTGTACCACCCTGGGAAGGCCAATGTGGTGGCCGATGCTTTGAGTCGCCGGGCAGAGAGTTTGGGGAGCTTAGCATATCTACCAGCAGCAGAGAGGCCCATGGCGTTGGATATTCAGGCCTTAGCCAGCCAGTTTGTGAGATTGGATATTTCTGAGCCGAGTCGAGTATTGGCTTGTGTGGTCTCTCGGTCTTCCCTTTATGATCGTATTAGGGAGCGTTAGTTTGATGACCCCCATCTGCTTGTCCTTAAGGACACGGTCCAACACGGTGATGCTAAGGATGTCACTATTGGAGATGATAGTGCATTGAGGATGCAGGGCAGGCTATGTGTGCCTAATGTAGATAGTTTGCGTGAGTTGATTCTTCATGAGGCTCACAGCTCATGGTACTCCATTCATCCGGGTGCCACGAAGATGTATCAAGACCTGAGGCAGCATTATTGGTGGAGGAGGATGAAGAAGGACATAGTAGAGTATATGGCTAGATGTCTAAATTGCCAGCAGGTGAAGTATGAGCATCAACGACCGGGTGGGTTACTTCAGAAGATAGAGATTCCGGAGTGGAAATGGGAGCGGATCACTATGGACTTCGTTGTTGCTCTCCCACGGACTCAGCGGAAGTTTGATGCAGTTTGAGTGATTGTAGACAGGCTGACCAAGTCAGCTCATTTCATTCTTGTGATGACTACCTATTCTTCCGAGCAGTTGGCTCGAATTTATATCTGTGAGATCGTCAGGCTTCATCGCGTACCGGTATCTATCATCTCTGACCGGGGTACGCAGTTTACATCACGATTCTGGGGAGCCGTACAGTAGGAGTTGGGTACTAGAGTGGAGCTGAGCACAACATTTCACCCTCAGACAGACGGACAGTCCGAGCGCACTATTCAGATACTGGAGGATATGCTCTGCGCTTGTGTGATAGATTTTGGAGGTGCTTGGCATCAGTTCTTGCCACTTGACGAGCTTGGTTACAACAACAGTTATCAGTCCAGCATTCAGATAGCAACGTTTGAGGCTCTGTATGGTAGGCGGTGTCGGTCCCTAGTGGGTTGGTTTGAGCCGGGCGAGGCCAAATTATTGGGTACGGACTTGGTTCAGGATGCCTTGGAAAAGGTTAAGGTTATTTAGGATAGACTTCACACCGCCCAGTCCAGACAGAAGAGTTACGCGGGCCGAAAGGTTTGCGATGTTTCATTCATGGTTGGAGAGCGGGTCTTGCTCCGGGTTTCGCCTATGAAGGGCGTTATGAGATTCGGAAAGAAGGGCAAGCTGAGCCCAAGGTTCATTGGTCCTTTTGAGGTGTTGCGGCGTGTTGGGGAGGTTACTTATGAGCTTTACTTACCTCCTAGTCTAGCAGGAGTTCATCCGGTATTCCATGTTTTGATGCTCCGGAAGTATCACGGTGATCCGGCTCCCGTATTGGATTTCAGCTTAGTCCAGTTGTACAAGGATCTATCTTATGTTGAGGAGCCAGTGGCTATTTTAGACAGGCAGATCAGAAAGCTAAGGTCAAAGAACATTGCTTCTGTGAAGGTTCAGTGGAGGGGACAGCTGGTCGAGGAGGCGACTTGGGAGACCGAGCAGGATATGCGCAGCTGTTATCCTCCTCTTTTCACCACTTCAGGTATGTTTCTATGCTCGTTCGAGGACGAACGATTGTTTTAAGAGGGGGAGGATGTAACGAATCGGCCGCTCGTTTTGAGAGTAATAGCCCCGATCCCCTATTTACTGTTTCCCCCATACCTTTTTCTGCTTAGGTGACTTGTCGGGAGGTTTTGTTTTTGGTTTCAGAGTGTTTTGGGACACTTAGTCCCTAAATGGAGGTTTAAGCCTTAGGATTTTGACCGTAGTCGGAATTGTGTGAAGATGACTCCGAAATGGAATTATGTCAGTTCCGTTAGCTCCATTAGGTGATTTTTGGTTTAGGGGCGTGTCCGGATTGTGTTTTGGAGGTCCGAAGCTCATTTAGGCTTGAAATGGCGAAAGTTGAATTTTTGGAGTTTTGGGCCGATAGTGGAATTTTTTATATCGGGGTCGGTTTCCAATTCTGGAAGTTGGAGTAGGTCCGTAATGTTGAATATGACTTGTATGCAAAATTTGGGGTCAATCGGACGTGATTTGGTTGGTTTCGGCATCGGTTGTCAAATTTGGAAGTTTCAAGTTCTTTAAGTTTGAATCGGAGGATGATTTGTGATTTTAGCGTTGTTTGATGTGGTTTGAGGATTAGACTAAGTTTGTATGGTGTTTTAGGACTTGTTGGTATGTTTGGTTGAGGTCCCGGAGGCATCGGGTGAGTTTCGGATGGTTATCAAATCATTTTTGGACTTGGAAGATTTTTCTGGTGCTGGGATGGTTCTGATGTAATCGCACATGCGCAAGGCTGCCCACAGGTGCGAGCAAATTGGCACAGAAGCGGAGTTGGGTGGATTGGTCTGGGGTCACAGGTGCGTGGAAAAGGCCGCATCTGCGATACCCGCAAATGTGCAAGGCTGTCCGTAGGCGCGAAGTTAGACCACAGAAGCGAACGATATTTCCGCAGGCGTGCACGCGCAAGTGCGGCCCTTTCATCGCAGGTGCGGAGGCAGTGGGGGTAAGTGGTTTGTTCATAAGCGCTCATTTTTCGCACAAGCGCACGCGCAGGTGCGAGCCCAGGCTCCGCAGGTGCGAAAATGCCTGGGCAGTGTTTAAAACCGAAGGGCTTCGTGATTTTGTCATTTTGGACTTTGCAAACTCGGTTTAGGGCGACTTTTTAGAGCATTTTCGAGAGATTTCTTGAGGTAAGTCCCTTGTGCTTATTTTTTATCAATAATCTTGCTTCCCCATTTATGTTTCCACATAGTTAGTATGTGGAATTTGGGAGTTTGAGGCTAGGGATTTGGAAAGTTTGAATCTTGGATTTGAAGGACCATTTGGTGTCGAATTTTAGTAAATTTGATATCGTTAGACACGTGAGTGAATGGGCTTTTGGATTTTGTGACTTTTACCCGATTCCGAGACATGGGCCCGGGTCGACCTTTTGGGGCGAATTTCGGAATTTTTATTAAAATATTGATTTCATTCATTAGATTAGTCTATTATAGTTGTATTTATGATATGTAATTGTTTTGGCTAGATCTGGACCATTCAGAGTCGGATATTCGTGGAAAAGGCATTGTTACCGATTGATTGAGTTTGGTTCGAGGTAAATGGCTTGCCTAACTTTGTATGGGGGAACTCCCCGTAGGATTTGTACTGTATTTTATATATGAGCGTCGTGTACGTGAGATGGCGAGTACGTACATGGGCTAATTGTGTAAAAACCCGATTTTCTACTAAGTAATAACCTGATTTCTTTTTTATTTGAGTTTCATTAGCATGTGTAGTATCCTGCTAGATTAGAATAGCACGTCTACTTGCCTTAACTGTCTACTTGAACTATGTGCAACATGTTTAGTGAATTTACCTATTTTTCCGTAACTGGTACTTACGTTGAACTGTAGAATTTCGTGTTGTGACTATTGAATTCTATTGTTTAGCTGCATATTTACTTTAGGACTATTAAACGGTATTCCGGGAGATCCCCATGTACTACATATTTATTTTGGGACTACAGAACGGTATTACGGGAGATCCACATGTACTGCATATTTACTTTGGGACTATGGAACGGTATTCCGAGAGATCCCCATATACTGCATATTTATTTGGGACTACAGAACGGTATTCTGGGAGACCTCCTTGTACTGTATATTTACTTTGGGACTACAAAACGGTATTCCGGGAGATCCCCCTGCACTTTTACGTTTGGAACTACGATACGGTATCTCGGGAGATTCCCTGTTGTTATCTCTGTGTACTGAGTTGTTGTCTTCTATGAATTCATTCTTCGTTAAATTTTAGCACTTATTTTACTGCAATATTTCATTTTGTCTTAGTTTATTGTTTATATACCAGTAGGGCTCTGACCTGATCTCGTCACTACTCGACCGGGGTTAGGCTTGACACTTACTGGGTACCGTTGTGGTGTACTCATGTTACTCTTCTGCACATGTTTTGTGTGCAGATCCAGGTACTTCTTATCAGTCCTGCTACTAGCTGAGGATGCTTGTTGTTGTACGGAGACTTCAAGGTATATCTTCCGCGTCCGCAAACCTCGGAGTCCCCTTCTATTCCCTCATATGTCATTTACCTTCCTTACTTCTGTTATTAGATTCTGGTGTATAGAGATACTAGTTTCCTTCTGTAGCTTGTGACTTATGATGTTCCGAGTTTTGAGATTTCTGTGTATTTTTGAATAGTTGGTTATTGTACATGCCAGGCGGAATGGTACCCAATTATGTTGTTACTGCTACAGTTAGTTGTTAAATTTATATTTTCATTTCATTATTCCACAAATATTAGGCTTACCTAGTCGTAGAGACTAGGTGCCGTCATGATGTCATACAGAGGGAAAATTTGGGTCATGACACTTCTTCATTGTAAAAATGATATTAAATAACCTAGTGAGCCACTCCAAGCCTGCCTTGCCCGCACTCTTGTAAAACTCCACCAGTATTTCATCCGGCCCGGTCGCTTTGCCCCTGCTTATCTTACGCATAGCCCCCTCAACTTCATCAAATCTAATCCGCCTACAATACCCATGGTCACAACGACTCCTAGAGAGTTCCAAATCACCCAGTACAATGCTCATGTCCTCCTCCTCGCTCAAGAGACTATGGAAGTAGTTCTACCATCTCCAACGGATAAGCCTCTCATCCAACAAAACTCTATCTTCTTCATCCTTGATGCATTTTACTTGGTTCAAATCTCGCGCTTTCCTTTCTCGCGCCTTGGCTAACCTGAACAGCCTCTTATCCCCACCTCGACCCTCAAGTTCCTCATACAAATGACTAAAAATTGTAGTCTTGGCCGCCATAACTGCTAGCTTTGCCTCTTTCTTAGCCAACTTATAATACTCCATATTCGCCCTCTTCTCCTCATCGTCTACACTTTCCACTAGCTTCAGATACACTGCTTTCTTGATTTTCACTTTTTCTTGCACCTCTTTATTCCACCACCAGTCTCCCTTGTGACCACCAGAGTAACCTTTTGAGACCCCTAATACCTCTCTCGCGGCTTTCCTAATGCACTGAGCAGTCGTAATCCACATAGCGCGTATGTCCCCACTAGTCCTCCAAGCCCCCATAGTCACCAGCTTGACCCCCAACTCTTGCACTTTAGCTTCCGTCAAGGCTCTCCACTTGATCCTATGTTGTCTATAAATCGCCCTCTTACTCCTCTTCCTTGTGATCTCAAGGTCCATGACCAGGATCCTATGAAGGGTCGAGAGGCTATTACTCGGGATGACCTTGCAATCCGTGTAAAGACCTCTATCGAACTTCCTGCAGAGTAAATAATCAATCTGAGTCTCGCCCACCAAACTCCGGAAGGTGACCAAGTGCTCCCTCTTCTTCGGGAAACTCGAGTTTGCTATTACCAAATCAGATGCTCTAGCAAAGTCCAGCAGAGACGTTCCTCCTCCGTTTTTATCTCCAAAACCAAAGCCACCATGCACATCACCATATCCCCCAGACGTCGCTCCAATGTGGCCGTTGAAATCTCCTCCTATGAAAAGCTTCTCGATATGCGGGATACCACACACCATCTCATCCAAATCCTTCCAGAAATGCCCCTTGACTTCCTCATTCAAGCCTGCTTAGGGTGCGTACGCACTGATTAAGTTCAAAGTAAAACTTTCAACAACTAGCTTAATAGCCATCAGCCTGTCATTCACCCTTTTAACCTCCACCACTAGTTCACGGAGGTCCTTATCAACCAAGATACCTACCTCATTCCTGCCCCCACCCTCCGAGAATACCAAAGTTTGAAACTACCCACATCTCGCGCCTTATCTCCTACCCACCTAGTCTCTTTTACACAAGCTATATTAATCTTTCTTTTCTCGAGAATCTTCGCTAACTCTACAGATTTTCCAGTCAAAGTTCCTATGTTCCAAGACCCCACTCTCAGCCTAGTAGCCCTCTTACCCCTCGCACCCCCTCCCCCGCGCTGACACCCCCGAGGACAAGACCTTATCCTACCATCGTTCACCAAAGGCACTATAATCTAGGAGTCACTACGCAAGCACAATCCCAAAAACAAGCGACAAAAATAAAATGAATTACTGAAATATAATCTACCATTAAAGGTCGCAAAACAGGTGAAGAAGTAAAATAAAGGAGCTAACAGAGACTATAATCTACAACTAAAAGTCTGAAAAATAGGTGAAGAAATAAAATAAAGGAATTAAATGAACTATAATCTACAACTAAAGGATAGAAAAATAGGTGAAAAAATAAAACAAAGGAACTAAAAGAACTATAATCTACAACTAAAGGATAGAAAAATAGGTGAAGAAATACAATACAAGAGCTAAATGGGACTATAATCTACAACTAAAGGTCACAAAGAAAATGTGCGAAATTAGAGCAGAACTACTAGGGGATATTTGAAAATAAAGATGTAGACGGGTAGATAAAAATATAAACAAGTAGGCAAAGCTATCAATAATGTAATTAATTTGATAATATTAGGACAAATACTAACTAAAGATTCAAGAATAAAATAGGCAGTAATATAAAAACTTATCATACGCTAAATGCTGAACCACTTTTTAAACCATAAAATAGGCTAACAAACAGTAAACTTGAGACCTCAATAGCGTATTTAAGGCACTTTTATATCACCGAAAATTGCATCACTATTTAATGAAGCCTACACCTATCTATGTCGCGCAGTTCACATGGTAAAGCTACCCCTATAGAATATGACTGAACAGCAGAAAATTTAAAAACAAAACTGTTTTACATACATATAAGAGTCTTTGTGATAGTTTTTATCAACTTAATAATCAAACATGCGAAACACCAATAAGCTGCAAAATCACTTTTAAAGGAGAACTTTTCTGGTGACGACTGTATTATTCATTATAAAAAGATGGTTTTTCAGAATATCAAAGGAAGAAGATTAACATTACACTGTAATGTTTATAGCTTCTTTATTCAATTTTATCATACAACGACTTACACGGTACATTGTAAAAGTTGTGCATAGAACAACTATTAACATTAAAGACCGATTGAATTAATACTACACAAGATAGTTTACTCACTTGCATGGACTTCACTAATTGGCCAATTGTTTTAACTTGAACAATACCCTTCTCTAACTTATCCGAGACAGAGTAACTTTGTTGAGAGATGGTTTGAGTCAGCCTCTCAGTGTAATTATCCTGAACAGAAAGTAATCCGTATTTATGAATGAGTAAAACAGTTAAATGTATGCTTGAAAAATATATTTGAGGATAGATGCAATGAAAAAAAACACATATTGAACCGTGTTTTAAACTCGTCAGATTGAGAAAAATTTGGGTTAATCCACAGCTTTGATGCATTCCAAGTATTGCGCACAGAATATGAATCTGCAAAATAACATACGTTAAGATGTAATTAATAACTTTCACAAAATAATGTCAAATTGAATAATTGCATTTTACCTTAAAATTTATGGGCTTTTATGAGTTGCATAACGACAATAACAGGCTGGTTCTTAGAACTTAGCAGGAGAGGTACAATTTCATCAACAAATTCGCCCCAGAATGTAGCAGACAACTTCTTCCTCCTGCCAAATAGAAATAGATATATAATTTTAAGCATATGTAATCATCAAATCCATCCTTAATCAGTAGATGACTGTTTATTCTAACTCATCATCTTCTAGTTGGATATCCATAAACTTCCTAGAAATTTCACCTTGTTTGTGCGTTTTTACCTCACCAAAACCGATGATTTCTCCGATCACATCTAAAGAAAAAGAAGATGTTAAAAGAAATAGCAGAAAAGTTCATAATTATAAATTTAAGGTAAAACTTATTTTTACCGAATAATTCAGTCTCATTCACATCAACCTTATTTATCAATTGATCATATGGTCATAGATCAAAGATATTCATAAGGAAAAATGGATCAGTTGTTTCAGTCACTGTTGTCCGTTGAGTAAATGTCAGCCTCAACCTATGTTTTGTAGTGTTGAACCTCTCCTTATTTTGACAAATGATAAAGTTCGCCATAAGATATAATCCAAGCTCATTAATTTGTGTTTTAAAAAGATGCAAACGCATGTATCCGATCGCCCTACAAAAAATTACATTAAATAAAAGAAAGTGTTTGAAGAAATTAGTAATACAATAATTGCATATTAACTCATACAAATCTTTGCAACTTAATCACATCAAAAACAAAGAAGGTCTAACGAATTACCAACACAAGAAATCCAGAGTAACTAATTCTAATTTATATTACTGTACTTGAAAACTTGAATTTATAGTAATACAACTTATCAATAATAGAGTTTAATGAAATAGTAAGTCAAACAAACACAAGAAGAACTCCAAATTTTTAATTTTCAACAGCAGACTTGAATGAATTAGTAAATCACATAAACAGAGGAAGTTTTTTAGATATTTAATTTATATTACTGTATTAGAAAAAAATTTCTTAAATTTTCAAACTATGTATAAAACAACTTGCCGTAGAAATTCACAATAAACGCTGTTATTCATGCCTTGTGATTTTGTCTAAGTAGCTTTAAACATAATCTATTAGCGTTAGTGATAGATATGCCAAGACTTATGGTAGACCGTTCCGGAGAAATCTTAAGAAAATGTCTGTAATAGCTTGCCCAGGCCAAAGAAGCTAACTATCTATGTAAGAGTAGTGGTTTGGGCCAGAACTAAACTTCAATACAAAGACTGAGCTGGACAGAAACCTGATTCCATACTTGACCTTTATATAGTTATCTCTCTCAAGGAAGTCCCTTGTGTGTATATCTAATTGTTCTGGTGTATGACGTTAACCATGTAATCTTTTTTTGCATTAATTATTAATCTTTCAGTAATTCTGCAAATTCACAAATAACATATTGTACTTACACTCCTTTGGCAAGGCCTCATCGGTTTCAAAAGACCAATTTTCTTGTGGGCAATAGATTAGGGTCAAACTTAAGCTAGTGGGATAAGTAATTTTACACTCCTTACGTTCTATTTGTATCTCCATATTCTCCCTACATTCATATGCTACTTTATCCAGTAGACTTGAACGAATTAATAACTCAAACACACAAAGCAGCAAATTGAAATTTGCAACTTAAGAAAGATGGAGCAAAAAAAGCTTAGTAAGAAAATAACATATTTTGAAGATTTTTTCATCTTGTAGAACCAATTCAATGGAGAATGTAGTGTCTGAATTATAACGATCCGGTACTTCCCACAGACGGACAACCCGAACTTTCAACTTACACATTTTTGAAATTGTTATATCCTTGATGAAATCACTCTGAGTAGCCATTCTTTTCACAAGCCGTACCTTTTCTTGAATTCTTGATAGCAGTGGGAAGATTAGAATTGAAATACCGTGTAAGTTACTAGCATGAAATATAAGTTTGTTTTCCATCGTGGTTTAGATAGTTAAGGACACTATGTTATTTTGCTGAGATAATTTAGCGCAAGTGGAAGCTAAAAGGTTTTTAAAAAATATAGTGGATTTCAATTGTGAAATTTCTACCGATTTTTGCAGGCCATTTTTCTCCCAAATAAAATTTTAGTTCCTAATTAGTTGGAGCAATGTCTTAAAGTGTCAAGTGGCATAGTGGGATGATGACACTTGGTTTAAGGAGAGGGATTTTTACTCTCCTTTTAATTATATATAGATATAGATATATAGATATAGATATAGATTATACTCCATATTTTATTTTATTTTTGTAAGATTGCAAGTTTATTCTTTATATTGTTGCTATGTAACATCATGAAATAACGGTAAACAGTACAATCTATCCAAATATTGTATTTATCAAACAATACAATACGATATATTATAAAACGATATGTAATAACAAATTCAAACAAGCTGTTATTGAACTTAGACCAATCTACACAATATTTGAGTGGTAATCAGAGAGAAGAAAAGTAATACTTAGGAGTAACAATTTTCTTCTTCCATTTGATTAGCGTGCACGCCTTATTCACATGCCAAAACAGAATACTTCAAACTTCAACAAAATTTTCAAATTTTCATAGCAAGCTCTCCCAAAACTCACTCATTTGTGTGGTCTAAAACAAAGCCACCCACGTGTTTCCCCTTCCATGGTCGTTGTATGTTTCTTGTTAATGGACCCCACTTACCCTCCATTACCGTAGGAGATCCTTTCGAATCTTCTTCAAATTCTTCCCCTCATCTTCTTCTTACCAACTAAAATATATTTCTCTTCTTCCTTAATCCAATCAGATTTCCCCAAAACCCATTAATAAAAGATCTTGTACAGTATTTATATTACAAAGAATTAGTAGGGGAAAAAAAAAGACATTGTGTAGAGAAAGTGGGATTTTGTGAGAGAATGAGTGCTTTGAATACCCACTTTATCTTGATTGATCTTCAAAGTTCATGGTACTCAACTAAGCAGATACCCAATTCCACCCTTTCTTATTTAAACCATTGTCAATTTGCTTCTTCGACGTTCACAGCGGCATTTCGCCGAACATGTCGTGGGAGCAGTAAAATCTCGTCTTCTAGGTTGCCGGTGCCGTCAATTCAGTCGCCGGAAATCAGGAGGCCAAAGGGATGTTCGATTTCCGGAAATGGGTTGTCATTGGTTTCTTCAAATTCGACTTCCACTTCGAGTCCCATGATCTCGGACTTGGACTTGTTTTTGGAGATAGTGCCATTGAGAATGAGAAATGAGCTCTTTAGACATCAGGAGATTGGGGAGTTGATTGAGGTGGTTATGGATTTGGGTAGAAAGCCCCTTGCCCGATTTCCTTCAGGTGATTGGGTCATTTCGGAGCAGCCCGTAAAGCTTGAGGATCTATGCCACGCCATTTCAAAGGTGTCTAAGTAAATATTACTCCCTCCGCCCCAATTTATTTGATATTCTTTTCTTTTTTAGTCTATTACGAAAATAAATAATTCTATATTTATAAGTTAACTTTCCATTTTATTTTGAAATGATCTATAACCGCACAAATATTTATGGTTTGCTTTAGACTATCTAGTTTTATAAATCTTTCTTTTTTGCTTAAAATTCATGTCAAAGTCCAAAAATATTAAGGAAGGAGTATTACAAGTTCGATATGTTTAATTTAACTGGAAATGGTAGGATTGACTTTATTATGTAGTACTATATAGGTAACAATCATGTCATGTAGCAGGATATGCTGAGATCACCTTTACAGAGTGCAATTTAAAAATTAAAGCATCTGCTTTAAGTTTATTTTATTTGAAGAGTGGAAGTCAGTACTCATTGATCAGAATGTGACTAATAGTAATTAAATAATTAGAAGCACTTATCTTTTGTCTCTGTGTGTGTCTACATAAGTTTTGACCTGGATGAGGGTAATAGCATAAATAAAGGAGATTGTTTTTCTTTTAATCTGTGTGTGCGTATGAAAAAAAATATATATATAAATGTACGGCTATGAAATTTGTTGCTTAAAGTTCATAAATTTGCTTCATTGTTTAGGTGGGGGATTTCTCAGATGACAACCGTTCTGGTATTGACAGTTCCCTCCATCGTATTAGTGCAATTAGAAACCGTAAAATGCAAATCATTGGTCTTACCTGCCGGGTAGGTCGAGCTGTATCTGGAAGCGCTGAGATCATACGTGACTTAGTTGAAGGATGTAGCTCCATATTGGTGATCGGGCCTCCAGGGGTCGGTAAAACTACTTTAATCAGGTATCCAAATTTACTGCTTGCTTTTTATGAACATCTCAAAAGTGATTGCTTGTTATTATTTAGTGCTACTTGTCACTACTCAGCTTTTCTCCCATAACTATCTTAATGAAGAATGACTAGTACCCAGTAGCGGGCCAAGATTTTTACTAAATACACAAAGATTCAACTCATAGTATACATACATAGCAAAAAATAGTACCTATCTAAACAGTTTAATTTTCCGGCGAAGGGAATATGTGGCTCCGCCACTACTAATACCCGTCAATGAATACGAAGCTCTCTATGTGTGCAGAGAAATAGCCAGAATGCTGGCAGATGACCAGAAGAAACGAGTTGTTATTGTTGATACATCTAATGAGATCGGAGGTGATGGAGATGTTCCTCATTCAGGTATTGGTTGTGCAAGAAGGATGCAAGTCCCAAATGTTAACCTGCAGCATAATGTGAGCACTGAAGTAAAATTCATTTTAAGTTTTCTGCATTTTTGGATAACCTCTGAACTGCAATCTAATTTCTCCCTCTTCTCTTGTTCTGTTTCTCTTACTTTGAGCAGGTAATGATTGAAGCAGTTGAAAACCATATGCCCCAAACCATTATAATAGATGAAATAGGGACAGAACTTGAAGCATTGGCTGCTAGTACAATTGCTCAGAGAGGAGTACAGCTTGTTGGAACTGCCCATGGAAGTACTATTGAGAGTATAATAAAAAATCCATCCTTACAAATGCTTGTTGGTGGCATAGAGGTGTTGAACCCCTCTCCTCTCTTCCTTCTTATTAATTTAGAGCCCGTTTGGACATAAGAAATTTTTCCCTTTTTTTCAAAAATAATTCACTTTTTTTCGAAATCAGCTTTTGTTCATAAAATTTCCAATTTTCACTTGAAGATGCATTTTGAAAATTTTTGAAATTTTAAAAAACTCCAAAAAGTTGTTTTTCAAACTTTTCACTCAAATCACTCACAAAACTTCAAAAACAACCCAAAATTTTTTTCATGTCCAAACACAACTCGAAATTTCAAATATCATTTTCACTTGAAAAATCTTTTCCCCCTATTTTGGAATTTTACAATTCTTATGTCCAAACGCCCACTTAATATGTGGTCCTCTGCACTTGAACTTGTTTTCTTCATTTCTCAGAACAATGTTTGGTCAGATATTGATAGCGAACATTTTTCTTCTGGACCTAATATATTGTTGTTTTATTTTGCTTTGGACCAGAGTGTTACTCTCGGTGATGAGGAAGCAAGGAAAAGGAAAGTACAGAAAACAATTCTGGAGAGGAAAGGTCCTCCAACTTTTACCTGTGCAGTTGAGATGATATCAAGAACTGAATGTCGTGTTCACCATAGACTAGATTTAACAGTAGATGCAATATTAGCAGGTACATTAGAGTTTTGCTTTCCCACCCTTTCGGAATTTTCTGACATTGTGAAATCACTGGACTACACTTAGCAACTAATATTAGTTCTATATTTAATCTTTTCCTTGATGCAGGAAAATCTCCTTTGTTTGAGATACGCAGATTGGAGATTGAAGCTGAAAACTCCATCGAGTCTTCTCTGTTCGCTCAAGAGGACCAAGTTAATGACTCTGAGCTAACTGATAAAGTGGAAAAGAAAGATAAAATAGAGTCCTTATCAAAAAAGAAAGATAAAATAGAGTCCTTATCAAAAAAGAAAGATAAAATAGAGTCTGAAAGAGAGTATGTAAAAAAGAAAGATAAAGTAGAGTCTGATGGGGAGTATGTAAATTATCATCTGCAATCCAATAATGAAAACAATAAGGTAAAATTTGAGTCAGATGAGGAAGATGAGGATCATCCCAATTCCAAGAAATTGGGCACCAATGGATCTATCAGCAAAAGGAAATCTCTTGTGTATGTTTATACTTATAAGGTAAGTTTTCTTGATTCCTTTTGACTGTTGGAATTTTCATAACATTGTGATGCATTGTTGGGAATCATGGATGCACAAACCTCTCTCATACTATAATACTGTGTATACTTGTCATTGATGTGTAGAATCAAGCCTAATCTCTTTCTGGCTTATTGTAGATTCAAGATGCTGATCTATTGCAAGTTGCAACCGTTATGGGGCTTGAGGAAGAAATTGAAGTAACAGATGATATTGGCATTGCGGATGCTATTCTAGCCTCTAGTGCTGAAATGAAGCAGAATCCTTGGATTCGTAGTGTTGCCAAATTTCATCAAGTTCCTGTCTTTGTTGTAAAGGTATACTTGTGCCCTTTACTTACATATTTGTTTTTGTTTGTTTGTTTGTTCGTTTTGGGTCAATCACGTTGACCTCCTCTGAATTGTTGTAAATCAAGGGACCTCCCCTTTAATACTCACCTTTACTCTTGTTCAAAATATGATTTCGCCTCTCTCTCTCTCTTCTGCTGGTTAACAGTTAATATTATTGTTAAGGCTTAATATTTGAGCAACTATATCTTTGAAATATGATTTGGCCTTCATCTTTGTGTCATATTTGATTAGAGTTATGTTTATTTTGAAAAATATTTTTTCTAAACTGGATGGAATTCATGTAGGGTACTCTATAGTTGAGGAATGATGACTTTGAAAAACAAGAAATTAAATGATAACATTGATGTTTGCTAACTATCAATTCTTTTCAGAGGAAGAAACTGAAATTTTGCTATTGGGCATCGTTCACCCTTTAAAAATAATTTATAGCGCAGTTTACATTAGAATTAGGTGTCTTTATCTTTGGTTACTCTGTTTGACCCTTTTTAGCTCTTTGGTGGGAAACGATACTCAAGATTTAGCTGCAATATCGAAATACCATTTCTTTTCTTATTATGCAGTCAAGTACCATGGCACAAATGGTGAAAGCTATCCGTATGATTCTTGGAATGGATTCCATTCACTCAAAACAGCCATTAACAAATGCATTCGATATTGAAATTGAAGACGATGCACCAAAAAGGAGACCAACATTGGAGGAGATAGATGCCTTAGAGGTTTGCCTCTTTATGTTTGTATATCTTCTTCACTCAAATTTCACTCAAAAATTCCGGGTAACCCCTAGAATAAAGGAAGCTAGTGAATCAGTGGCATTTCTAGGAGTACTATCATTCCATTTGTTTATAATTGATATCTCCCTCTCTAGCAGGAGTTATATGAAATTATATACAAAATTCTAACTTGGTCAAAATGTGCATGACAATTACAAACAAAGCAGTTGTTTCGTCACACCTTCTAGCCAAGTAGCGGTTTATGAGAAAAGAACATGCGTATTGTCATCTTATCTTGTAAGTTGGCTACGGGACATGTGAAAAATCAGCTGCTCAAACAGACACGTAATTCGCTAAGATGTGGCTTACCAATCATAATTAGGGGTTGTGAATACTAAACCATTAGTGTAAGCGTATGTCGTGATGTGTAAGAGCGCAACACGTGATGTGTGAATTAGGCGCGCGTCACGGGTTCGAATCATGCTGTAGACAAGAGCCTGGTATTTAAGTGGAAAAGGGTTGAGTCTGACCAATTATTCACCGAGTTTTGAAGTGTGCGCCACTGACCCTCAGGAGTTTCTCGGTTATTAAAAAGAAAAACTAAACGATTGCTGCTTTATCAGAGGTGGCTTCTACTTCTCTGCTTTAACCACTTGATATTGTTCCAGTTTCCATTTAGCCTTATAATACTTACGTTTTCTAGAAACTCAATTGATGGCATATACATTTTGATGGCTCATAATAGGAGGTTCGCCTTGCAATTGAGTACATCGTTATACCTGGTGGTGAGGCTGTTGAACTTCTACCTAGGCGCTCTGAAATAGTTACCCAACAACTCAAGCTGGTTGAAAGTTATCAGCTGGCTGCAGAAAATTCAGGTACCGAATCAAACCCAAGGATTCAAATCCTTCCTCAGAAACTACAGAGGAAGACTTCAGTAAAGCACTCCGGGTCCAGTTCAAGTCAAAACAGCACAGGTTCAAACTCTTGGATTGATAGGAACGGAGGCACTAGTGTTGCTCGCCTGCCATTCTTGCCTGAATAATTCAGATAAGTTCCTTTGCAGCCGATTCAACCTTGGTTGAACATGTTAAAGGCAATGTGCAGTGATGTATATCTGTATCTAAACCCCCTGTAGATTCTTGCATTGTAGTGTTATCAGCTCATTTATTCCTTGCTAAGATTGTTTCTAATACGCTGTACAATGATGTAAATCCTCCACAGGAATGAAATTTAGTAACACATATTCCATAAAAATAAAACAACATTGGAAGCAAAATATAGGAGTCCCATTTTACTGTATTGTTTCATTGGATGTAATGTTTATTATGGAAAACTCCTCTCTTTTATCTCCCTGATTCTTTTCTGTTTTACACACTGAGGTAGTGTAGCAGTCCATTAGGTACTTCCTGATATAGGATTTAGAAAATGCTATTGCTTTCTCATAATAATTCCATTACTTTCAAGAATATAGTGTGCCCGAAAAAGGTGATAATTGAAGGATTCGAGCATGTATCTTCATCATGTTATCATAAGTGCACCTTGAGCATTCAGTCCTAAAATATATGATGTGCAGTTTTTTATTGGCCGAAATTAAAATCCCACCCCAACCAAGATCTGGTCCGTAAATAACCCACCCACAACCCACCTTAACCGCCCCGACCCGTTAAACCCCCTTTTCTTACCCATCCATGATTCATGAATGCTTAAGCCTTCTTGTACATAAAAGATTTGTAGATTTTGTGCTTCTTGAATTGAATTTTTGTTAACTGGTTTTAACAATAGACTTTTTTTTTTGGTTGTAGACCTCAACCCGGTATTGATTCCAAATGAACCTACTCTTGTTTGTGCTTGCACATACTATTGTTAAATGGCTCTTTGAAATGACAGTGCTAAATATTTCTCTTTTGAATCTTATCTAAATGTTAAGACTTATCATTTGTTTGACCAAGTTATAATTAAGGTTGATGTCCTATGGTCAAAATGAGTTCATTATTTATAGTGGGGCATGCTATTGTCCTATTCTTATTCAAGAATGAATGAGATGCTCTTATTTTTTTTTATTTTTTTTACTCACCCCTAATGTAAGTGTATGATATATGTATTTTATATCAAATATATCATGATCATTTAATACGTAATGTTATCACAATTTATTAGTTTACTAGAGTAAATTAATATGATTCAATGCATAAATTAGATCCCGAGTAGATTTTTCCTCAAAAATTTATCGGTTCAGTCTTGTCAAGTTAAAGTTTTGAATTCCCAATCCCGCCTCCTATATTTGTATTATGATTGTTTTCTTGGTGGATATATAAGCACGATTTTCTTTAAGTGGAATAATAATTGCAACTATTTAAACTAAAAGAGCTACCCAATCTGCTCTCCATTTTAGGTAAATATGAAGGATTATTTTTTATTAACTAACTAATGGTGCCGATAATAATCTAAGACATAAATTGCCAAAATAGTATGATATATTCTTATTAAATCAAACCTATTGTTATTTCCTGAGACAAATTATTCAATATATAGATGAAATAGACTTGTAGATCTGAATCAATAATGAAAACTCATACTAATAGACCTAACTTATAGAAATGAACAGTGCCAGCTCAACGACAAAAGCCACTAAGGCAATGACTTTAGGCTCCAAAATTTTGGGCCCTTTTTTGTTTTTTAATAGTAGGTTTTATAGTTAATTTTCTTTAAAAATTACTTAATACTTTAAGGTAAATAAATAAGATTGTGAAAATTAAAACAGATTTTTAGCCATGCAATTGATTAGCTATTTTGTAAAATTGGTGAACGAATATTAGAAGGAATTGATTAAAATTTTATTAATAACTTTTCAACTCAAAACGCTAAAAAATAGACTTTAAATAAAATATATATGATTTTTTTTCTTTTACAAAATACTTAAAGCCTCTTGACAAAATTTTGCTTTAGACCACCAACATACTTCGCCCCTAAAAATGAACTCACTAAATTTAAATGTCAATTGAATGACACAAAATCCAAGTGATTGTTAAACATCATTGCTATTGTAAATCGTATTATCCAATTTGCTTAAGTCCAAATAAATAAAGGAATAAAACATGTAGTAATAGTAGTTCATTTAGTGGGTGTTTGATTGACTTAAAACTTAAAAGCAGGTGAGATTAAAAACTCTTTTTATCAAAGGTAAGGGACATATTTGTTATTTTGTAAAACCACGAGGACCTGGTAGTGCAATATATTTAAACACAAAATAAAAGTACCTCAAGGTAAAAACCAAGCAAGTTATTTGTACGAACCCTATAGCAAAAACAATCAAGCAGCTCTTGTTATACTCTGTGAAATTCACTCGCATTACATAACTAGGCATCTCTCTCTTTGCTTAATTTAAGTTCTAATTCACTCTAATTTTGAACTCAGTTGATTTCTAGGTTTTTTTTTGGTGTTATAATTGATTTTTCCCCTCAATTTCAGGGTCTAATGTCAGGGAAGGACCAAGATTATCGTATATTCGTGGGAGGGTTAGCGTGGGATGTAACTGACCGTCAACTCGAAAGCGCTTTTGGCCGTTATGGTAAAGTTATCGATTGTCAGGTTCGTAATTTCCCTGGATTCAGTTTTTTCCTTAATTACTTTATGCGAAATGTTCGTTATTTCTTGAGGATTTAGTGTATGTATTGTACTACTGCGTGTTCTTATGTCTGCACAATGTTTTTGAACTTTATTATTGTGCGTCTTTTACCTTTTTCCTGCATTTTTTGTAAGTTAATTTTTTTTTTAAATTATAAATACTCCTCCTGTTTCAATTTATGTGGCAAAGTTTGAATCGGCACGAAGGTTAAGAAAGAAAGGAAATACTTTTGAAACGTGTGGTCTTGAACATGTAATAACATTTGTGTGGTTATTAGTCTTTTGAAACTTGTTATCTTAAACATTTCATAACATACTTCATCAAAATAAAAATATTTCATATTAATTGTGTGACTATAAATGCTTCTCATTAAGGATAAGGTGAGAAATTTAAGTTAATTGCTTCCTAACTTAGAAAACTGTCATTTTTCTTAGAACAGACTAAAAAGGAAATGTTGCTGGATAAACTGGAACGGAGTAGTTTTAAAAAATGGTTAAATGACACTTACGGTTTTCTATGAAGATTGTGACCTTTTGTTCTAGCACGGATGGGTTATTTTTCCTTGAAAAAACTTCAAAAAAGAAATTTCCAAGAAAGAACTCTACTTTTGCAGAGCGCGTAACCGTGCATATCCTCAGGCCATTTTTCTTTCATTTTAAACTCCTTTTATTATTTGTACGCAAGATTTTTTACGTTTTTCCAGTTTAAAAAAAAAAGAAAAAAGATGTTAGGAACCCTATACAACAGCATGTTAAACGATGTCATATATTGGTGCTGTTGCTGTGTCTTGATACATAATTGGTGCTTGTTTTTCTCCTTCTAATAATATTACTACTTTTACTGGTCAATAAATATATGGAGGAGGCTATCACCGTATATTGGATGTTATGTGGTGGAAGTTATAGCATTCTCCTTTGTAGCTTGTACTAATAAGTGCAGACTTTGTTTGTCTCATACATGACGTTAAGCACCGGAAAGAGTCCTATGTTTTTTTTTTTTTGGTTTTCTCTCTTCATATGCTTTGTGGTGCTATGCTCTATAGGAAAGTTGCTGGGTCAGTCTTGAATTTTTCAATTTGATTACATTGCTTCAAGTTGAGTGCTTAAGTCATGCTAATTCCAACTTTTCATTTTATATTCGTCATTTATTAATTAATTTTTCCTTTAATATTTCTGGATCTGGTTATGCCAGTTGATGGTTTTGAGATGCCTTAGATGGAATTGTATGGGGAATGTTTTCTGTTCATTGGAATGTGTGAAGTTGCTGGACATAAGTACTTGATTCTTTTGAGCAGCTTGTTTTTGAGGTTTCACTTGGTAGAGTATCCGGAAAAAGCTTAGATCGACTGCATGTTAACAATGGCAAGCACTATTGGTTTCAGCTTGTTTTTGAGGTTTCACTTGGTAGAGTATCCGGAAAAAGCTTAGATCGATTGCATGTTAACAATGGCAAGCACTATTGGTTTCAATTGCAGCAGTGACTTGTTCAGAAGTACGTCCCTAACGCTGATTGCAGTTGATTCACAATTCTGCTCTGGTGCCTTAAACTGGTTCAACCATCTGCTAATTGTAAAATTTCAAGGGGCATTTGTATTTTGGGCATTGGACTTCATGGAAGATGATTGGAATAAGTGGACTGAGTGCATCATAGGTGGTCTGATTTGGTGGGATCACCAGTAGTTTTAAGACTTTCCCCCAATCGAAGTTAAATGCTTAGCAGTCAAGTGGGAGTTACTATCCCATAAATATATATATTTCCGTGATGCGTGTCAAATGTGGGAATAGAGGAGGTAAGTTATCTCTTGATGTAAGGTGCTTAATCAATTGCAAGCAATTCTGGGGTTACTGATAATAAGAAAAGAAGGGGTCAATCAAGAATTTTGAATATGCAGTCTAGCTCAGAGTCTAATTTCCACATTTTTCAAGTTAAGTTGGTGGGCAGTTTCTGTGAATGGCACCTTTTGTTCTTGAGGCTAGCAGAACCAATATGATTGAAGGTTGTTGGCAGTTCTTTTACTAGAATTTGGGTCATAGTGTTATGTTGAACAGACACCAGATTTATGAGTATCTAAGTGGTTCTGCATGGTAACAACACTCTCTTTTTAGTTGATCTGCCACTACTGTTTGCTACTTTGTGAAGGTGAGTTCTTTTGACTGTTAAGTGGCTGCACATGTTAAGATAAGATCTTTGGTGCTCGAAACGAGAGAAAAATAAGGACTTTCTTTCATTTTTTTAAAAGTTTATGGGAATATTTAAATTTTTACATTCCCATTTATAACTAGGAAGGATCTATATTAGACGACATCCGGTCCGCTACCTCATGTTTGGGATGTATAGGACACCTATTCTTTGTTCTAAAGAATCCTCAGGGAAAAAGGTTGTCGTGAAGCTATGTGGTACTTAGCTAATCTCCTGCCTCTACACGAGCCACTTTCAAGGTTGAACATTATTCTTAATAACTTGACTTCTGAAGACCTTTAGAAGCTGTTGTGTGCAGAGTCTGGATGCGCTTCTGTCTCATTCTCCCACTTATCGCTCATTCTGTTTTAATTGGTGGCTTGCTGTTGTCGAGATTGGACATGATTCTTGATTTCTCCACATTTTTGAAGCCCTATAGAAGTCGTCGTGTGCAGAGTCTGGATGCGCTTCTGTCTCATTCTCCCTTGTGCTCATCATTTTGTTTTACTTGGTGGTTTGCCACTGTCAAGATTGAACGTGATTCATGATTTCTTGACATTTTCGAAGCCCTTTAGAAGCTGTTGTGTGCGGAGTCTGGATGCGCTTCTGTCTCGTTCTCCTTCTATAGTTATTCTGTTTTACTTCGTTGAATGATCGTTTCGCCGTCATGAGATGTTCTTCTCTTGAGCAAGCTCATTGCTGTCATACCGTGGACCACCAGACGATGAAAGGCCGGTCAAGATTCATTAGCAGCGTTGCTTCAGCCAAGTTTGCACCTTCAGAGTGTTATGTTTCATGGCTTATTACTCTAGATTAGTTGGCTAGCTTCATACTCTTTTCCGTCTGAATTGCATTTTGAAGGATCAAAGTGGATCAGCTCTTTTGATTTTGCTTTATCTGCTTTGATGCCTTGATAGCAGAAGGCATTATCTGGGACATTGGAAATTTTCTTTAATGAAGATTAGTTGAGCTTGTGCTGAAAAAGATAGCTAAACGAAGATCAGTCTTTTGGATTGTTACTGAACAAAAAGCGGAATGATGTTCATGAGAAGTTTTATGAAGGACCACCTGAATGCTGAACCAACTGTTGCGTAGGCATACCTCTGCAATACTTTTGCTTGCTAGTCTGGTTGAAGTAAATGGAGTAAGTTTATGGATCCAACGAAAGTTCTAATTGGTATAATTAAGATTTACCCAAGAGGTTAGGATCCTTGTTTGGTTTTGTTGTTTTTGCTGTTAATGGTATTGGTTCCACTGGATACATGTGGTCTGAGTTAATCTAATGGGTCAGAGGATGGTAATCTGCAGACCTGCAGATTTCTGCTGCCCAAGTAAGACTTCCTCTGCCCAAGTAACTTTATATTCCTAGATCTTTGCTTCTAATATGCTTTAGTTTCTTTCCTTTCACACTGATGAAGTGATTAAGAAAACTTACAGCAGTCAAGCTTTACTTATTTTCATTTGCTTACGTGAGATTTGTGAAGTTGTTGCATGCATAGTTGTAGACTTTGGATCCAACTTGGAGAATTGAAGTCTATATTGAGTAAAGTACGCAAAAATTCAAAGTTCAATGTCAAGTGCACAAGCAACTAAGAATTGGAAGTGTTGCCTGATAGTGTGACTCTTGCCTCCATGGGCAGAGTGATGCATTAATAAAATATTTGTGGTGTTTTATATTATTACCCAAAAATGAATGCTGTGATATTGTGATGAAATGTTGAAATTATCACATGAAATCCACCTCTAGATGATTTATTTATCGTATAGCTATATTGAATGTTGAAAATTTGTTAGAATTAACTTAGAAGTTCTAGGATCCTTGTCATGCTTAACCAACCAAGCACTATCTCCATTAGCACTCCCCAGAGGTAAATGAAGTCATGAAGGTCATCAAGTATCAATCAAGTTGAAAGTGGAAGGGTTTTAGAGAGAGCCCTAGAAATGGTCTGGAGCATTAGGATACGAATGTGCCTTCCATTCTGTTTTCAAAATTTACTTCTGATACTGTTGTGAGGAGCTCCAAGTTCAACCTTTCTATGAACTACGAAGTTTGTGCCTGCATTTCTTGCCTATTATGGACTTAGATTTTGAGTTGAATTGTTTAGTTGAATTAGTGGCTATTCTATGTTAACTACTGCTCTTGAAAGTTCAGATCATGTCTTCATCCTAAAAAAGAGGTTCAGGTCATCACATAATGGTATGTTTTTTAAGATGGATCTCATCTGAGCAATTTGGAACGTGAAGTAACGAGGTTGAGATCCCCGGCTCTGTTGAATTTGGTTTATGGTTCATTGTGAATTGAGTGCCGAGCTATTAAACTAGCTAGGGATGGACGACGTAATTGTGTGTTCCAGCTATTGCTATATAATCTTTTTCCAGAGAACATTCTCTAGGAATGCTACTTTGCATTGCTATATTTTGCTAAGTGAGATATCATCGGTAATTCTAGGTATGCAGTTCACTGTTTACTTCTTCAGATTTTGCTTGTGAAAGAGTAAAGCTGAACTCCTTTATTGTGCTTTGTATATGAACTCCTACTCCTAATTATCAATTAATTTTGATAAATATCAATTTGAATGTCACGTGCTTGTATATTGTCATGGGCTTCTAATAGGTTAGGTCTTTAGCTTGATGTGGTTGTCTGGTGTTAGTCTCTAAACTGTAAGTACTGTAGGTTATGATGGAAAGAGATACAGGCCGTCCTCGTGGATTTGGGTTTTTAACATTTGCTGACCGTCGCGCCATGGAAGATGCAATCAGAGAAATGCATGGTAGGGAGCTTGGTGATAAGGTGATCTCTGTGAACAGGGCCCAACCGAAGGGTGGTGGTGAAGATTCTGACCGTGGCTATGGTGGAGGTTACTCATCAGGTGGCAGGGGCAGCTATGGTGGAGGTGACAGGTCAGCAGGGCCAGACAATTGCTTCAAGTGTGGCCGCCCAGGCCATTGGGCTAGAGACTGTCCATTGGAAGGTGGTGGCCGCAGTGCACGTGCAGTATCCCCCCCTCCTCGATCAAGGTATGCTGGAGGTAGTGCCCGTGGGGATCGTTATGGTAGTGACCATCGGTACATGGATGATCAATATGATAGAGGGCATTATGCTGATAGGGACCGCTATGATAGCAGAGATGATAGATATGGAGGCCGTGATCGAATTGCTAATGACAGGTGTGATGGTTCAGTTTTTTCATGTTCTTGGTTGGTGTTTGAGATCTAAATTTTTCCTGTCTTGTCAAAAATGACTTCTTATGGTATTTAGGTACAACCCTCCTGGTGGTGATCGCTTTGCTGGCAAATATGGTGTTTCTGACCGATACCCTCAGAACGGTTATGGCAAAGAGAGGGATTCTGACAGGGATGTAGGCCCACGAGGTGGCGACAGGTACGCAGCTGGAGGACCAGCACGGCACGAGGGAAGAAGCTACAACAGAGATAGGGCGGCGCCATATGACCGCCCTCGTAGGGGAGGAGGACGCCCACCTGCCTTTGACCGTTATTGAAGTGCTAAATATGTGATTTACTCGTCTATCCATGTTTGAAAGATATTTGTATTTTAGTTGACTTTTGGAATCACCCGCGTGTATGGAGAATTAGGATTGAGTAAATGTTTCATAAAAAAGCTAGGATTGGTAAACGTTAGTTGCTTTTCCTAGTTGTCTTCATTCCAGGTAACTAGTAACTCAGCTTCTGACGCATGATCGCCCTTTGAGCAATTTAGCTCCCGTTTGGACATACATCTTTTTTACCTTTTTTCAATTTTTTTTTTAAAGATATTGTTTGTTCATGAAATTTGATTAGTTTTTGAAAGATTTTGAAGACAAATTTTGAAGTTCCAAAAATTGGTTTGGGTTAGTTTTTGGGTGAAAATCTATCTTCACAAAAATTCATCTTTTTTTTTCAAATAAATTATGTCCAAATACAATTTCAACTTCCAATAATTATTTTTTAATACAAGTTTAAAACTCTTTTTCTCAAGTTTTAATCAAATTTATGTTCAAACGCTAGCTTAGTTGAAAGTAGCAGTATTATGTTAGTACTACGTAATTTTAACAGGAATAGCTTCATCTTGTGCTTTTGGCTGATTCTGTCTGTTTGCTGCTCTTCGTTTTCTGATTATTATAGAAGGCTGTAAAATTTGATTCAGTCATCTCTTATGATGTGAAGATGTTCAATAAAATTAACTGTGGTAGGGAAACATATATCTCGGTTTTTATTGTTAGATGAACTTTTCATATATTTGAGTATTCCTTTGTCAAAAAATAGCTTTGGTCTGGTGGTAAGAGCTTAACATATGAAACGGCAAAGAGCCAAATATATCTCTGTACTTTCAAAAATAGTTTAAAAATATTTCTCGTTATACTATTGGGTTATCTATATTCCTGCAGTTATACTTTTGGTTCAAATATACTCCTCATTTAAATGGAGGGACACGTGTTATTGTCCTGTTGGTCAATTCTAAATATCTCCTAATTAATTAAAAAATAATTTTATAAAGCAATTTTGTTTTTTGTAAAAACTGGAAAAACTGATTTTTTTTTACTAAAAGCTGCTTTAAAAAAACTGAAAAATATTTTCTAAAACAATATTTTTGTAAAAACTGAAAAACAATTTTCTAAAGTAATGTTTTTGTAAAAACTAGAAAAGACTGAATGTTTTTTTTACTAAAAACTGAAAAAATCGAAAATATTTTTTTCCAGTTTTTTGAAAAATATTGCTTTAAAAAAAACTGAAAAATAATTTTTAAAGCAATTTGTTTTTGTAAAAACTGAAAAAACAAATATTTTCTTCTTTTTTTTTCAGTTTTTTGTTAAAAAAAATTCAGTTTTTTCCAGTTTTTAATTACTTTAGAAAATTGTTTTTCAGTTTTTGTTTTTTAGTTTTTTTTAAAGCAATTTTTTTTGTAAAAACTGGATAAAAAATATTTTCGTTTTTTTCCAGTTTTTAGTAAAATAAATTTCAGTTTTTTCAGTTTTTACAGAAAGAAAATTGCTTTAGAAAATTACTTTTTAATTAATTAGAAAATATTTAATATTGACAATCAGGACGATGATACGTGTCCCTCCGTTTAAATGAGGTATATATTTGAACCCAAAGTATGACTGTAGGGGTATAGATAACCAATAATATAATGAGTGATATTCGTAGACCATTTTAAAAAATACAAAGGTATATTTGGACCTTTGACGCGCTTGAAATGTCTAGCCTAAGTGGAAAAAGGATAGCGAGGGGGGTTTATTATTCACTGTGTTATATATAAAAAACTCTCATTATTGAACACTTGGCAGAGTAGTAGTCTTTTAAACGCGAGATTTTCTCGGTTATTAAAAAAAGCTACATCTCACTATTGAACACTTGGCAGAGTCTCTAAAACATATTTTCCTTAAAAGCTTATTTTGCAACAAGCTTAAAAATTAGTATTAGGTATGATATTTGATATTTTGGTATTTGGTTTAAGTTTTAAAAAAAAATTAATATTAGGTATGGTATTTGGTAGTTTAAAAAAAATATCGAAATATATATTATATTACATAATACACATATTATTAATTATATCATAAATATAAAAAATCCAAACTTTTACTTTTCTTTATTCTCTAAATTTATCAATTAACTATAAGCATGTAATAAGACTTTTCTAATGATCAAATTTATTTCCTTATGTACAGTTTTCTCTCGCTGCATTGATATTTGATGGTTTTGGACAAAACTTTTGTCAACAAACGTTTTAAGTTTTATACACTTTTGAGTACTTTAATAATTAAGAGTATTATAATCTATGACTCTATGCACTAGTTAATATTCAAATTGAAGTTACCGAACCGAATAAACCGAAATCGAAAGGAGAAAAATCGAACCATACCGATTTTAATTAGGTACGGTATTGATATAGCATTTTAAAAAATCGAATAATGAAAATACCAAATCAAAATATCTAAATACCGTACTGTACCAACCGACGAACACCCCTAGTGTACATCTATTAGTGCACATCTTTGCCTAGTAAACTAAGTGAATGTACATGCGTATAGAAGTGCGAACTAGTCACTCTCATAGTCTGAACATCTTGACAAGTCTACTGAACAAATGCTTGACTTGCTTCAGTCGTGTTCTAATTACTAGTATTTCCAAAATATTGCTTTTACTTTTAAATAAAATAGCGCCTTATACAGGCATGGGCAGAGCTAGAGGGCGGAAGGGGTTCATCCGAACCTCCTTCACCAAAAAATTATATTGTACGTATAAGGCAAAAGTTATTATTTTTATGTATATAGAATAGATGTTGAATCCTCTTAGTTTCTTTGTATATACTTATTTATTTAAGCCCTAGTTAAAATTCTGACTTCGCCGTTGCATAACACGGGACCAAGAAATAATACAAGTAGGCTGAGTTTTCTGCTTAATATGATGCAAGTAGGCGAAATGTACACGCTCTTGCTTTGAAGATTCGTAACATATCCTTTTTGAAGTTTCAAATCAAAAAAAGGATATATCACTACTTTCACAAAAAGAAAGATACCAAAAAGAAAAAGAGGTAGGATCTCAAAAAGGGAAATATTACTATAAAGCTTTATCATATTTTCTCTGATTGCTACAAAATTTTCTTTGTGGAGTTGTTTACATGTACTCAAAATAGTAAGAATTTCTTGCATCGTGATTTTTCAACTTGTTGACAAATGAACAATTCCGAATAGTTTTGACACAAAAGTAGTTATCCAAATACTTTTTTTTTCTTTTCAGTTTATCCGTTTATTTCTCTCTTTTTTTGGCCATTTTTCCTTGTATTTATTATATTTTCTTATATATCAAGACACTAGGAACTAGTCCCTTTTTGTTCTTTTTTATTTTATTTTAAGTTTATAATAATTTGGCCTCCCCCCCTCCCCCACCAAATTTAAATTATCTCTTTGTTCTTTTTTAATTCGCTGGACTACAATTACGTAACTAGTAGGGCATTGACTATGTTGAAGAAAAACTATACAATTATTTGTTAGAAATTCTAACTTATGCAAAGAACCAAATTCAAGAAAGTATTTGAATACTAATTGGATTCCTGGCGAGTTGCGACTAGTAATTTATAGACCATAGTTTGAAATAAGTGGCTGAAAAATAGAAGAATATTCCAAGTTTAAATTGGTGGCAACCTAATCCATAACTTAAATCATTATATAAGTAGTAATTACCGATCAATTATGCAACTAAAATAACCACTTCATTATTTTAAACTATGAATCTTCTACTTCTTAAACGTCACTATTAATAGTCACGTGCAGGTATCAATTTGATCCAACAATTAGTAAGCAACTTAATGTATTGTATATTATTTTAAAATAGAAAATTGTTAGTTAATTACTTACTTGACCTTTAGATGAGACTCAGCTTATATATAATTATGGAGCTGAACGACAAATTGACAACTGTTTCTCATCAAGTAGGTACAGTTTATTTTTCTTTTTTCCTTTTTCTTCTTTTTTCATGCTTGTCTTAGAATTTGTATACTATAATATCTTGTTAAGTATATAAAGTTTAACTTTCATGTACTAATAGTGTAAAAATAAATAATATAATTAGGTCATTTAGAATGTAATTTATAGTAGGTAAATCTATCTAATTAAGTACCATTTATTGATAAGTGATAACATAAAGAAGAAGAAGAAGTAAGTAATATGTTATAACATATAATTAAAATTATATCGATAGTGTAAAAGAATTATAAAGTCAATATATATAACTTAAATCCAAAGATACATATATAACCAACGAAGACCACCGAAATTGCCTCTAAATTGTATCTTTTTTCATGAGTTATTATTCTTATGGAATATCCAATTATTGAACAAAATATCTCTTGTCAAGTAAGGAATTATTAATATAATCAAGAATATTAGCTTCCACGAGCCCAACTCCTAACAAAAATGATAAATCATATTTCTTGTTGTTCCTTAGCAGCGCAGTGATAGAACGTTCGGTTGTAACCTGATAGGCTATATGTATATTCCTGTTATGTTTTGATGATCTAACAAACTTATTGTCAAGAACTAGATAAGGAATCTGTTACACATTCTCAAGACTTTAAGATCAAAAGGTTCCAGCTTGGGATATGGTTCAACTCTTCAGAGTCAAAGGAACAACAGAGGGAACAGATAACTACCGTTTCCCGAGGATACTACACAACTCAACAAAGTCAACTGCCCCGACTGTAAAGTTGCTTCCTGCACACGCTACAGTACAGAAACAGTACAACAGTAAACTTTATAGGGAGTGTCTTTTACCTACCTTGCTTACATCATCCTAGTGATGTCACAAAAGCATTAGTAACATCAAGGAAGGTAAAACAATCACTTGCATATTCAAGAATTGATCAAGCATTTTCTCTCAAGTCTGTGCCAATCTTGCAAGTGATTCTCAAGGGCATCAAGAACAAAGAACAACATAACAAAAAACCAATTTCATGTATTGAGTCATTACATGTCCTTAGTTGTGTTGCACCTTTGTTAAAGTTCTTTACTTGTAATTCCTACTTAACTTAGTTAGAAGCATTGCGTAGAAAATCTTTATAAGTCATAAACCCTTGTGTTTGTGTCTTGGCTAGAGTTAGTCGAGTTGTAAATTCTTTGTAATAGAGTTATTACAAAGTGGCTTGTAATAGAATTGTTACAAGTTAGTGAGGAATTAAGAAGTTAATTCCTAGGTTACAATAGGTTATAATCTAAGGTTTGCTCAGAAGTAAAGTTGAAATTCTACAAGGGTAGGTCGTGGTTTTTAATTCCGTGAGCTGAGAGTTTTCCACGTAAAACTTATTTGTCTCATTTACCTACTATAGTATGCGTGAGTTCTGTGGGAACTAATAGAGAACCTGGTTCTCTATATAGTTTGGTGGACCCCCAAATTCTATCAATTGGTATCAGAGCGGGTTCTTTCTATCAGGCTAACACCTAGAAAGGATCCCCATGGCTGCTCCACCAAACTTTGAAGAAGGTCAATCAACCTACAGACCACCACGATTTAATGGCCAATACTATGGATGGTGGAAGACAAGGATGCATGATTTTATCATGGTTGAAGATTCAGAGCTCTGGGATGTTATCTGCGATGGTCCCTTCGTTTCTATGAAAACCATTGGAGAACCAGCAGTGACAGTTCCCAAGTGTAGGAAGGAATACAGCGATACTGATCGCAAGTCTATAGAGAAGAACTTTCGAGCAAAGAAAATCCTCGTCTTTGGCATTGGGCTAGATAAATACAACAGGATTTCGGTGTGTCAATATGCCAAGGAGATCTTGGAAGCACTCCAAACAGCACACTAAGGGACAACTTAAGTCAAGCAGTCGAAGATTGATATGCTAACTACTGAGTATTAACTCTTCAAGATGAAGGACGATGAGTCCATTCAGGACATGCACACTCGCTTCACCTCTATCATCAATGAGCTCCATTCCCTAGGAGAAATTATAACGAACCAACTTGGCGATTTGAGTTATTACTCTCATTTCTACTATTTGAAATCTTGAATAACTTCATATGATGTATTATGACTGTGTACAAAATTTGAGGTCAATCAGACTTGATTTGCTATGTTTCGGCATCGAACCTAAGATATTTCGACATCGATTCTTCAAGAATATGTAGTATCAAATTAATAAAATGAGCTCCAAATTCAGTTTTGATTAAAGCATTAGATCCGTATTGAAATTTTAGAGCCATAGCAAAAAGAATCGTAGAATTCGAATATTGTATGAAAGAGTTATGCCCATTTCCATGTCTGGGAACGATTTTCCGTTGTCGTCAGCGCCTAGTGTAGTGTGGGGCACTAACCCTGGCGCTGGGATGTTTAAAGGTACTGGAAATAGCGCCCCACACCACGTGTGGCACCCGAAACAGCTGAGGCCCTATAAACGAGGGTTTTCTATCATTTTTGACAAAAATAGAGTTGGGGAGCTCGGTTCGGGCGATATTTGGGAGATTTTTATGGGTAAACATTGGGGTAAGTGTTTCTTATCCTATTTGATTATACTTCATGATTCCATACTCATTCAAATCATGAATCCGTTGATTTATGGAAGAACAATCAGATTTTTTGTAAAATCTTTGAAAAATGTAAAATGAAGATTTGAAGGTCAATCCGATATCGAAATTTGATAAAATTGGTATGAGTGGACTCGTAATTGAATGGGTTGTCGGAATTTGTAAGTTTCGTCAGATTTCGAGACGTGGGCCCCACGGGCGATTTTTGAGTTAAATTTCGGATTTTGCTGAAAAATTAGTATTTTCATATGGAATTAATTCCTACGATTCGTGTTGAGTATATTGAATTATTTGTGACTAGATTTGAAGCTTTCAGACACGAATTCGCGAGGCAAAGGTTTATTGGAATCTTGAATTTGGTTACGAAACGAGGTAAGTATCTTGCTTAACCTTGAGTGGGGGAATTACCCCTTAGGCATCTAGTCTTATGTGCCATTTGTGAAATATAAAAAGTCGTGTACGCAAGGTGACGAGTACGTACTCGAGCTTATATGTGCAAAATTTATTGGGTTAAAGTCTTAGGCATATTTTGTAGTAAATTGCATAATTTTTGGTATTTATTAAATTATTTATTTGCCATGCCTCAATTCACGTTTGTTGAATTTGTTTTTATATGACAATTTGATGTGGTTATTGCTTATATATTTATGTGAATTCCGTGAGTTTGGTGATTTGATATTTTCTAGAAATAATTATATTATGAATTTTTTAACTGCAAATAATTAATGAAATAAGTTTAAACCGAGGCGTTATATAATTATCAAGAATTTGGATTAATGAAGGCGTTGTCCTATACTGAGTATTTTCCATCTCTGTTGTTGTTTTTAGGTTTTATACACATTGTGTGGAGCCTTGGGCTATTTGTTGTAAAATTAATTGATTTTGTTATATCTTTGGAATTAGTTGTGGCCATTGGACAAATTATGATATGAATTTATTTTGTTATGTTACCGGGATAATATTCCATGTAAATTATTGTGTTATTTGAGTTATTATTTTGAGGATATAAGGGTGGCATTTCACTGTTGATATTATGTGGATATAAGGGTGGCATTTCACTGTTGTTATGTGTGTTGGAATATTGTCTGGGCGGCGCGATAAGGGTGGCTATATGAGAGATAAGGGTGGCTATTGATATTGTCAGGTCGGAGGGATAAAGGAGGCTATTATAGAAGTGATAAGGGTGGCTATAAGAGCGATAAGGGTGGCTATTGATATTGTCAGGGCGGAGAGATAACAGAGGCTATTATAGAAATGATAAGGGTGGCTATATGAGAGATAAGGGTGGCTATTGATATTGTTAGGGCGGAGGGATAGGGGAGCTATTATAGGAGTGATAAGGGTGGCTATATGAGAGATAATGGTGGCTATTGTCAGGGATGCTATGTGATGATGTGGGGTTATTGCGTTGGTAATTTTCATGTGATGTTGTGATTTTCCTTGTGTTCATTTTTATACCTTGTGCAATTTATCTTGTTGTTGGTAAATTGATAATAGTATGATCTATGTTGAAATTGGAAGCATGTGATTATTGCTAGACGGATTATGAAATGAAATGTGGGCACGAGGTGTCGTGAGTAAATAATGATGATATTGGCACGTGAACTGTCCGTGCAGTTGTGATATGAAATGTGAGCACGAGGTATCGTGAGTAAATAATGATGATATTGACAAGTGAACTGTCTGTGCAGTTGTGATATGAAATGTGGGTACGAGATGCCGTGAGTAAATAATGATGATATTGGCACATGAATTATCCATACAGTTGTGATATGAAATGTGGGAACGAGGTGTCATGGTTAAATGAATGATGTTATTTGGTACGTGAGTTATCCGTACGGTTGTGATAGAGAAATTGGCACGAGGTGCCGTAAAAATATAAAAGTGGGCTGAGACCCGTATTTTATGATTTTGAAATGCTGTGTCACAGGGTGACTTTTATTTGAAAGAGATTTAGTTGAAAGAATTTTATTTGAAAACTATTTATTTGAAGGAATTATATTTGAAAGAGATTGAAAGAGATTTATTTGAAAGTATTATATCGTCAATATTTCTATTTGAAAAATGTATAGGCGAAAGATTTATATTGGAATGACTTGATTAATTGGTTGTACTTGTATTCATTATTTGTTGCGTAATATTTATGTTGTTCTTGTCGCCCTGTTGTATATATCACTCGTTGATTATTGTTTCCATCATTGTTATTTGTTTCATATTATTTTTGTACACTATATTACACAGGTTATTAGACTGGTGAGTGTCTCGACTGTACCTCATCACTACTCCACTGAGGTTAGTCTTGATACTTATTGGGTACCGACCGTGGTGTACTCATACTATACTTTTGTATATTTTTGTGCAGAGCCAGGTATTGGAGTTATCAGACTCAGACAAAGTTAAAGTGTGATCGCAAGGATTCAAGGTAGAGTTGCTTGGTCGTCACAGTCCCTTGAAGTCTTTCCATTTTATTGTACTGTTAATTATTAATCAAACAGTATTGAGTATTCGATCCTTGAGATCATTTCATGTATTCAGTTAGAGTTTGTGACTCAATATTACCAGTCTTGGGAGGTTGTTATACTTGTTTCCGCTTTTGGTTTCAAAAACAAAATAGCTCGAAATGTAATTGTTATCGGTTTACCTTGTCTTATAGACTATGTGCCATCACGATGCATGTGGTGAGATTTTTGGGGCGTGACAAATATCATTCCAAGGAAAAAATTTGTCAGGAAAATACAAAATCTAACAATTGATGAACTTATTGGTAATTTGAAAACTTATGAAATGAAGAAGAAAAAGGATCATGAGAGAAGAGAGCCCAAAAGGGAGAAGAACATGGTCCTCGAGACAGATAACAATGAATCAAGTGGTGAGGATACTGATATGGCTTACCTGACAAAGAGATTTCAGAAGATGGTCCGCAAAAACAAAGGTATTCCGAATAAGGGCAGCTCCAGCAAGCCAAGATGGCAGCCAAGAGGAACCCGGTTCATCAAGGGCACTTCATCAAGGATTTCCCTCTCTTCAAGCAAGACCAATACGAACACAACATAGACAAAGCATCCAAGAGGAACCCGGTTCCTTACAAAAGATTTAAAAGAAAAGAAGTTGCTGATAATGTTGTGAAACAAGCTCTTGCTGCATGGGGAGACTTTTCTAGTAAATCTGGAAAAGATGATGCACAGGGTGACACCTACATGATGGAAGTAGAAAGTGAAGGAGCTGATTATGATTCCATTTTTGCCCTGATGGCAAAATCTGACGATGATGAAGACAATGATGATGATGAGGTAAACTTTCTGCACGCTCAAAGAAATTTGAAGTCATACTCTCAGAAAAAGCTTATATCTTTGGCTAATGTTTTAATTGATGCTTATCACAGTCTCATTAATGATAGAAATGTGCTAACCACGGAACTAGGAGAAATAGAACACGAGAGAGATGATCTAATGGTAGTTGCGGTTGATCTAAGAGAGACCATTGAGAGTTTAAAAGGGGAAAAGGATATTTTGACTGAGAGAAGTGCAAACATAGAGCATGAGAGAGATGACCTATTGGTAGTAGTTGTACACCTAAAGGATACAATTGAGGAACTCAGAATGGAAAGTAGGTCTATGAACACTCAAAAGGGAAAGGAAGTTGCAAGTGAGATATACCTTAGGATTTAAAATGAGATAAAATCAGTGAAACCTAGTCTGTGTGTTGAGCTTGAGAAAAACAGACAACTTCAGGAAGATCTAGGCAGAGTGAAGAGTGACCTAGAAAAATCTCTTAAGTGCACCTGGTCCTCTGATGCTATCACTTCCATGTACACAAACAATGAGGGAAACATGCTGGGAATCGGGTTCCAAAGGGAAAAATCTCCCTACAACCCTCATAGCAAGTACGTTACGGTACCTGACAATTGGCTCTGCACTCACTGTGGTAACACTGGGCATTTTAAAGAAACCTCTAAAGCTAGATTTCAGTCCCAATAGAAAAATAAAGTTTTTGTTGAAAAGGTAACCATTGCTAAGGAACCTGGTCCCTTTATTAAAAACGTATATTGCCTGCCTCGACAAGCAGAAGTCTAATTCACCCTTTTCCTCATTACAAGGGACCCAAACTTGTTTGGGTTCCTAAGTCTAACCCTTGATTCTCTTGTGCAGGGAGCAATTAAAGAAAGAAGCCAAAAATGGTACATGCATTTGTTGTTCTAAGCACATGAGTGGAAGCATCAATGATTTCCTTTCACTCAAAGCTCTGCAAAAAGGGAATGTGTCCTTTGAAAATGGCAAAAAAAAGGGATACATTCAAGGAGTATGAATAATAGGACTCTTGAAGATATGGCAAGAACAATGTTGATTGACAGTGGCATTGCGAAGAATTTTTGGGCAGAAGCAGTCAACACTGCGTGCTACTTGGTGAACAGGTGCATGATTAGGTCCTTCCTAAACAAAACCCCGTATGAACGGTTGAACAGAAGGAAGCCCAAGCTAACATATTTGAGGATATTTGGCTGTAAATATTCTGTTCTAAAAAATATCAAGGAAGCATTGAAGGATGTTGACTGGATTACTGATATGCAAGATGAACCTCATCAATTTGAGAGCAACATCGTGTGGAACCTGGTTCCTCGACCTGCTGACAAAACTATTATAGGAACCAGGTAGGTATTCAGAAACAAACGTGATGAGTTTGGAAACACAACAAGGAACAAGTCAAGGCTAGTAGTTCAAGACTACAATCACGAAGAAGGGATTGACTATGATGAAACTTTTGCTCCAGTTGCTCGAATGGAGGCCATCGGAATTCTTATTGCCTTTGCATCTCATATGAAATTCAAATTGTTCCAAATGGATGTCAAAGGTGCTTTTCTGAATGGCTTTCTAAAAAAAGAAGTCTTTGTCAAGCAACCACCTGGTTTCGAGTGCCATGAGCATTCCGAGCACGCGTTTAAACTTGATAAGGCATTATATGGAATGAAGCAGTCTCCTCGTGCATGGTCTGAAAGGCTGTCCAAGTTTCTTCTAGAAAATGGCTTTACAAGAGGGAAAATTGGCAACACTCTATTTCTGAAGAAGCACGGGAGGAACCTGTTCATTATGCAACTTTATGTTAACTACATCATCTTTGGTGAAACAAATGATTCTCTGTGTGAAGAGTTTACAACGCTCATGGGAAGCAAGTTTGAAATGAGTATGATGGGAGAATTGAATTTCTTCTTGAGTTTGCAAGTTAAGCAAACTTTTAAGGGCACAATGATAAGTCAGTAGAAGTACATCAAAGAGCTTCTGAAGAGATTTGAGATGGAGAGTTAAAAGATCATTAATACACCTATTGCCACTGCCACTCGCCTAGATATGGATGAACTTGGTTCTCCTGTAAACGAGACTATGTATAGAGGCACTATTGAGTCACTTCTGTATCTCATCGCAAGTAGACCAGGCATTGTTTTCTGTGTGGGACTTTGTGCCAGGTTTCAATCCAATCCAAAAGAGTCTCATTTGAAGGTTGCAAAGAGAATTTTGAGGTATCTCAAAGGAATGTAGGACCTGGTTCTCTACTATCCCTCAGGATATAACTTTGACTTAATAAGGTATGTTGATAATGACTATGCTGGTTATCTGGTGGATAGGAAAAGCACTTCTAGTATGGCACATTTTCTGGGTTCGTGTCTAATCTCATGGGGCGCAAGAAAATAAAACTCAGTGGCCCATTCAACTGCTGAAGCTGAGTATGTGGCAGCTGCCTCTTGCTGTGCTCAACTACTGTGGATCAAGCAACAACTAGAAAATTTCGAGACAATGTTGATAAAGGGCTCATATGCATAAATTTTTGAAGCACAGAAGATCAAATTGCAGATATCTTCACCAAAGCACTGAGCAGAGAGCACTTTGAAAAGAATCGCTTGGCACTAGGGTTGATGAAGTCTAGCTAGGGACCTGGTCCCTCGATGATTGACTATGAAAGAAATGTACATGTAAAATAGCTAAAAAGTATTTTCTGGCAAAGTCTAACTCACCTATATACCGTTACAGGTAGACACACATGACGATTACAGAGCAGACAAGTAGCTAATGCATTGCACGTTGGTCAAATGATGAGGCTTACATTTTCAAACTCTGTCAGGGAACCTGGTTCCTTTAACACAGGTTAGTAGCTCCTTTGTACTCTCATGCATAATTTTTAAAACGGCTGAAATGGTGCCACATCATTATATTGTTAGTTTCTTTTTGCTTCTTGAATCAAAGAGCCTCACCCTTTATGAAGCGACCCGAATACCCAAAATTGATACCCAACCGGCTTCTAACTCCTCTCAAATAAATCCATTCACAGTCACTTTCAGAACTGTTCGTATCACGAATCCAAAATTCCCCTTTTTACCTTCTTCAAACTCTCTTCTTCAACTAACTATACTCCACCATGTCTGATAATCAGGAAACACAAAATGTTCCAAGCATCATCTCCACTGTGTCCTCATCCGTTGAAACACCAGTGATAGAGCCCACACTCCCTGTTCTGACTAGTCCAAAACCTAAGCTAGAGTCACAACCACCCTTTGCTTCCTCTCCAACCCAGTCGAGTTCTGGTTCTCATCGGAGTCGCAAAACATCGACTCCCAGGAAATTTATGATTGTGACCTCTACTTCTACTTCGCCGAAAAAGATGGTTGACGAAGACACAGTGGATGGAGAAGAAAATCAAGAAATTTCTAGTCTACCAATGGAAGAAAGTTCTGATAAAGAACAAGGTGTGGGTCATACCAGTGATGAATCGACAATGGCAGTCCCAGGCTTGGATCCTCAAAGTACTGATCCTCTTATGCCTTCTGAAGTGACTTTGGAGTTACAAGAATAAGAAGTTATAGAAAATATGCTTTCATTCGCTGCTGAGGGTGTGTCTGAGTTTTAGGGGGAAGATAATGGTACAAAGGTCGAGGGAAGGAAACTGCTGCCTGTCAAAAATTTGGCACCAGACAGTACTACTGGGGAACTTCCCGAGGGACTTGATCCCTCCACACAAGAGGAGTACTGTGCTCCTAATTGTGATGAAACTCCATGTTCTTCTAAAGAACCCCAGGTCAGTACTGATCCCGCTCCCTCACCTTATTTCTATGTTGATCCATCGGCCATTGTTCCTCCCGAGATGCGATCTCTGTTTGAGGAGGAAAATGAAGGGAGTGAAGATGACTATTATAATGTGGCTCTAGCGAGATTTATCGGGGCTAGGAGCAGTCAGGCAACTCCCCAAGAGTCAACTTCTAAGAGACATATCACTAGGCTGCAGAAGAAGGAAGAATTTGAGTCAGATTTAAGGAAAACCAAAAAGGAAAAGAAGAAGAGGAGATTGGTAAAAGATAGAAAGGTTAGAAATGAGAAGGTAGTGGATCCTGTACTAGTCGTTGATATTGATGATAAGGTAGTCCAGGAAGGGTAACGGTTACACAAGAAGGCCCTCCTTCCAGTGTACCAACTGTTGTTTGAATTGGTTAACAAGGTTTTGCTCCCTCGTGCCGAAAGAAGGTCCATTACATGTCGAGCAGACCTGGTTCTCATGGAAGCACTGGATGGATACACAACTATCAACCTGTCTGACATCATGATAGAACACATGCAGAAGGTGACAGAGTTCAAGGATGGTAATCATTGGCTGCCTTACGGGTTTCTCCACACTAAGGTTTTTGAGTTCTTCAAAGTCCCTTTGGGAAAAGCTAAAGTGGGTACTCGCAAGCAATCCTTCTCCAAGACCACCCTCGAGGAATGTGAGTGCATTGATAAGGTTGGAGGGGTTGGAAACACTTATACTATCTCCCAGTTGATCAACGCCCAAAATAGTGCCACTGATGAGATAAGGAAGCTGAAGGGAAGGAATGCCATTCTTGAGGGTCAGCTTCAGGAGGCACCTGGTTCCCGCAGCTCTCACAACACAGAGGTTTCTCGTCTGACCAAAGAAAATGCCGACCTTAGGAAACAGGTTAAGGACCTGAAGGAGAAACTGCTCAATGAGCAGATGTCAGCTAATGCTCGAATGGACATCCTTCTTAAAAACCTTGCCTCTTCATCTAAGCCTTCCCCTTCCAGTGCTCCCTAGAACGTGTTCCCTTTCCAGTATCAAATCCTAGTGTTTGTCCTTTGTGTTAGTTCTGATGATATTTATGACTAGTACTTCTGTTTTTGCTGTTTTTATTTTATGGATGTGTTGGTAACAATGGAACTGCTCACTACTTAATTTCCAAAAATTAATAGAAGTTTTATCCTTTTTTTTGTGTATGTCTTGCTCTTTATGCTTTATTTTTAGTCATGTTGTGTGCACACAAGTGGCATGAGTTAACTCAAGCTAGACTTCTTTTAACTATAAGCCTCTTACTAATCTTTTTATGATGCCAAAAGGGGTAAAAATAATTCAGGGGGAACAAGTTGGGTAACAGATTCAGGGGGGATTCAGGAAATGCTGGTTCTTATGGGGAACTTAAATTATAAGTTTGTCGTCATCAAAAAGGGGGAAATTGATAGGCTATATGTATATCCCTGTCAAGAAATAAGGAACCTGTTACACATTCTCAAGACCTTAAGATCAAAAGGTTCCAGCTTGGGATATGGTTCAACTCTTCAGAGTCAAAGGAACAACAAAGGGAACAGATAACTACCGTTTTCCGAGGATACTACACAAGTCAACTGCCTCAGCTGCAAAGTTGTTGCCTGCACACACTACAATACAGAAATAGTACAACAGTCAACTTTATGGTGAGTGTCTTTTACCTACCTTGCTTACATCATCCTAGTGATGTCATAAATGTATTATTAATGTCAAGGAAGGTAAAACAAATCACTTGCATATTCAAGAATTGATCAAGCATTTTCTCCCAAGTCTGTGCCAATCTCATCAAGAACAAAGAACAACATAACGAAGGACCAGTTTCATGTATTGAGTCATTACATGTCCTTAGTTGTGTTGCACCTTTGTTAAAGTTCTTTACTTGTAATTCCTACTTAGCTTAGTTAGAAGCATTGTGTAGAAAATCTTTGTAAATCATAAACCCTTGTGTTTGTCTCTTGACTAGAGTTAGTCGAGTTGTAAAGTCTTTGTAATAAAGTTATTATAAAGTGGCTTGTAATAAAGTTGTTACAAGTTAATGATGGATTAAAAGGTTAATTCCTAGGTTCCAATAGGTTGTAATCTAAAGTTTGCTCAGTAGTGAAGTTGAAATCCTATAAGGGTAGGTCGTAGTTTTTAATCCCGTGAGATGAGAGTTTTTCACGTAAAACTTCTTTGTCTCATTTACCTATTGCAGTGTGCGTGTGTTATGTGGCAACTAATAGAGAACCTGATTCTCTATATAGTTTGATGGACCCTCGAATTCTATCATAACCGATTGGTAGTAGGTTCAGAGCTTACTTGAGGAGATTTTGAATAAAAGAATTCAGAATAAAGGGGCTCGCCTTGCCCGCTAAGAGTAGGTAATTAACTTGTTTTATATCTTTGTTTCTACTGCATTCTATTTTATCATATCACATTCTACGAGATTAGAAAATTACCATCAATACGTTGGTCGTCTAAGTCCTAGATAATCTTGTGTTCTATAGCATTGGGGCTATTTACAACAAGCAACACTCCATAAAATAATTATCGTATAAATGAATGGTATGACACCCTAGCTAGAAGAAGCATAGTCATCATTATTGATGAATATGCTCATAAGTCATAAAAGACCAAATTAAATGTAGAAAATTATATAGTATATGCCAATTATCATATTAGGTAAATAGGTAATGCGCTGCAGTGCTGATCATGCCAACCATGTATATATATATAATAAAGAAGAAAAAATAAACATCTTGTCTTTATCTGAGTGCCGTATTTTTCATGCTTATGAGAATCATCCAATAGGAAAATGAACCAAGCTTTGGTCGTATCACGTATGATCATGACCGAACTAGAAATCCGGATACGGGTTCAACTGAATTCAATAGTTTTTATTCAAACAATATATTTGTATTAAGAAAATTCATCAAATATGTATAAAATATAGAACTCGATTATTAACATTTGAAGTTATTATTCTAAAATCCAAAACTCATAAAATTGAAATCTTAACTTCGCATCTGCCTATGATAGTGTAAATAATTTTTACAATGTCAATGTACGCTATTTAAATACCAGCAGGATTCTTTTAAAGTTAGGAGTTCAATGCATAGAATATTGTGGCTTAACATGGAGTGAAAAATGCATATAATTTTTTTTTAAATGTTGATTTTGTTTGATTCTCTTACAAATATTTGTATTTAACTTTATATGTTGACCTTTCAAAGATTTTATTATCAAGTTCTTAAGCTTAATACTGCTAAGTGGTAACCCTCTACTGAAGTCTGAAAGTGTTGATTACTTGTAACTTCAAAAATAAGGTAACAAAACATTTATGGGATATCCTCAATATGTTAGGAAAGATATGGTCATATGGAAGCATAAAAATAGTGTAATAATAAGAAAATAAAATTACCAAAGCACTAATAAGAGTCTGATCTTATAAGTGGTGTTTATTTAGTTTGGTAAATAAAACATCCATCAACATTTGAATTAGATAAATCAAACGAATTTGAACTTTCAAAATTCGTAAAATTAAAGCTCTAAGGTAGTATCATTCTTAACAGAACGATGTAAATTAGGAGAGATGGTTAAAAAAAATTAGTTACTAATCCCCTCTTTTTAATTTTGCTAGCCTATTTGATCGAACAGTGCCGTATACAGGATTTTAAGCGTTGTTAATATTTAAAGAAGTGAACAGATAAATAAAATCACTATAACAAATAATGCGGTGTTATTTTTTATATTTATACCAAATATTTTCATTTTTCTTATTATCCATACATCCATATTGACGAAAATTTTAGACGAAGCGGTGTCATGTGACACCACTTGACATAAGGTGCCGACGCTCCTGCGACCGAATATGAAGTTTAAAAAAAGAAACAAAATCTTTTGAAACCCATAATTTTAAAGATATCATAATATTTGTATGGCTATATAAGTTTTAAAACTTATGGATTTAAACCCGTCATATCATTTGTGTGAGTATAACAACTTTTTATTCAGAGTAAACTACAAAGTTGTAGTTAAATTTTTTCTAAACTTAAATAAAAAGAAAATAAGTTCACAAAGGGAATAAAATTTTTAAGATATTCAAAAAGATATGTTTTGTAGGTTGTGTTTGATCGGCAGTTGTTTTCAAATCATTGATTATTTTTATGATTTGCTATCAAAGGGATCAATTCAGAAGCACGTGTGTTGATCATCAACTTAATCTTTACTTAGTCAAAAATATATATCTTAAATTACTGACATAAACTCTACAACGAAGAATATTATATAAGCAATGATACGTATTGAAAAGGAGTTTTACTTGTCAATCCAAGTTTGGAAAAGGAAATGTGAATTGAAGTTGTCTAAAATTGGACTTAGCTGCCGATAAATGTTGCTAATTTGATCTCAAGTTGCTAAATTAGAACAAAGCTTTCCGTTCTTTCTCAAGTTATTTCCACTTGTTATAAGTTTCAGTATTTATCCGAATATGTAATTCTTAATTTATAAAATAGAATTTAAAATTAAATAACTATCAGGTACTTTTAATAAGTTAAATTACACACTCGATTAAGTATTCATTAAATGGAATGTGAAATCTTCTTGTCTTCCGATATCATCTTTTGTACGGACTACTCGCAAAGTAACGACCAATGCAGCAGAAACTGCACGAATCGAAATCCACTTATTAGGACAACAATCAAAAAAAGAAAAAACTCTGAGTCAAATTTGATCTTAACTAAGCGTACTTTACCTCTTCCTTTTTTTGCCTCTTGAGACCTAATTACTATTTAGGTTCCAAATTTAGATCATATCGCTTTTCGTTTGGGAAGTTACACATTTCCTCTAGATCAACAATATTTACACCGCCTAGTCAATATATATATATATATATATATATTATATACTAATTTTATACTAATATATATCTGTTAGTTATTTTTTTATGAACGATTATTTAAGTTAATTTCTCTTTCATTTTTCTATACTTTACTTTTGGAATGTAAATAAGAAAAATGAACAAATTTATCTGTTAAAATCATTTTTTTTATTAATAAAAAGCAGTATGAAACTGAACTAGAAGTTGAGCTAGTAGGGCATAGTATTTAATGGGTGTATAATTAAACCCCATAAAATTCTAAATGTCCCGTCTCTGTCTCACGACTCTCACCACCAAAAAAAAAAAAAAAACTCTATTTGCAAGCAATTTTTATTATAAGCTGAATTACTCTTGTAGAACTAATCTTCCTATTAAAGTGTATAAAATAAAATATTCTTCACTTCAATTATTCATTTTCAACACTAACCAATAAAAAAGAAATACAATTTTAGTCATCCATTTGACAGATTTTTTACCCTAAAGTATCTTTCTTTGTCCACCCTTTCTTTCCAAGAAACTTGCTTAGTCAACTATGAAGTCCATGTTATAGGCTAACCCCCTACCACCCCCCATCCTTAACAGGGTGGGGTTGGATTTTCTTTTTTGGTGGGGTACATTTCGTGCATGCAACTATATATATGTGTGGCTGATTTTAACTCCTTATAGTATATCACTCTAACAACTAGCTAAACCTTATCAATTGATGATCCACTCTCCTCATCATATAATATTCTGTTCTGTGAGATTAGAAAATCGCCATTAATACCTCTCAATTTTCCAGACCTTACACTAGACATGGCGTTTGCCAGAAGTGGTGTCGGGGGTGGTGGCAATGGTCTAGCCAACATGACGAACCTACCTGTACGAGTCCTCATGAGCCGGTGGTTCATGGTATTTGCAACCATCTTAATCCTGTCAGCCGCCGGTGCCACCTACATGTTTGGCATTTATTCCGGTGACATAAAATCTGCCCTAGGATACGATCAAACCACCCTTAATCTTCTTAGTTTCTTCAAAGATTTAGGATCCAACGTTGGTGTTTTATCAGGTTTAATTAATGAAATTTCACCACCTTGGGTAGTCCTTTCAATTGGAGCGGTTCTAAATTTTTTTGGTTACTTTATGATATGGATGGCCGTGACCAAAAAAATGTCCACACCTAAAGTTTGGTTAATGTGTTTGTATATTTGTATTGGTGGAAATTCACAGTCTTTTGCTAATACTGGAGCTCTTGTTACATGTGTCAAGAATTTTCCAGAGAGTCGTGGTGCTGTTCTTGGACTTCTCAAAGGTTTTGTTGGTTTAAGTGGTGCAATTTTGACTCAAATTTACCATGCAATTTATGGTAATGATTCTAAGTCTCTAATTTTGCTTATTGGTTGGCTTCCTGCTGTTATTTCCTTTGTTTTTCTACGTACAATTCGGATCATTGAAGTTGTTAGAATTGCACATGAGCTCAAAGTGTTCTATAGATTTTTGTATATGTCACTTGGCCTAGCTGGATATCTTATGGTGATTATCATACTTCAGAAGAAACTAGATTTTACGCGAGCTGAATTTGGTTTGAGTGCAGCCTTTGTAGTTTTCTTGCTATTCTTACCACTTGGTATAGTGATAAAAGAAGAAATTGTTTCGTGGAAGGCGAAGAAACAAGCTTTGGATAGTATTTCCGAGGTGAAAGTGGTAACTGAGAAGCCGAAAAGTGAGTGTTCGGCTCCTGAGTTACCACCATCGTCAGCTGTTATTGCTGCTGTTGAATTAAAAGATCCTGAAGTTTCGTGTTGGAAAACAGTTTTTCAACCACCAAATCGAGGTGAAGACTATACTATACTTCAAGCACTATTCAGTCTTGACATGTTAATCCTTTTTCTTGCTACAATTTGTGGAATTGGAGGGACTTTAACTGCAATAGACAACTTGGGACAAATTGGAGCTTCACTTGGCTACCCAAAAAAAAGCATTAGCACATTTGTTTCCCTAGTGAGTATATGGAATTATTTAGGAAGAGTGGTGGCTGGTTTCCTATCTGAATATTTTTTGAAAAAATATAAATTTCCAAGACCCTTAGCCCTTACCATAACCCTAATAATTTCTTGCATTGGCCATATTTTAATTGCATTTAATGTTCCTGGTGGACTTTATATTGCATCTATAATTATTGGTTTTTGCTTTGGAGCTCAATGGCCATTACTTTTTGCAATAATTTCTGAACTTTTTGGACTAAAATACTACTCAACTTTGTATAATTTTGGGTCAGTAGCAAGTCCAATTGGTTCATATTTGCTTAATGTAAGAGTGGCTGGTCATTTATATGATAAAGAAGCAGAAAAACAATTGAATGCAATGGGAAGGACTAGACAACAAGGGAAAGACTTGAATTGTGATGGAGTTGAGTGTTTTAAATTGGCTTTTATTATTATTACAGCAGTTACTATTTTTGGAGCTTTTGTTTCTATTATTTTGGTGATTAGGACAAGGAAATTTTATAAGAGTGATATTTATAAGAAATTCAGAGAACAAGCTAAGGCTGCTGAGATGGAAATGGCATTGGAACAAAATGGAGGTGGTGTTCAAAGTAATACAACTAGTAAGGGATAGATTGGATTGAAGTAAGAAGACAAAATATTGAAGAGAAAAGAAATGGAGAAAAGTCAAAAGATTAGATAGATTTTGGTATTATTTGAAACATACTACATGGTATAAAATTTATACCATATAGCTCTGTAAGTGTGATGGATAAATTTTATGGACATGAAATATAGTTTTGATGTTTTCTCTTACATGTATTTTCCTTTGTTTTTTTTAAAAGTACTTTGTTGTGCTAATGGATCGCTATCCGCTATAAATATTTATGGAGTTTTCGTTTTATGTCGAAAGTTGTTTCAAATAATATGAGCGTTTATATTTTTCAACAGTTCAGGTTTTAGTTGGAATTTGATATTGTTAGCAAAGGAAGAAAAAAAGGAACAAGGCATATTCTCATAATCACAACAATATGAAACTATCTTGTTGTTTACGGAAAACTTGTTATTCCGTAATAATTGAGGCAAACTTTGACTTTTTTGAAACTTATGGGGGGAGACGCAGTTGCTTTTGTTTGACTTAAATAAGTGGGGTTGAGAAAGTAGGTAGTAGGTAGCCGTTCTACCACAGTTGTGATAAAATAAGTCGGCAAAGGTTTTGAGTAGGACTGCTTATCGGGCGGATTGAGCAGTTAATTATTTTTAATGGTTTGGCTTAACGGTTATTGGTTTTTAAATGTATTAATTCGCTAGTCACCCGATAAGATATCGGGCGGGTTGGTAACGGTTTAGCTCTTATCGGGCGGTTTATCGGCCTAATTCAATCTATATTGCGTGCATTAATTGTTTGTTGACCGCCTAACATACAAATTCAGAATAGAAAATTACACATTGAGTCCAGACATACATGTCTATTAACGCCTACATAAGAATGATGTAGTGTGTCATGTGTTGTAGAGTGAAAAAAGTTATGGCACAACACTGTTATTCTTCTATTAAACATAGACAACATGTATTAGTTTAAAAAAACAAAAGCAAAGGTGAACCATAGACAACAGTTTAAACAATCTTGTTGTAGGGTGGGAGAATAAGCTAAGCGAAGCCAAACCTGGGATCTTCTGATTCATAGTATGTAAGGGTTCTGATTATTTAGGAATTAGGCGTTAGAACTTAGAGACAGAGTACTTGAAGAAGTGGAAGAGTTTTTCATGTTTAATATATATATATATATATATATATATATATATATATATTCTTAACGGGTTAATGGATTATTCGTTAAAAAAATTGAATAATCCGCCCCCAAACCGATAAGACGTTAATAAAAAAATTTCAATCTGTTCCCTGTCCGTTAAACCGTTAACCCAATACCAATAAGCCATTAAGCTTCGATTTCGGTTCGATTTTCGGTTTCGGTTCGATTTTGAACACCCCTAGTTTTGAGGGGTCAAAATTATTTTTTTGTTAAAAAAAGTACTTATTTGAAAATATGAGGTGTTTGGCCTAGAAGTATTTTTTATCACAACAGAAACATTTTTTTTATTTTTGGGAATAAGCTATAAATTCTAACTTTCTAATTAAGAAGCAGAAGCAAAATTAGAAAATTAATTTTTTCAAGACAAATATATCCTTACCGTAAAATTATATTTCCTAAATTACTACTTATTAATTTAACCTTTACTTTTTTATCTCTACCATTCATTTTTTCTCTTTTTTATTTTTACCGTATTTTGTTCTTCTTCTCTTATTCTTTTTTGGAATAATCTATGTACTGTAAATAGATCTCTTCTTTTCTCTTCCGTCGTTTCTTCTTTTTTTTCGTTTTCTATTACTTTTTGTAATAACTAGGCTAATCACCAGATCAAGCACTTTCTTCATAGGATACGATTTCTTTTTTTTCTTTTTTTATAGTATACCAATGTTATATGATCTCTAGTTTGTAATTTTATTAATATTACTTTTTTGGCGTTATAATATAGTTGACATAATGTAATACTACCTAGTTTATTATTTCTTAAGAATTGATAGTCGTTTTCTATACATGTAACTTGTAAGCATATATGTTCCTACCAATATTATTGCTTTAATATACTTATATTTTATATTGATTAAAATCTTTAATATATATTACTTTATGTTTTATACTTTAATTAAATAAAAATAAAAAAATTAATTAATTTTTTATAATAAATAAATAATATTAATTGTGAACTAAACTTTTGTTGTCCTTTATGGTAATTTGACTCTCAAAAGTACTTTTTAAAAAGATTGGTCAAACACTGCCTCAAAATATCACAAAAAGTACTTCTCATATTAATGAATTGGCCAAACACAAACTGTTAATCTCTAAAAATACTTTTTCGAAAATCACTTTTAAACAAAAATACTTTTTAAAATAAATATTAGTTTTTGATAACCAAATGGATTCTAAATAAAAAAATTTAATTCTTAATTAGATATTGCAAGTTCGAACTCCGAGCAGAGAAAAACTTCTGGAAGGGAGCGCTTCTTAGGATGTAAATTCTGTGAGAAACCACAAAAAGTAGGCAGGTCATGTGGTGCTCTCCAAATTCCAACTTGCAATTTTCTTATTATTAGAGTTTTTAAGCAATTTGTTTGATTTGTTAATAGAGATCCGGTTTGAATATAAGATGATACAGTTGTAACAATGTAATAAAAAATATTGAAAATCCAACAATAATGGAGATAAAATCTTTTCCACATGATTTATTGATCTTTAGAGAGGGAGCAGGGATATCCAAAACAGAAATGGATACAGTATCTTCTTTACTTGTCAGAGTCGATCCCAACTTATTTGGACTTGAGATATAATAATAATAACAATAATTATTAGTATTATTATTATTATTATTGTTATATAATATGTGAAAAGATGGTTGATAAATTTATTTTGACCTACTAGTTTATTTTGAAAAGGATGAAAGAGAAATTATGTTTATTAAAATAAAAGAGTGGTTGGACGTGAGGAGAATGAACTCAAAGAATGCAACTCAACCAATTGAGTTATTGAGTTGATTATATCAATATACAATACTGATATTTCACCATATTATTTTTTGGAGGCTTTCACTTACGTGCAGACAAGTAATTAAGGTGCCACAAACATTTATTAAGATATTTAGGTTTGAGGTTATTAATACCTCGAAAATAGAAAGAGTATATACATTAATCCACCATACTACAAGGTTGTGGTGGAGTGGTAAGTATTCTTTCATCCTTAATCAAAGGCCTGGAGTTCGAGCCCTAGGTATGGAGCCGCCTTTGTTAGGGAGCGCATTACCCTTCAATTATAGGATTCTCCGGTGAGAATCCTAATTTAGTATGGCCCCAATACGAGTACTAGACACGAGGTGAGAAACGAAAAAAAAAATTAATCTACCAGATTGTTATGTCTGTTTACCCGAAAAACGGTACAGTTGAATTCGTTCGTGGTTTCTAGACAAGTGAATTAATTTGATCCAAAAAGTAGCGAAATAACTGATAAAGTATAAATACTTAGCCTTACAATGTAGATGGAATGGCAGAGCTAACAAGTCCGGGAACAGGTTTCTCGGCACAACAATAATAAGATCAAAAGCGAGAGAATAAAATTGTATTAAAATGCTGTATAGAATGTAGTGTTAGTTAGCCAAAAAATTTCACTTACAATGATAACTGAACTCTCTATTTATATCTAGGTCTAGGGAAAGAAGTCATAGGATCATGCCCTTCATTAATGTCAATTATGATGGCCATTGATGAAGATGTAACGTTAGACATAAATGCCAAATTCCTTGTAACGGGCCATCATCCTTAATGCTGCAAAATATTCTATATTAAATGTTACCGAACGCAAAGCATTTAATACTCCTTTTTTGATCGTTATTCCTTCCGGTGATAAGTGGATTAGCTATGTTCGATGGCCATCTCTATCTTGTGTTCCACGTGTCCTTTCTCTAAGTGGTTACGTGTCATGTCGTATTTTTCCCTATACAGATAGTCCCCCTATTTTTCGGTGATATAACTTTGTGTTACTGGGAAGTTGGTAGAAACACTCTTTTGGCGGGAATTACTATAATTCCTTTTAAAGGCCACTGACGGTTGATTAGACGCATGTCTCTTCGTATTTAATTCTCCGAACACGCGTCATCCCATAATTCAGCACAACTTTTTGCCGATTATCGAGGTAATTATGGCCATGAATTTAGTCGCCAAAATTTTAGTTATACGCATCATCCTCCTCTTATGTACTTCATAATTTCTCAAACTTCTAACTTGCATCTTTTATTTCCCAACTTTTCTCTGATCTTCTTCGAACCAGAAATGTTTCCTTCCCTCTATTCCGATGGCTTCCTCTTCAAAACGTGCTAGTTCTTCAAAAGGTAAGAACAAAACCGAGGATTTTGTTCCTCCAATAGTGAGTTCCATCATCCCAAGAAGGCTTAGTACTTCGAAGGATTTTGAAGAGAAATTTTCTACTGCTAACTCTCGTACATGGGCTGTTAGTAGATACTCTTCTTCCTTTCGCCCTTCTAGTATTCCTGCTGTGAAGGAGGACTGACGTTGCCCTGAGTTAGTGTCACGATCCAAAATCTCACCATATGTGTCGTGATGGAACTTTATCTCTAAGGTTAGGTAAGCCGATTACAATTTCATTTCGAGCCATTTTTTTAAACATATAATTTAATACAAGTGCCGAAACCAACATCGAAAATAATTAAAACAACCTTCCAAGACTGATAATACAGAGTCACGAACTCTAACTGAATACATGCAATGATCTGAAGAATCGAATATACAATACTGTTCGAATAAGAGTTGACAGTACAATATAATGGAAGGACTCCAAGGGACTGCGATGACCAAGCAGTCATACCTTGAATCCTTGCGATCATACTCTAATCTCTGTCCGAATCCGATATCTCCAATACCTAGCTCTACACAAAAATATGCAGAAGTGTAGTATGAATACACCACAGTCGGTACCCAATAAGTATCAAGACTAACCTCGGTGGAGTAGTGACGAGGTATAGTCAAGACACTCACTAGTCAAATAACTTGTGCAATATAGCATACAAAAATAATAGAAAATAAATAGCAGTGATGGCAATAATAATCAACTTGTGACATAAACAGCAAGGCAACAAGAACACCATAAATATTTCTCAAACGAACAATAAACACAAGTACAGCAAATTAATCAAGTCCTTCAAAATATACATCTTTTATCTATAAGTTTTTCAAATAAAAATCTTTAGAATGTAATCTGTACAGTTAAATATATCCTGAATATGCTTCCTTCAAATAAATATCTTACGAATATAATTCTTTCAAATATAATTATTTCAAGTAAATATCTTTCGAATATAATTTTTTCAAGTAATTATCTTTCGAATATAATTCTTTCAAGTAAATACCTTTCGAATATAATTCTTTTAAGTAAAAGTCACCATGTGACACCTCATTTAACTTTTCAGGTGTAAGAAATATATTCACGATATCATATCAAATGACACGGTAATACTTTCGTGCACTTATCCCATCCTCACCTGATATATATGTGTAGATCAAATCAATTGGCACGGCAACACCCTTCGTGCATTTATCTCTTTCTCACCGAGCATACATATAACAATACCAACTAGGTGGAAGAATGCCAATAATAATAAAAGAAATAAAGTGGGAGGCACACAGGAAGAAACAACAACTACAATTCACATAGAAGACATAGGTGCACAATAACAGCTCAAGATAAAGGCATGAATGTATACACAACGAAAAGATATCACAATATAATGTATGTCTCTGTCATCGCCTGCACGAAAATACCCTTCGTGCCATGAACATATGATAATATAAAAATAATGACACGACATCACCATTCGTGCTTTTACTCTCATCCTCACATGATAATGTATATGAAATGGCATGGCATTATCCTTCGTGCATATTAATATATATAAATGGCATGGCATTATCCTTCGTGCATATTAATGTATATAAATGGCACGACATCACTCTTCGTACTTTATACCTTTCCTCACATGATAATATAACTGAAATGGCACGGTATCACCCTTCGTACTTTACACTCTCCCTCACATGATAATGTATATGAAATGGCACGACATCACCCTTCGTGCTTTACACTCTTCCTTACCAAGCACATGTATATCATTAACAAGCAAGGTAGGAAGCATAAGTAACAACAAGGAGAGTGTTTAAATGATAACACAATACAACAATTCATATCACAATTTGCTCACATGCCACAACCAACTCCAAAGATACAACAAAATAAATTAATTTCACAACAAATAGTCCAAGGCTCCACACAACATCTATAAAACCTCAAAAATAACAAAGAGATGGAAAAGCAACTCAGCATAGGACAATGCCTTCTTTAATCCAATTTTTTTATAAATAAATATTAATACCTCATCTTAAAATTATTTAATAATTATTTACAGATAAGGAATCCATAATGAAATTATTTCCAAGAAATGTCAACCCAACTAACCACGACATTTCACATAAAAATCAAAGTGGCAATCACACCAAATTATCATATAAAAACAACCTCGGGAAATAAGGAATGAGGGATGACAAATAAAGAATTTAATAAGTGCCAACAATTTTCAATTTAATACATAAAGGCGTCTACGAATTTTAACCGATATAATTTGCACATATAAACCAAGTACGTACTCGTCACCTCGCGTACATGATTTCCAATTATACAATTTCTACATAAAACTCAATGCCTACAGGGTAATTTCTCCGACTTAAGGTTAGGCAAGATACTTACCTTTTTGAAGTTAGGCCGATATTTCAAAATAACCTTCTTGCTTGAATTGGCCTCCGTACAGCTCAAATCTATCAAAATTAATTGTATAACTTCATTAAAATTCATCGGAAATAATTTGGATAATAAAACGTCGACTTAAAAATTCACATTAAAAAGTCAACCAAAAGTTAACATAGGGCCCGCCTCTCAGAACCCGACATAATTTCATAAAATATGAACACCCATTTCGATACGAGTTCAACCATACCAATTTTATCAAATTCCGATAACAACTCGACCTCCAAAATTCTTGGTTTCTTCCATTTAAATCCGAAATAAATGAGTAATATAACCATAGATTTATGAAATATAATAACTTTCGGATATAGTACACTCAAACAAGTCGAAGCCGTGAAGAATTCCTCCAAAATCGCCCCAAAACCGAGCTCCAAAATCCCAATTGAAAATGGCAAAATGACTGATTTTTGGTGCTTAAATGTTTCTGTCTAGTTCGTTTCGGCGGACAGATTTGTCGAATCGGCGGCTTTGGTTTTGTGAGACAAAATGCGCATATGCGAAGTTCAAATGTCCACTTCCCAGCAGGAGCTCGCATCTGCGGAGCACATTGCGCATCTACGATGTTGCTTCTGCGATCACTTCCACTGCTGCCAGCTTCCGCTTCTGCGTCTTCATTTCTCGCTTCTTCTATCCCGCAGGTGCGGGAATTTCTTTGCAACTGCGACCACTTCCATGTCCCTTCCCATTTCACTTCTGCGATGCAAGGCGTCGCTTCTGCGATAAAGCTTCCGCAAAGGCGAAAACATCAGTTGCTGCCCAGAAATTCCAGCAACTTTCTTCAACTCCAAATTCATTCCTTAACCACTTGAGGCCCTCGGGACCTTAACCAATTATACCAACATGTCCCAAAATATAATACGAACTTAGTCGAGGCTTCAAACCACGTCAAAAAATGTCGAAATTACTAATTGCGCATCGAATCAAATTATGAGTTTTCAAATCTTCCAACTTCTATATTTTGCGCCGAAACGTATCAAATGAATCCGGAATGACTTTAAATTTTTCACATGAGTCATAAATGATATAATGGAGTTGTTCCAATTTCCAGAATCGAAATCCGATCCCGTTATCAAACAATCGACTTACGTCCAAATTTATGAATATTTTAAAAATTTTATTTTCCAACTTTTCACCGAAATGTGCCGAATTATCCTACGGACCTTCAAATCAAATTCAGAACATACGCCTAAGTTCGAAATCACCATACAAAGTTATTGATATCATCAAAACTCCATTCCTGAGTCCTTTGCTCAGAAGTCAAACTCTAGTCAACTTTTTTCATTTAAGCTTCAAAAAAATGAGAATTGCTCTTTCAATTTATTTCCAAATCTTCCGAAAATCAATCTCGACCGCACACGCAAGTCATAATACGTATTACGAATTTACTCGGGACCTTAAGTCGCTGAACGGGGTATTAATTCTTAAAATGACAAGCCAGGTCGTTACAGTTAGATATTAATGCTCCTGATTTAACGGAGAGAGTGATCCTTACTAAAGAAGGTTTTACATATTTCTTCATGTATACCTTTACTTTGGGTGAGTTTTCATTGAGCGGGGATCTTGATTCCGTAATTTCGGAGTTTTGCCTTCGCTACCAGGTGTGTTTGGCACAGGTAAGTCCTTCAGTGTGGAGGACAACCGCCTGCCTTCGGCGTTTGTGCCAAGAAACTAGAGAGGAGTTAACCCTAGCTCATATGATGAATCTCTATTCCCCTAAAATCTTCCACGGGGGAATGATAAACCTTTGCAAGCGTGGCCACCATGCTTTACTGTCTAGCATGGATGACGACAACGACCATGGGTGGATGGAACGGTTCATTGCAGTTGCCACCAGTGACATTATTCCAACAACGACTTCATTCTTTCTGGTTGCTTGGAACCGCTCTTGTAAGTTTCCTTTAATAAACGTTTTACTACTAAATATTCTTTCATGTTTGTATTGATCTTTCAACCTTTGTTTGATACAGCAACTCGATGGATCCCACCGGTGATAGAAGGCTTAGACCGGTAGGTTCAGAAGATCTTAGACATTACAACGCTCGAAACTCATTTGTGGAAAGAGTTGTCCCTTAAATACGGGTGGAAGGACAAAAATCATGGTAACTTTAAATTACCTTGTTTCCATTTTTTGTATATGAAGAAATTTGTTGAACCCTTATGAATCGTTCATGAAATTAGGTCTACCTGCGGGCTCAGTTGATGTCCCCAATAAGGATGTTTTGGCTGACCCTGCTGATGCGGCGAGGCTGCTTCGGGAGGCACTTACTCAAACAAGCATCTCCAGGCCTGCTTCGGGCGCAAACGTTTCTTCACAGAGTCCCCGACTAGAGAACAAGCAACCAAAGAGAAGGCGTTCCTCTACGGCTGGGGAAAAGAATAAGAGGGGAAAGGTTGATGCCCCCGAGTCATCTCCGCTGGCGATGGTGACTGGTCCTCCTTCCGGGACGGTCATAGACATTGTGATGATCGATGATGATGAAGAAGTAAGTGATGAGGGAGCTTCTTTACATATAAGGATATGATCCTCATCATCCTAACAGGATGCTCGACCTGTTGAGATAATTGCACCAACTGACGATGACGTCTCAACACTTTGGGGAGAATCTGTTTTAGTTGAATATGCTAACTCCCGCTTTCGGGCCCCAATTGCTATAACCGGTACCGCGGGGCTGAGTATCTGGTCCGTGCCGTCTTTGGTTGGCGAGCATCAAACAATCAGCACTGCATTTGATGCAGTTGCTTCTCACTCCTCAACTCCATCAGCTTAATCTCCACCTTCACCACCACCAACTGCTACATCCTTTCCATCTTCATCCACTCTTTCAACGGTGGTTGTTACATCATCTACATCGGCCGCATCTGACCATGAAGAAGGTGTCCCTCCTCCACAGTCCCCAGTTCATGGGAATTTGGGGCAAAATTATGCTACCCCTTCTGAAGATCCACAAAGGAGGAGGAGTGTTACCCTTTTCGTCTCCACCGGGTGTAATTTCCTTTTGAGGCCAGTGGAGCTTGCTAACTATCTGAAGCCTTTAGCTTCAGAAAAAGATTGGGAGAAGATTCAGACACTCTCGGGGGAGTATTTGTTGAACAATGCTATGCATAATGCCGCAGCGGTACGTCCATTTCTTCTTCTGTTATTTCTTCTACTTTCGAACAAATGTATTCTAAGTTTTACCTCTTCTTGTTTTGTAGGCAAACTTTCTTGCTTCTGAGGGCCTTCAAAGGCTAATTCGTGAGAATGAAGAACTTACTTCTGAACGAGATCATCATTTGGCAGAACAGGACCAGACTGATCTTCGCCTCTCGGAACTGGAAACCAAGGCTACCGAGGCCGTTATTTTGGAGGCTCGTTTGTAGCAAAGTGAGCAATAAGTGCTAACCCTTAGCCAAGAAATTGGTCTGCAGAGGGTTAGATTTGATTAAGCCAAGGCTAAATGGGCAGAAGTCCAGAATGTCGTTCTTGCTGCAATCGATCGTGAGGTTACCTCCGCTGAAAGAGTGATTAATTTAGAGGCAGCCTTAAACTCCAAAAGTGAAGAGCTTGCTGCTGTGGTGGCAAAACATGCCCTTCTAGAAGAGAAGTACAGGAAAATTATCGAGCATAATAGGCATTTTAGTTCAACTGTCTGTGAGCTCGATGTCAGTCTCAAATCTGCTAGGTCCGACCGGGGAAACCTTTCCGCTGAAGTTACTCAACTCAAAGAAGAACTCAAGTGTCGAGCGTCTTCCCTCATTGTTGAAAAAACTCATTCTATGTATAGCATGAGGAGAAAAATCTTAGAAGAGGCCAAGACTGGTATCTAAGGGTGGCATGTGGGTCGGTCCCGAGCCTAAGTGGGGTAAGTGGGTCGGTCCAAACAGTCCTGATCCTGGTGGTCTTTTTGTAGGAACCGGCCCGGGACCGGACCCATGAATTAATGGTCCCGGGATAAACGGTCCCGGCCCGCGGGCTAAGTGGGCCCAATAGATACTTTCTTTAAAATTATTGTTTTATAGAAATTAGAGAGAAAATGTTAATAAAAATATCTAAGGCAATTCCTTGTAAATTTTATTATATAATTGTGACCTAAATTCTTTAATTCAAATTTAAAGACAAAAATATTGTAAAGATATATTCAAAGCAATGCGTTATAATTTTATTATAACATTAATAAAATATGGCAATATCTTTCTTAGTCTTCCTCCCCCCTATGGAATGAGCACAACAAGGTGCTAATACCACAATTGAGAAGAAAAAGAAACTAATCAAGATGTGCCAAAATACAAGTTACATAATACATACTATTTTTTGTTCAAACAAGTTACATGGTATCTCATACAAACTTCAAAAATCCATTAAGGTCCGGAGAAATTTTCGTTGGTGGTGGTGGAAAAGAAGTTTGGTCATCACCGCTTCCGGGCGAAGCAGAATCCTCCACAAGTTCAGCTAGCATTTCTTCGTAAGCTTCGTCTACCTCTGGTTGTGATTCAGCAAGTCCAAAATTTCTTCTTTCCAAACGGATCCAATCTCTGAAAAGTACTGATTTTTCCAAGTTCTCCCTCATAGACGCTCTATAATCACCGAGTTGAAGTCTTGCTTGACGGAAAGCGCTCTCGATGCCACTGTTGAAGCTTGAATAGTTAAAATATCTCGGGCCATCCATGAAAGAACCGGAAAGTATTTTTCTTTGTCCGTCCATCATTCCAAAAGATTAAAGGAGTCGTCGGAATTCACTTCCTCAATTCCCCGTGACAAATAAAATTCAAACTCATTTAGTTGTGAAAAATTACTACTAGTAGAACCTTGAGTATCCCTAAACCCCGTCCAAGCACTAAGTGCTCTTACTCCCACAATTCTTTTAGATGATTGAGAATCATAAGAAGAAGGAGTTGGAACATTTGGTCTAGCATAATCTAATGCAAGTTGATAAGCATTATAAATAGTTTGAGCATTTATTCTAATTGAGGCTATTGCTTTTGAAAGTTTAGACAACTCCTCATCTTCAAGTGCTAAACGTTTATAAACAGTTTCATACCAAAAATGAGGACCTCCTAATTTCATATAAGGATTTAACAAAGCAACAACACCATAAATAAGGAGAATAGGGAAAAAATATTTTTAAAACTTTTTTTCTCATAGAATCAATAGCAAGTTTATAAATTTTCCCACCATCTAAGAAATGAGCAAATAAATTTGCAAGTTCTGCAATATAAACTAAGCTTACTTCTACGGTTTGAATAAAAAATTCAGTTAAGAGCCATTTTAACCTTTTTAATTTTAATATTTAAAATTCTCATACCATCACCCACAATTAAATGATAAATATGACAAATACATCTAACATGAAAAATGTTACTAAATGCAGGACTTAGTGTAGTGGTAAGCAAGGTTACATCATTTGTGTTACTAGTAGCATTATCCATTGAAACTGACATTATTTTATCTTTAATGCAAAAATATCTACAAATATCTGTAATTGTGTCTAGAAAAAGTAGGGGCAGTAACAGGAGTATGAGACGAAGCATCATTTGGATTATCACTAGTTGGGTTAACTTAAGGAGTAGGACTAGTGGGTGTATCGTCATCCGATTGAGTTTTTAAAAATATATTTCCTCATCATTATTTTCATCAATAGTTAGATTAGAATAAAGAGCATTCATTAATTTATGTTGTTACACCTTGTGCGTCCCAAGGTGACGTAATGAATATGAGACTTGTTAATCATGATTTAAATTCATAATATGCCTATATATGATGTTTTGATAGAAAAAATAAAGTTTGAAAAAAATCGGATTAAAGTTACGGAAACACCGACTAAGAATTTGCCATGTAATAGAGCTTTTTGAGAAATATATTTCGTGTGTTATATGAGGTTTATTTGGGACATATTAATACCAAATTGAAGGTCTTGGAATGTAGTTTCCAACGCACTTAACCTTTCGTTCATAAGACACCCGGATAAAATGTTATAAGATTTGGAAGAAAGGCCAATCATAAGGTGTCAAGTAACACCTTTTTTACTTTTACAAAAATGGGATTTTTACATCCTATCTCGTCTCTTTCTCTATTTTTCCATAGAGCTCGCCCAAATAACACCCCCTAACTTTACTCTTAAGCTCTCTACAAGAGCTTCAAACAACATTACCATCCCGGACACGGCATCAAGAAGCGATAACATTAAAACGATCCCTACGACATAAGTATCGCTATATCGCCTCTATTTTCTATGTAGTTTGAGTTTTGGAAGGTACTTCATAGTTAAGTAAACACGTAAGTTCTGTATTTAAGTGTTTAAATATCAAGGCATGTTGATAAATTCGTTTCCTAATAGTTAGAACTCACGGGACGGTGATCGGAAGCCGTGAGTTCGAGTTATTTGACTTGTAGTGGACTATTTTGTGGGCTGTTTCATGTTGCCTTTGGGCTGTATATTTTTCTAATATTTAATAGAGTTTTAGAGGACAAATTGTGTGGATAAACACCACATAATGACGGAATAGTGGGATGGTCGTTCGTCGTTACATCTTTTAAAGTTGTTTGACACTACTTTGGTTGTCATTTTATGTATGAAGTGATGAGGGTATGTGGGCTATTTTGTGGTATATTATGATAGAGATAATATTGAAAAATGATTCATACATATTTTTATTGTTGTGTTCTTGTTGTTGTTGGTATATGGTATTGGAGGAGGGCCTAGTTACAGGGGAGATGCTGCCCAAATTTACGTAAACGAGCTACTAGTTTAAGTTGAGGACTTAGCCTTTACTCAGCACTGATTTTGAATCTCCTTATGTTATGGTAGATTTAATTGAGTTGTTTGAAGAATTTCTTGGAAGGTATTAAGTACTCAACGGAGTTAAGGTTTGTTAAAGCTATACCTTCTTTCTTTTTGGCATGATCCAAATGATACAAACGAAATGAGCAAAATACGCAACTTTCATAAATGACTCTATTCGTAGAAATACTAGGGGTGTCTATTCTTGATTCCCCATATGAATTATTATTATATCCTCTATTCATGGGTCTCAGAAAAATACCTATTTGATAAAGTTTGTCTGAAAGGCATATTGATTTTATGATATTCAAGAAATCTTATTAATGTATTTCTTATGCATTTCATGCATTTATACATGTACATTTACCCATGACCAGAAGGCGTTATATATGCATATATTATATGTATATAGAATATGGGAAAAGGTTATGGCATTATATATGCACCACCACCTGATCAGCTGGTATACGATGATGATTTTGCCCACAGTGGTTGAGATGATATGATGGAATGTCCTCAGAGGTTTGATGATGTTATGTACGCATATACCTATGCATGGTATGGAATTTATACGCACATTCATGACATTATAAATTTTCATGATTCATAGAGATATTCAGAATTTCAGGTTGAGTTCTTTACTCCATGTTTCTTTCATGTCTTTTATATACTACTAGCATGCCTTACATACTCGGTACTTTATTTGTACTGTCGTCCCTTTGCCTGGGGATGCTGTGTTTCATGCCCGCAGGTCCCGATAGACAGGTTGAGAGTTCTCCTAGTAGGCTATCAGCTCAGCAGAAGGTGTTTATGCACTCCACTTGTTCCGGAGTTGCCTATTTGGTCAGTATGATTTGAATATTTATTGTTTGGTATGGCGGGGCTCTGTCCAGACCTTTATGATATTTATGTATTCTTAGAGGCTTGTAGACAAATGTCATGTATACGGATACTGGATAGGCCAGTACGTCATATGTATAAGTTGATATATCAAGTTGGGTCACCCTATATTGAGTATTTCCTCATGTTTTATTCTACTTATCTCATGACAACCTCTACGGCCCAATTACCTATGATAGTATGATATGAAAGATACGTTACATTGGTACTCGGTTGAGTAAGGTACCGGGTGCCCGTCGCGGCCCATCGATTTGGGTTGTGACAAAAGTGGTATTAGAGCAGTTCTATCCTAGGGAGTCTACAAGTCGTGTCTAGTAGAGTCTTGTTTATGTGTGTGTTGTGCACCATACTTATAAGCAGGAGGCTAAATGGCATTTAGGATTGTCACTCTTTCTTATTACTCTAGATCGTGTGCTAAAGCTCAGTTCTAAGAAATTTAATCTCCTAAATTCTATTGTATTCGTTATACAACGACATCTACATCCAAAAAGACAGTTGGTAAGAGATTGAATGTGGCTGTGGAGGAGTTGAGACAGAGGAACTCGATTTTGCGTCATGTTTATGATGAGTAAATGTAAGGCCTTTGGTAGATTATGTGTATACTACGACGTGTGAGCCTCTTGATAAGGATCCCTAAGGTATGAAAATCTATCTACCCCTATGGTAAAAAGCAACGGGAGAATCAGAAGGTAGATATAAGTTTCAACAAGTAAATGAAGCTAGGTGAAGAAGGATACGAGGTACGCAGTTAGTGAAGATTATCTGTATTTACAATTCAGGCAGAGAAATATAAGCATTATGAGTTACTTTCAACAATAGCAAAGATATATTCACTTGACAACACCCATTCCAATTATGCCCTGTGGGAGCTAATAGATATAATTTAAGAGAAGGATGGGATATCAGCATCCAACTGGGGCCGTGTTGGATGTTAGAGTAAACCAAAATTGTGGATGGATTGTTATCATTAGCTCACATGTATGAGGGATATTTCTAACGTGGTAATGATTCTCCTTGTGAGACACCCAGATGGTGCACTCTAGAATAGTACAATCAGATATGAATACTAGAATGTTCAGAAATTTCAGAAGATTGCCATTGGAATCCTAGAAGGGATAAATATTTACCTTTGTATGGCTCTCGTCCCTAGTAAAGAGAGATTGTTAGGCGACCCGGAGATCCAGTGAGTTGAATCAAGGGGGGCTAAAAGTGAAAGAATATTTTGAAGAAGTTTTCATAATAAGGTGATAGACAGAAGTATTATCCGGAGAATAAGAAAAGAGTAAATGAAGCATCATGAGGAAGATGTGATATATGGGTGATAACGGTAAATCAAAATATGACAAGACTGCAGATTCTATAGTCAAATGAAGGAAAAGACAAGAAGTTACAAGCCTTGAGACAATAAAAGAGTATACGTCATAAAGTCATGTCCCCATTTCGAGAAATGTGTTGGTGACTCATACATGATTACCAGAAGGAAAAGTTAGACCCTCAGAGTAATAAAAATTAGTATGGGTTAGTGAATACGATAAACTAAACATGAATTTGGGACCGAAGAATTTGATAATAGTTGACATCGTGAGAATTTCAAAGGTCGCATTCCGACGATAATCGAATGGACAACAGAATAATAACCTTTAAAGGTCATTTAGGAAGACGTTTCCCTAAAACAAGTGTTGTGAGCAGAGTTAAGCTTAAGAGACTAAATTATCCCTGGTACAGAAGGGTTACCGCAATGCATGTAAGAGTCCGTGAAGATATGAAAAAACGCCAAGTATGAAGAGGTGAAACATTTACAGGTAAATCTTCATAGCAATAAATATTAGTACTCCCCTAAATGGGGGAAGATGGTGTGATATAGTATTAAGTCGGAGTTATATGGTTAAGGTAAATATGGAATAGTAAAGGAAGAATGTGGTAGAAAGGTGAAAGGAATGAGATTGCATTTATTCAGATCCTACGGATATTACGACTCCAGAACATTATGTAAGCATGACGATGAGGAGAGGCAGAAAGGGTTCCATCACTAGATGTTATTGATAAATAAGTGCAAATAAACATTGGATACATAATGAGCCAGTGTGCGGGGTAAGTTAAGACAAAGGATATAACCCATGAGAGATTACACAGAATATAGATATGATAATGGACTAACGTGTAGTTAGTAGTTGATTCAGGAAGAGCCTAGCCATGGATAAACAAAAGGGTATCGATAAATCAGTAGGGTGTGTAAGATAAACATAGCGAAATCCAACATAGGGAATTCAGTCTCGCAAATATGATGAAATCGTAATCCTTGAGAAATATTCAGATAGGAGTTGGGGTTGTTAAAGGTACCGCATAAATGTTACAAAAAAAATGGTGCCACTGAGAAGACAGTCAAAAACAATTCAGTTCAGAATCAACCTTACGAGTACAAGGGCGCATAGGTAAGTAATTAAGGATAATTATAGGTGAGTAAGAACGTAAAAAATTCTTTCGGGTATACGATGTAATAAGCTCGCAACTTTACAGAAGTCAAAGGGTCTCTCTTAAGTACTACAAAGAAAGACTAGCTGAGGGAATAAGGAAGAAGGCTTCAACTTAAGCATAGTGACATAAGGAAGAAATGGTCTTGTAACAACAGTCTCATAACAATATTGTATGCATTCCATAAGAAAGTGGCACCTATCGTGGCTAATGAACGGGAAAAAAAATAAATCAACAAATGATATTTAAGATCATATGAGTTACAGAAAATTTCAGTATTTGTAGGAAATGAGATAAGCCATGTATTCATGCAACAAGTGGCAGAACGACCATGAAAAGTAATTGCTTATGTTTAAAGAAAACTAAGAAAGCACGAGAAGAATTATCTGACCCATGATTTAGAGTTAGCCACGGTGATTCTTGAACTAAAGATGTGGAGGCACTATTTGTATGGCGTTCATGTTGATATCTATACGGATCATAAGCGCCTTCAATATAGCTTCAATCAAAAGGAATTGAATTTACGCCAAAGGATATGGTTGGAGCTACTGAAAGACTATGACGTTGGTATTTTATACCACGAGGAAGGCGAATGTAGTAGCCGACGCCCTCAGTCGTAGATCTAAGGGTAGCCTGTCATATTTACAGCCAGAGAAGTGTGGGATAGCCCATGAGATTCATCAGGTAGCTAGTCTTGGACTTTGATTACTGGACTCAGGTGTACCAGAGTTACTATTCAGGATACGACAACATTCTCTTTAGTAACTGAAGTGAAGGAATGCCAATATGAGGATCATGTGCTAGCTCATTACAGAGATACATCCCCTCAATAGGAGAATATACCATTTAAGGTTACAGGAGATGGAGTCCTCAGATATCGAGGTCGATTATGTGCTATAATGTGGCAGGGTTGCGCCTGCGGGTTATGGGAGAAGCTCACTATTCTTGTTATTCTATTTATCCAGGAGAGACGAAGATGTATCATGATATCAGGGGAATATACTGGTAGGACAAAATGAAGAAGGTTATAGCAGAGTTTGTTGCTCAGTGCCCTAATTGTGAGCAGGTTAAGATTGAGCATCAGAAACCTTGTGGATTATTACAGGCTATAGAGATTCCGACTTGTAAATGGGAAGTGATTAATATGGATTCATCATAGGCTTACCTCGTACCCAACGTAAGTTTGATGCTATATGGGTTATTGTCGATAGACTTACAAAAGAAGCACATTTTTCTGTCTGTCAAAACTACTTACTCAGCAGAGGATTATGCAAGGCTTTACATTAGGGAGATAGTACGACTTTATGGTGTCCCTATATCTATTATCTTAGATAGATGTGCTCAGTTTACAGGTAATTTCTAGAGGTCTTTCCAAAAAGGATTGGGGACTCAGGTTAGTCTTAGTACAATATTTCATCCCCAGACAGACGGTCAGGTTGAACGTACTATTCAGACATTGGAGGATATGCTACGGGCTTGTGTGATGGACTTTACGGGTAGCTGGGATGATCATCTTCCACCTATTGAGTTTGCATATAATAATAGTTATCATTCCACCATTCATATGGCTCCATACGAAGCTCTTTACAGACCAAAGTGTAGGTCACTTATAGGATGGTTCGAGATTGGGGAAACTAAGTTAGTAGGACCAGAGTTGGTATAACAGGCAGTTGAGAAGATTAAGCTTATAAGGGAAAGGCTATTAGCAGCACAGAGTCTTCAGAAGCCCTATGCAGTTAATCGATGACGAAACTTGGAGTTTCAGGTAGATGGCTGGGTATTTCTAAAGCTATCACCGATGAAAGGCGTTATGAGATTCGGTAAGAAAGTAAAGCTTAGCCCTCGGTATATTGGACCTTATAAGATTATACACATAGTAGGCCAAGTAGCATATGAGTTAGACTTTCCTTCCAAATTGGAGTCTGTACATCCAGTATTTCATGTGTCTATGCTCCGTAGGTATATTGGAGATCCCTCTAAAGTCATTCTAGTTGACGATGTTCAGGTTACAGAGCAACTATCGTATGAGGAAGCTCTCATTGCTATACTAGATAGACAAGTTCAGAGATTAAGAACTAAGGATGTAGCTTCGATTGAAGTACTTTGGATTAACAATAATGTGGAGGATATGACTTGGGAAGATGAAGAAGAAATGAATATTAGGTATCCTCAGTTGTTTCAACTTCCGGAGAAGGATCAGACTGAGACATCACAAACTTTAGGTACGTATATGGTACTTGATTCTTATGTTAGTTATTGTTATTGGTCGGGTGAGGCCATTGGTGTTATTGATGATTGCAGCCATATGTGGCTTTGTATTGTTGGGTTTTCTGTGTGACAAGTTGGTAGTAGTACCGTTACAGAGAAGACTCTGCCAAAATTTCTATAGATTTCTGGGAGTTTAACATTCGAGGACGAATGTTTCTAAGGGGGAAGATTGTTACACCTTGTGCGTCCCAAGGTGACGTAATGAATATGAGACTTGTTAATCATGCTTTAAATGATTTTAAAGTCATAATATGGCTATATGTGATGTTTTTATAGAAAATATGAAGTTTGGGAAAAATCGAATTAAAGTTGCAGATACACCTACTAAGGATTTGCCATGTAACAGAGCTTTTTGAGAAATATATTTTGTATGTTATATGAGGTCGTTTTGGGACATATTATATACCAATTTAAAGGTCTTGTAATTTAGTTTCCAACTCACTTAACCGTTCATTCATACGACACCCGGATAAAAGGTTATAAGCATTGGAAGAAAGGCCAATCATAGGGTGCCAAGTAGCACCTTTTTGACTTTTACAAAAATGGGATATTTACATCCTATCTCGTCTCTTTCTCTATTTTTCCAGAGAGATCACCCAAATAACACCCCTAACTTTACTCTTAAGCTCTTTACAATAGCTTCAAACAATATTATTATCCCGGGCACGGAATCAAGAAGCGATAACATTAAAACGATCCCTATGACGTAAGTATCGCTATATCGCCTCTCTTTTTCTTTGTAGTTTGAGTTTTGGAAGGTACTTCATAGTTATGAAAACGTTTACTTTCTGTATTTAAGTATTTAAATATCAAGGAATCAATATAAATTTGTTTCTTAATAGTTAGAACTCACGGGACGGTGATCGGAAGCCGTGAGTTCGAGTTATTTGACTTGTAGTGGACTGTTTTGTGGGATGTTTCGTGTTGCCTTTGGGCTGTATATTTTTCTAATATTTAGTGGAGTTTTAGAGGACAAATGGTGTGGAGAAACACCACATAATTACAGAATGGTGGGCTGGTCGTTCGTCGTTACATCTTTTAAAGTTGTTTGATACTACTTTGGTTGTCATTTTATGTATGAAGTGATGAGGGTATATGGGCTATTTTGTGGTATATTATGATAGAGATAAGGTTGGAAAATGATTCATACATGTTTTTATTGTTGTGTTCTTGTTGTTGTTGGTATATGGTATTGGAGGAGGGCCTAGTTACAGGGGAGATGCTGCCCAAATTTACGTAAACGAGCTACTAGTTTAAGTTGAGGACTTAGTCTTTACTCAGCACTGCTTTTGAATCTCCTTATGTTATGGTAGATTTAAGTGAGTTGTTTGAAGAATTTCTTGGAAGGTATTAAAGACTCAACGAAGTTAAGGTATGTTAAGGCTATCTCTTCTTTCTTTTTGGCATGATCCAAATGATACAAACGAAACGAGCAAAATACACAACTTTCATAAATGACTCTATTCATAGAAATACTAGGGGTTTCTATATTCTTGATTCCCCATGTGAATTATTATTATATCCTCTATTCATGGGTCTCAGAAAAATACCTATTTGATAAAGTTTGTCTGAAAGGCATATTGATTTTATGATATTCAAGAAATCTTATTAATGTATTTCTTATGCATTTCATGCATTTATACATGTACATTTACCCATGACCAGAAGGCGTTATATATGCATATATTATATGTGTATAGAATATGGGAAAAGGTTATGGCGTTATATATGCACCACTACCAGATCAGCTGGTATACGATGATGATTTTGCCCACAGTGGCTGAGATGATATGATGGGATGCCCTCAGAGGTTTGATGATGTTATGTACGCATATACCTATTCATGGTATGGAATTTATACGCACATTCATGACATTATAAATTTTCATGATTCACAGAGATATTCAGAATTTCAGGTTGAGTTCTTTACTCCATGTTTCTTTCATGTCTTTTATATACTACTAGCATGCCTTACATACTCGGTACTTTATTTGTACTGACGTCCCTTTTGCCTGGGGATGCTGTGTTTCATGCCCGCAGGTCCCGATAGACAGGTTGAGAGTTCTCCTAGTAGGCTATCAGCTCAGCAGAAGGTGTTTATGCACTCCACTTGCTCCGGAGTTGCCTATTTGGTTAGTATGATTTGAATATATATTGTTTGGTATGGCGGGGCTCTATTCCGACCTTTATGATATTTATGTACGCTTAGAGGCTTGTAGACAAATGTCATGTATACGGATACTGGATAGGCCAGTACGTCATATGTATAAGTCGGTATATCAAGTTGGGTCACCCTATATTGAGTATTTCCTCATGTTTTATTCTACTTATCTCACGACAACCTCTACGGCTCAATTACCTATGATAGTATGATACGAAAGATACGTTATGTTGGTACTCGGTTGAGTAAGGTACCGGGTGCCCGTCGCGGCCCATCGATTTGGTTCGTGACACATGCTCTAATTGTTCACCAACTCCAACATTATAGAAAAATTGACTCTCAGTAAATTGTAATAAACTATTATCACTATAAAGAATAGCAGGTGTTGGACGGATATGGGGTTTGGGTCGGGGAACCGAGGGTAGTGGAGGAGGAACAGACTGGCCACTAGATTCATCACTCTTGGATTTTCCCTTTTTTTTTTACCAAAAAGCTTTTTTAAGGAAACCATATTAATTAATCAAATAATAGAAAATAAATAAAACAAACAAAATTATAATATTATAAATTAAGAATTGGAACCATAAGATCGTTTGGTCCACTGTCCCGGACCGGTCCCGGTCCTGGACCTGCCCACTTGCCACCCTTACTAGTATCATTTACATTGATGAAATTTCTAAGGCCCGAGAGCTTGAGTTGGCTGCAAAAAATGGACTCCCGACGCAGTCTGACGCTCCAGGTTCTTCTGATTTCGGTTCTGAGTTTTTGGAAACTGAAGAAAGATCGGAAGGCAATGATGTCTAAGACCAAGCTGGGGAAAATGTTGAGCCATCGGTGGATTCATCTACTTCTCTCGGGGATGCTGATACTTCTCTTCCTCCTGATTATGGGGACTCTCCAGTTTAGCTTTTTCTTTCTTTTTCTCTTTTGTACCTTTATCATTTTGACGCATCTTTGTAAATAAAAGCATATTATTTTGCTCAAATATCATTTGAGCCTTACTTTCGTTCGAATATTCATGCAAGTAATTAACTTTCGTACTTGCTCAAGTATTCTGCGCACATTATTTTGTTCGCGCTTTATTATGTGTAATCTCGGATGCTTTTTCTTCGAAGCATTTTGGTTCCGAGTATTATCCCTTTTTCGTGAGGGTTTCCATGAGTATTTGCGCAAGTTTACTTTTTGCATCTTCTTCTTATGCGGCTTCGAGTGTATTTTTTGCAGAAGGCATTCTAGGTTCCGGGCATCTATTCTTCCGAAGCCAACCTTTTAACATGAGGGTTTTTATAAGAGAGTTCCCTCGTATGTTTATGGTGCTCATGAAGAGGACGTCACCTGTTCATTACGGCACTAATATTTGAAGTACTTGTTTAACTTTCAAATGGCAAAACTAACTCATCGTTCAGACAAGAAACAAGATAAAAACAAAAGGATTTCATTTCATTTAATTCCTTCTATTTTCAAAAGTACATAAGCATTTTGCTATGCAGAAAACAAATTTCCATGACTTGTGGCTATCTTGAACAACTTGTTTCTACGGGGCTGGCTGCACAGTCCCCGATCCCGATGATGTATTTTGTTCCCGAATTTTCGTTCCCCGGTTGACGTGGCATTCATTGTTGTCGTATTCTCATATCATACCCCCCCCCCCCAGTATTCGAATGCGAAGAATACGAATTGGAACACTGGAAGTCTTGTATCTTCGAAGATCTCACCAATGAATTGCTAGGTAATCCTTCACTCGGCAACATATCGTGTTTCCCCTTAGGAACCCATGATATCGAGCGAAACAATACCTAATAATCCTCTAGTGGTTTGAGCTCGTGAATGGTCGGGTAACCTCCATTCGGTAGCAAACTTAACTTCCCAGTGAGAATTTGCTCTCGAAGCAAAGATTATCTAATCGTCCCTGGGTGGAAACTTGTTCGTTTGCCTTGGTAAGAAAGGTCTTATTATTGTCGTCTTTGTAGTATGCTTTCCGTCGTTGCCTCGTTAAAAACCTTACCAGAAAAACCCAATTGGGACAAAAACTGAACGAAGGGAAAAAGAGTGCAACACATATTTTCTGTTTGACTGTTGTTTGTTAGTAGTGATATCTTTTGAGGTGAGCCACGTTCCAGTTGTTGGGCAACTTATCTCCATTTTGCTTCTCCAACTCGTATGATCATTTGCTAGTGATAGTTGAAACCCGGTAAGAGCCTTCCCATGTTGGGCCTAACTTTCCCATGTTGAGTTTGCTGGAAATATTCAAGAAACCATCAACGTGCTGAGCACGGCATTTCAGGAGGTTATATCCTAAGAGACATGAAGGTCACTACCAATATCGATGACATGGTGATTCGTTGTGGTGACATTATCGGTTCAACAAACGAGTAATAGAGTTGCCTTGTAGGCATTGATAACGTAGGGAAAATGTTCATGATTCTGAGATTTAAAAGAAATTAGTCATGAAAAGGACATCAACAATTGTTTCATTCCATTCGCGCCTTGTTTGGCAATAGTAAGCCTCAAAGAGAGCTAACACTTAAGTGACACCAGTCGCCTCTTGGTATGTAGGAAAAAATCAGTTTAACTCGAAATGAGAATATTCTAGCACCCTGAATATGATATGTGTTTCAAGATACACAAAGTTGCATTACACTCTTAACAGTAATTAGCACAAGGAATCTATGCCAACAACTTACGAGGATGAAAAGAAGTTGAACACTTGTGAGATTATTATCATTCCCACAACTTAACCTTTGCCAATATTTGATCCTATGTGAGAGGACTAGAGATACGACAAATTTGTATTTCAATTCAATATGCTCATCATAAGGTTGCTTAACTTTCAATCTCACACAAGTGGAATCATGTATCTAGGACATTTTAATGTTGGGATAAAATCATGTATTAGTTAGAGAGAATGAACACTTTGTCGTGAGCTAGACATGTTTTTGCCATAACAACTCTCAAGTTGCCATATCAGGCCAATTCACGAGCAACCACAATACTGGGAACAAAGTGAGTTACTCACTGAGGCATGATCTAGGTGGACATGAAATTCATACTGAGATGGGTAAACAACAAGACCTCCCTATGACGAATTTGTGATAAATCTCAAGTTGCTCAAAAACTTTATGCGGATAAGTGGCCCCTTTCAATTGGCATGTACGCACATGATAGGTTCTAAGATATACTCGCATGTTATTAGACAATGAAAAAGATTCATGATACTATTCATAAAGGAGTAGAATAATTGTTCCAACCATAGAAGTCAGATATACCGGAGAGGAAAATAGTGACTCAAGAAGGATCTCAACACTAGGTTGCTTTTCATTGGATATGATACCGCATAGGTAAATATTATGGTGATGCATGTATAGGAACAAATGAGCAGATGTTATCCATTTGAATCAAAAGGTTCTGTACGAAATTCATCAGGTATTGTCCCTTGTTGAGAATTTAGAGAAGCAGTGGGAAGTATTAACCTTGGGTTATAACGCAATTCAAGGAACCCATTATAGAACTCAATTTCTCAAGAGGTTGTAAATATAAGGAATTGTGATAAAGAGGCTTCACGAATACTATGTCTCGTTCTAAGAGTAGATACAGAGAATGACTCATAAAGTTGTTTCGGTTCTATCCCAACTTTCATAGTAACATAAGAAGTGACATATGACAAAGTGGAACCTGGATCAATAAGAGCATACACATCATGGTATCAGATAGTCAATATACTTATAATCACATCTGGAGAAGCCTCAAACTTTTGACGTCTCCTTATAGCATAAAACTGGTTGGGCCCTCCCGAGCTCTAAATACCACCCCTAGCTGTTCCACGCCCTGTAGGCGTTATAGTGCCTCTAGCTAGGGGAGGCATTGTGGATGTAGTAGCTACAGAACTGGCTGGTTGTGCCATACCCTCGCCCATGCTCTGGCGAAACAAATAACAATCTCTTTGAAAGTGGCATGTCATACCACACTTGTAGCATACCTTTGTACCATAGTGACACACTCCCGGATGGCATCTCCCACACTTCACACAACGGGGATGAGGTCTGCTGAACTGACTCATCTCACTGACCTGATATTTACCCCTTTTGCATACATCATAAGCATACATCTAATCCTTCCTCCAAACTTCCAATGTGGGATTAATAATTCCAGCACCGGATTGCTGTGTGGGCCTTTGGAATTTCCCAAAGATACCACCTCTAACGCGCTGCTGAGCATACTCACAACACGACGCCAAATGTTCCTTCTCGTATGACAGACATAACTGGATGGGTGTACCCAACCTAGGGCATTTGTTCTTCTTGTGCCCCCTCTTTCCACAGCCATAACATATTTCAAGGGTCATCCAACATGTTCCTAAGTGTCGCTTCTTGCAAATCACACAATCTGGTTCATTAGCACCAACAACCCTCTTTCGTTTCTTAGATTCTCTCACCACACGATCCGGTGGTGCGGTGATAGTGGTAGGAATAAAGACATTTCCCTTAGCAACAAGTGCTTCCAACCCCTCCACGGCTTGACGCATTCTCCTAACAAACTCTTGTGTAATCTCCCCCAGATTCAATAGAGCGGTCATTCCCTCCTCGTTGTTTTGAACTCGTGGATTACTCATCTAAAAAATTCATGAGACATAACGAAGAAATTAACTTCCTATCTTGAGCTCTATCACACGATCTGGAGTATCAAAGAAGTGTAAAATTCCTAAATGTCCAAGTAGCCTCCTCATTATAATGTGGTCGACAACACACCGATAAGAAGGAGTCTACTAGACACGGCTCCGAGACATCCAAGGACACTTTAAAAACCTGGCTTTGATACCAAGTTTGTCATGCCCCAAACTCAGGGAGCGCGACTGGCACTCAACTGAGAGAACCCGACCGAATAAGCCTATTAGACTTCCTTCTACCCAAACTCATCCATGAATAAAGAGAAGATGTACTCCATTAATCAATCACTGAAAAGATTTTATTAACAACTTCCTTTTCATTCATATTAGCAGCTCCATTCATAATTTCCAAAATATTACGAGTTTATAGAATTAATGAAAAACATAATTTCCAAGTACCAACATTTCTAGTTCAATTCCCAACATCAACCATAACCCACAACCTGTCTACGGAGCCTCTAAGTACAATAGAAGAGTAATATGGAAATGCCGGCAACAAGGCCCCGGCTATACCTCAAAACACAGTACATCAGAAACAAAAGATACATGACCCCGAAATGAAGTAGGGCTCACCAAATCAGCTGAAAAGAGTGTACTGCTATCACTGATCAATGCCACCTGCTGAAGAACCGTCTGCGTCCATTAAAGATGCGGTGCCTCCGGGAAAAGGGACGTTAGTACTGTCGAATAGCACTAGTATGGTATATCTAAAAATCCTATTTCAAAATAGAATGCCCATATAAGAAAAGGCAACACATAGAAACAGCAATTCACAATCAACAATATCCAAGCGTCCAGTTAAAACATAATAATTTTCAAAATACGAACTTCATATATATTTTTGGTTGGGAGATCATTAGCACCGATATACCACCGTCTTTGTTAGCACGGAGTACGATCACGCCCGATCGGCTAGACCATCTCCCCACGAACAATGTGGTTTGACATGTGATACGAAAGAAAGTTGTTACCAAGAGTAGTACCATCATATGCGCAATATGGCGTCTGATCTCCACCCGATCAGCTAGGCTGCCTTCCCACATATGCCGTGTTGGTTGACTTTTTCAATCCATAAAGGTTCAAGTTTCATCCCAATTAAGGGGAATAATATCACAATTTCCAAAGGTTCTAATTTCATCCCAAATAAGAGAAATAATACCCAATCCACCCCTACACCGTCACGTGTAGTTTCAGGTGTGGGCCTTACGACCTACCCTTCCTCGGTATTGCTAATGATTCTCCCAAAAATAGTTTTGATTTGATTTGCAAACAGAAATATCATAAATACAATTGTACTCACCTCAACATATTTCAAATTGTATGAATTCTCATTAGTATTTCCAGTCATTCACAACGACAATATTTTCTTGGCTCATTAGGCCATTCACAAGATTCTTTATTCCTGACACGATGGCCGTATTTCATATTCCACACTTTCACCTCTTTCAATTTCAAAGATCACCATCAAGTATCAACATATAGGATATTTGAGAAATCATATACTTCAAATCCATTTGAAATGGAAACTTCAAACACATATGGTTTCTTCCCAAAGAACGAGGCATACCAACCAACAATAGAAACACACATGAAAAATCATAAACAGTCAATACACCATTTACTCTTGCAATACTCTTCCCCAGAAATGACAATGTACAATTTCAACACATGAGTATATAGAACTCGAATCACACTGGATATATTCATAAATCAAAGCATTAGTTAAAGCAGTCACTAATGGGCATGAATTTTGTACAAAAGCTTTTAGACAATTCTATCTTCGAAGTCATTTTTAAATAATTGAGTCGAGGCTCATTTTACATTCTTTATCGCGTCTTCTCAAATCATTTCCACTACTAGACACAATCGTAACTTAAATTCTTGGCACGTTGGCCACACTCTATATCCCCAATTAACTTATTTCACTTCCAACCATCTTTATAGATTATCAACAATAAGACATTTCCAAATCAAGACTTTAGGTACGCATATGAGCAATTAAAAGTCTTAAGAATATTGAGATTTTCTCACACAATTTGGCATACTATCTTTCATTAAAACATGACTCAAAGCCATAACCTTTTAATATGCAACCCATACTTTGAAACTTACCGAAACATTATGGAATTCAATTCCAAGAGAGAAAGTTTAGCCAACATACCTAAATCGAGCTTCCTCAACTCTAGAATGATCCAGAATTCTTAGCAATCCCGATCTATTTTGAGACATAACAAAATTGAACCATAATTAGGAAGATATTTATGGTCTCAACTCATTTGAGAATTTTATCAGACACTAGGTGTGCAAATTTAATCACAAGGTTCTTTTACAAGATTTTCATCACTCCACAACCCAACCCTAACTTATTTCAGCTCAACAATCTTACCCACAATTCTTATTGGTACATGCATGTATAAATAATAATCTCAAACCCGTGAATCATACTCCTAATCAACCATCTTCTACCCAAATTCGAAATTGAAAACTAGGGTATGGAACCTTACCTCTTAGATGAAGAACTTGTGGGTTTTCCTTGTTAATCTTCCAAGATTTGAGCAAGACTTGATGAATAATTAGCCTAGGGTATTCCTCTCTCTAAAACACTCTCCCTTCTCTCTAAAATATCATATTTTTGCTAAAAAATGACCCAAAGCGTGTATTTAACGAAGTAGGGTCGGGTTTTTAAAAACCCAAAAATGAAGCTCCGGAACAGGTTCTGCGGACCGCATATCGGTCGCATAATTACAGACCAAAACGATCAAAAATTTATCCGTATATGCGGTCACTATGCGGTCCGCATAACTGTTATGCGATCACATAATGCACTGCATAACAGTTATGCGATCGCATAGCCGACCACATAATTGCCCCCAGACTGGCCCTTCTCCTGCTCACTTCTGCGGCCATTATACGGCTCGCAGAGTGATTATGCGGTCACATAATGGACCGCAGAAATGTATTTTTCTGCCAAATAATTACCTTTACTTTCTGGTGTATTGTTCAACCCAAAACTTTCGAACCGCGGCTCAAAAACTCGCCGCAAAGATTTTATACTATCCTCAATCACGTAAACCTACTCTGGCGCCACTAAACCTTAAATTCATTTGCAAAATTTACGGGGCTTTACACTGAAATACTTTAAAATTTTTCGGGGTGTTACAATTCCGATCCCTGGATTTCTGTCGATGAGCCCAAATTTTCCAACGCATCTGCTTCTGCATTATCTTCCCTCGGGATATGAGTAATTGACCACTCTCGTAATCGTGCCAATTGTAATGACCCGACTTGTCATTTTGAACATTTACGCTCCTTTCAACTAAATGAAGTCTTGAATAGCTTCATATGATGTATTATGACGTGTGTGAATTGTTGGTTTTTATTTTCAAGTGTTTCGAGATTAGTTCGGAAGAATAAATTCTATGTTGGAAGCCTTAAGTTGAAAGAGTTGACCAAATTTGACTTTTTAGTATTTGTCCTCGGATCGGAATTTTTATGGTTCTGTTAGGACCGGATGGTGATTTTGTACTTGGGCATATACCCGGATTTGCATTTGGATAGGTCTAGAAGGTTCACTAATTGGCGAAAGATGGAAATATTAAGTGGAAAATGTGTCTTAATTTGCACAACACCTACCTTTGAACGGATATAACTCTCATAATGTGAGATACTTTAGATGAATTTTATGCCTAGAGTGTAGCCCTTTGAGTCTAGTTTCTAACCCATTAAGTCGTTCTTCATTTGGACATTCCTACTAAAAGTAATGATCAAATTACTAAAGTTATACCACCTAGTTAATTTGGCAGACAGCGAAGCAAAGCTCGCTTCGCCATACCAGAAGCGGATCTTGTGCCTGTAGTGGACAGTGAAGTGAGGCACACTAGGATAAATTGTTGGTAAATGGTAGTAGTTGGATGAACTAATTCTATGGTTAAGATATGTAGAGATTCATGCCTACTAGGTATTTGATAAAATGCCTAAATGAAATAAAACCTGGAAATTTTACTAATATTGGTCCAATCAAATTATGTTGATGTAGATCGAAGTTGTAAGAGTAGTTGAAGGTTTTAATATCACTAAAGAGATGGATCAAGAAAGCTCGATTTGTAGTGATTTTTGCCAAAGGATGTTCAAGGAAATATTCATCTAGATTTGAGCCATTCGGAGTTGGATAATCCCGGAAAAGGGCTTACCAGTGGATTGAGTTGCTTGAGGTAAGTAACACTTCTAAACTTGGTTCTGAGGGTATGAGTCCCTGAATTACGTGTTGTATGAATTGTTTGGAGATGATGCATATGCTAGGTGACAGGCGTGTGGGCGTGCATCATAGGAATTGTGACTTAATTGATTCTGTGGAGTTGCATAATTAAATAAATATCATTATCCACATATCCTCCACGTGTTATAGAAATTGAGCGAGATTCATATTAGAGATCATGTTTAGGCTACGTGTCGATATTTTGGGACTCGCAGAGATCGTGTTGTTGTTGAATTAAACTGTTTAAAAATGTAATTTTTACTCGGTCACATCTATTATTTGCATATCATATCTCAGTATCTGTTGTCATTCATTGATACATCATATCATCATTTTGGGGTAGTTTCATGACATTGTGAGCCCGAGAGACTGAAGAGATTGATGACTGAGTGAGGCCGAGGGCCTGATTGTGAGGATAAATATGGGATCGGGTTGAGCACCGCAGCAGGCCATATTGACTTTATATATATGATTACTATATGGAACGGTGCTACCCACCTGCAGCAGGCCTTATAGGCTTTATTATTATATGGAACGGGGTTGCCCGCCTGCAACAGTCCTTATAGGCTTTATTATTATATGGATCGGGGTTACCCACCTACAGCAGGCCATATCGGCTTTATATTACGCTTGGGCTGAAGGAGCCCCTCCGGAGTCTGTACACACCCCTAGTGAGCGTAGATGATTATATATTCGGGATGGACTTCCTAGGGCATGGACTTTCCTTACTTATTTATATTGTGATGAATTTCCCTGGACATGGATCTTGTCTGTATCATTTACATTTGGGGATAAATTTCCCAGGGCTGGATTGGCCTTATATGGTACTGAGTGACTGATTGTCAGTCGATGTGTATATATATGGGGGATGGAACATCCCTGGGCTGGATTGGCCATATACAGTACTGAGTGACCGAATGAATTATGACTAGTAGTACATGAGGTCTTTCCACTGAGATGTCATGTTCCTTATATCATGCAGTATTGATATATTTTTGCTTGTACTAAGTTTAACTGTTGAACTTGAAAGCATGCCTACATTTCTGCACCATTATTTATGTACTGGACTGTACCTGCGGAGCTCGTCACTAATTTCATCCCAGAGATTAGTCTTGTTACTTATTGAGTTGGTTGTACTTATACTACACTCTGCACCTCGTGTGCAGATCCAGGTGCATCCGGACACGGCGACTGTTAAACCTCAGTGTGTTACCAGTTGGAAACTATCAAGGTAGATGTTTAGCGTCTGCTAACCTTGTCTCTCTTTCCTTCAGTTATTGTATTGTTCTATACTTTCAGACGGTGTTTTATCAGTCAGACTTTGTATTCATATTAGATACCCATGCACTCAGTGACACCGGGTTTTGGGAGTGTTTATATTTGTATTTGTGAGATTTTCTTCTGATGAATTTAATTATTATGTTTTCAAATTTAAAAGATACGGTGGTTCATTGGGATTGTCGGCTTGCCTAGTATTGAATTAGGCGTCATCACGACAGTTGTGATTTTGGGTCGTGACACCAATAAAGCCTTAACATTTACTACGTATTGCCACATACGTTCTTCTTTGGTGTCAAAACTTCCATAGACCTTATTCACTACCAACTACGAATCACATTTGATTTCGATGACTTCGGAGTCAAGTCCCCCGGTCAATTCGAGCCCTGCAATCAAAGCTTTGTAATCTGCTTCATTATTATTTAAGGAATCGTTCTGATGGCTTGCCTTAAAGTTTCCACTGAAGGCGTGATCAAGACCATTCTGAGACCGGGACCTTTTACGTTTAAAGCTTCGTCTGTACATAAGGTCCAAACTCACGATGTCGATTCTGATACCATTATTGCCAGAGGCAATAGTCCCGGACTGAAATTGGCCACGAAGTCAACCAAGACTTGCAACTTAATTGCAGTCCTCGGTTTGTATTCTATATCAAATTTGCTCATTTTGACAGCCCATTTATCCAATCAACCCTAGAGGGATATTCCTCAGAGGAAAAGTAGTCACCACTGCTATCGGGTGGCATTGGAAGTAGGGCCTCAGCTTCCGGCCGGCGACTACGAGAGCTAAGGCTAGCTTTTCCAGATGTGGGTAGCTAGATTTTGCTCACGTTAAAATTTTCCTAACGAAATAAATGAGAGATTGCGTACCTTCCTCCTCTCGGACTAAAACTGCACTTACCACAACTTCTGAAAGCGCGAGGTAGACTAGTAATGTTTCACCTTCTTTTAGTTTTAAGAGCGACGGAGGGCTTGAAAAATATTTTTTCAACTCTTTCAAGGCTTGCTAACACTCCGGTGTCCATTCAAATTTTTTTTCTTTTTGAGTAGTGCGAAGAAGCGAGGACATTTTTCTGATGAACGGGAAATGAACCTGCTCAAAGCTGTCAAACTCCCCGTGAGCCTCTGGACTTTTTTTACATTAGACAATTGATCCAAGATGTCCTCTATGGCCTTTATTTTATCGGGATTTAACTCAATTCCCCTTTATAAGACTAGGAATCCTAGGAACTTACCCTGAACGCACACTTCTCGGTGTTAAGCTTCATATTATGACCCCTCACGATATCAAATATTTCTTGCAAATGTTTCAGGTGGTTACTTACATTCAAAGACATAACAAGCATATCGTCTATATATATACTTCCATAGTCTTTCCTATTTGTTTTTCGAACATCTTATTCACGAGCCATTGGTAAGTGGCTCCGATATTTTTTAACCCGAAGGGCATTACGTTGTAACAATATGTACCAAAATCCGTTATAAACAGATTCTTTTCCTAGTCTTCTGGGTTCATCTTGATTTGATTGTACCCAGAATAAGCATCATCGAGGAAACTCATTAACTCGTGCTCGACTATGGCATCAATCATTTGATTGATACTTTGCAATGGGAATGAGTCTTTTGGACATGCCTTATTAAGATCCTTATAATCTACACACATGCAAAATTTATTATTTTTCTTAGGAAGTACTACTACATTGGCTAGCCAGTATAGATATCTTACCTCTTGAATTGAACCAATCTTAAGAAAATGGGTTACCTCTTCTTTGACAAATTTATTCATTGCTTCAGCAATAGGGCGCTTATTTTGCCTTACCGGAGGCATGTTGGGATCCAAGCTTAACTTGTGTACGGCTATCTCCGTCGGGATTCCTGTCATATCCTCATGCAACCATGCAAAAAAATCGGCGTTAATTTTAAGGAATTCAATAAAAGCAGACTTGTGCTCTGGGTGCATTCCTATTCCCAAATGGAATTACCTTTCTAGTAATTCTTCGAACAAAGCAACCTGCTCCAGTTCTTCTACCGTGGACTTCGTCACGTCCATCTCTTCTGGTACTTGAAAATACCTTGGTACCTAGTATTGTTTTGACTCTTCTGTCCCCGGGCTAACTTCATATGGTTCGGGGGCAGGTGTCGGTTCCTATAATTTCTATGTCGCACGTTCCTTTCCTTTTTTTTTTGGAGACCAAAATTGCATTCATCTCCCTTATTGTCAATTGATCACTCCTTATCTAGTTGACTATCTCGGGTGTCGGAAACTTTAATAATTGGTGATATGTTAAAGGCACAACTTTCATCTCGTACAACTATGGTCTTCCCAAGATAATGTTATACCACATGTCTACATCTACCACTTCGAAGAAAGTTATCTTCATTACTCCTTCGGCATTCGTGAGCAACAAAAATTTCTCCTCAGGTCGTCACGCTTGCGAGGTTGAATCCAGCGAAGAGTTTGGTTGTCGGGATAATGCTTCTAGTGATTTTAGCTTGCTCTAGTACTCTCCATTGTATGATATTAGTTGAACTTCCTAGATCCACTAAAACACGTTTAATTTTAAAATCTAACACATTTAAAGAAATTACCAGTGCATCATTGTGTGGTAGCAGTAATCCGTCTGCATCTTCATCCGTAAATATGATATCATCTTCCCGGAGCCTTTTATTATGAGTTATCAATACTTTTTTCTTCCTCGCTTCCGAAAAGGTAACTCCATTAATCCTATTCCCTCTGAAAATCATGTTGATCGTTTGGCGTGCAGGTTCCTCTCCTGCTTCCGAGGTTTCCGCTTCACCCCTGTTCCGACCATAGTTGTTTTTAGCTCACTCAAGAATTCTCTTAGGTGACCATTCTTTAACAGTGTTGCCACTTCTTCCCAGAGGTGTCTGCATTCCCCTGTTCGGTGGCCGTTAGTGCCGTGGTATTCACACCATAAATTGGGATCCCTCTTACTAGGATCAGATTTCATAGGTCTTGGGAATTATGCCTCTTTGATATTCTTCATGGCCGACACCAATGTGGGATTAACAATTCCAACACCGGATTACTGTGTGGGCCTTTGGAATTGCCCAAAGATACCACCTCTAACGCGCTGCTGAGCATACTCACAACACGACGCCAAATGTTCCTTGCCGTATGACGGACATAACTGGATGGGTGTACCCAACCTAGGGCATTTGTTCTTCTTGTTCCCCCTCTTTCCACAGCCATAACATATTTCAAGGGTCATCCTACATGTTCCTAAGTGTCGCTTCTTGCAAATCACACAATCTGGTACAGTAGCACCAGCAACCCTCTTTCGTTTCTTAGATTCTCTCACCACACGATCCGGTGGTGCGGTGACAGTGGTAGGAATAAAGACATTTCCCTTAGCAACAAGTGCTTCCAACCCCTCCACGGCTTGACGCATTCTCCTAACAAACTCTTGTGTAATCTCCCCCAGATTCAATAGAGCGGTCATTCCCTCCTCGTTGTTTTCAACTCGTGGATTACTCATCTAAAAAAATTCATGAGACATAACGAGGAAATTAACTTTCTATCTTGAGCTCTATCACACGATCTGGAGTATCAAAGAAGTGTGAAATTCCTAAATGTCCAAGTAGCCTCCTCATTATAGATGTGGTCGACAACACACCGATAAGAAGGAGTCTACTAGACACGGCTCCGAGACATCCAAGGACACTGTAAAACATGGCTCTGATACCAAGTTTGTCATGCCCCAAACTCAGGGAGCGCGATCGGCGCTCAACCGAGAGAACCCGGCCGAACAAGCCTATTAGACTTCCTTCTACCCAAACTCATCCATGAATAAAGAGAAGATGTACTCCATTAATCAATCACTGAAAATATTTTATTAACAACTTCCTTTTCATTCATATTAGCAGCTTCATTCATAATTTTCAAAATATTACGAGTTTATAGAATTAATGAAAAACATAATTTCCAAGTACCAACATTTCTAGTTCAATTCCCAACATCAACCATAACCCATAGCCTGTCTACGGAGCCTCTAAGTACAATAGAAGAGTAATATGGAAATGCCGGCAACAAGACCCCGACTATACCTCAAAACACAGTACATTAGAAACAAAATATACATGACCCCGAAATGAAGTGGGGCTCACCAAATCAGCTGAAAAGAGTGTACGGCTATCACTAATCAATGCCACCTGCTGAAGAACCGCCTGCATCCATTAAAGATGCAGTGCCTCCGGAAAAAGGGACGTTAGTACTGTCGAATAGCACTAGTATGGTATATCTAAAAATCCTCTTTCAAAATAGAATGCCCATATAAGAAAAGGCAATACATAGAAACAGCAATTCACAATCAACAATATCCAAGCGTCCAGTTAAAACATAATAATTTTCAAAATACGAACTTCATATATATTTTTGGTTGGGAGATCATTAGCACCGATATACCACCGTCTTTGTTAGCACGGAATCCGATCACGCCCGATCAGCTAGACCATCTCCCCACGAACAATGTGGTTTGACATGTGATGCGAAAGAAAGTTGTTACCAAGAGTAGTACCATCATATGTGCAATATGGCGTCTGATCTCCGCCCGATCAGCTAGGCTGCCTTCCCACATATGCCGTGTGGGTTGACTTTTCCAATCCATAAAGGTTCCAGTTTCATCCCAATTAAGGGGAATAATATCACAATTTCCAAAGGTTCCAATTTCATCCCAAATAAGAGAAATAATACCCAATCCACCCCTACACCGGCACGTGTAGTTTCAGGTGTGGGCCTTACGAACTACCCTTCCTCGGTATTGCTAATGATTCTCCCAAAAATAGTTTTGATTTGATTTGCAAACAGAAATATCATAAATAAAATTGTACTCACCTCAACATATTTCACATTGTATGAATTCTCATTAGTATTTCCAGTCATTCACAACGACAATATTTTCTTGGCTCATTAGGCCATTCACAAGATTCTTTATTCCTAGCACGATGGCCGTATTTCATATTCCACACTTTCACCTCTTTAAATTTCAAAGATCACCATCAAGTATCAACATATAGGATATTTGAGAAATCATATACTTCAAATCCATTTGAAATGGAAACTCCAAACACATATGGTTTCTTTCCAAAGAACGAGGCATACCAACCAACAATAGAAACACATATGAAAAATCATAAACAGTCAATACACCATTTACTCTTGCAATACTCTTCCCCAGAAATGATAATGTATAATTTCAACACATGAGTATATAGAACTCGAATCACACTGGATATATTCATAAATCAAAGCATTAGTTAAAGCAGTCACTAATGGGCATGAATTTAGTACAAAAGCTTTTAGACAATTCTATCTTCGAAGTCATTTTTAAATAATTGAGTCGAGGCTCATTTTACATTCTTTATCGCGTCTTCTCAAATCATTTCCACTACTAGACACAATCATAACTTAAATTCTTGGCACGTTGGCCACACTCTATATCCCCAATTAACTTATTTCACTTCCAACCATCTTTATAGATTATCAACAATAAGACATTTCCAAATCAAGACTTTAGGTTAGGGTTTAGGGTTTAGGGTTTAGGGTTTAGGGTTTAGAGTTTAGGGTTTAGGGTTTAGGGTTTATATGAGCAATTAAAAGTCTTAAGAATATTGAGATTTTCTCACACAATTTGGCATACTATCTTTCATTAAAACACGACTCAAAGCCATAACCTTTTAATATGCAACCCATACTTTGAAACTTACGGAATTCAATTCCAAGAGAGAAAGTTTAGTCAACATATCTAAATCGAGCTTCCTTAACTCTAGAATGATTCGGAATTCTTAGCAATCTCGATCTATTTTGAGACATAACAAAATTGAACCATACTTAGGAAGATATTTATGGTCTCAACTCATTTGAGAATTTTATGAGACACTAGGTGTGCAAATTTAACCACAAGGTTCTTTTACAAGATTTTCATCACTCCACAACCCAACCCTAACTTATTTCAGCTCAACAATCTTACCCACAATTCTTATTGGTACATGCATGTATAAATAATAATCTCAAACCCATGAATCATACTCCTAATCAACCATCTTCTACCCAAATTCGAAATTGAAAACTAGGGTATGGAACCTTACCTCTTAGATGAAGAACTTGTGGGTTTTCCTTGTTAATCTTCTAAGATTTGAGCAAGACTTGATGAATAATTAGCCTAGGGTTTTCCTCTCTCTAAAACACTCTCCCTTCTCTCTAAAATATCATATTTTTGCTCAAAAATAACCCAAAGCGTGTATTTAACGAAGTAGGGTCGGGATTTTAAAAACCCAAAAATGAAGCTCCGGAACAGGTTCTGCGGACCGCATATCGGTCGCATAATTACAGACCAAAACGATCAAAAATTTGTTCGTATATGCGGTCACTATGCGGTCTGCATAACTGTTATGCGATCACATAATGCACCGCATAACAGTTATGCGGTCGCATAGCCGACCGCATAATTGCCCCCAGACTGGCCCTTCTCCTGCTCACTTCTGCGGCCATTATGCGGCTCGTGGAGTGATAATGCGGTCACATAATGGACCGCAGAAACGCGTTTTTCTGCCAAAAATTTTCTTTACTTTCTGGTGCATTGTTCAACCCAAAACTTTCGAACCGCGGCTCACAAACTCGCCGCGGAGATTTTATACCATCCTCAAACACGTAAACCTACTATGGCGCCACGAAACCTTAAATTCATTTGCGAAATTTACGGGGCTTTACACTGAAATACTTTAAAAATTTTCGGGGTGTTACAATTTCGATCCCTGGATTTCTGTCGATGAGCCCAAATATTCCAATGCATCTGCTTCCGCATTATCTTCCCTCGGGATATGAGTAATTGACCACTCTCGGAATCGTGCTAATTGTAATGACCCGACTTGTCATTTTGAACATTTACGCTCCTTTCAACTAATTGAAGTCTTGAATAGCTTCATATGATGTATTATGACGTGTGTGAATCGTTGGTTTTTATTTTCAAGTGTTTCGAGATTAGTTCGGAAGAATAAATTCTATGTTGGAAGCCTTAAGTTGAAAGAGTTTACCAAATTTGACTTTTTAGTATTTGTCCTCGGATCGGAATTTTTATGGTTCTGTTAGGACCGGATGGTGATTTTGTACTTGGGCATATACCCGGATTTGCATTTGGAAAGGTCTAGAAGGTTTCGTCACTAATTGGCGAAAGTTGGAAATATTAAGTGGAAAATGTGTCTTAATTTGCACAACACCTACCTTTGAACGGATATAACTCACATAATGTGAAGATACTTTAGATGAATTTTATGCCTAGAGAGTAGACCTTTGAGTCTAGTTTCTAACGCATCAAGTCGTTCTTCATTTGGACATTCCTACTAAAAGTAATGATCAAATTACTAAAGTTATACCACCTAGTTAATTTGGCAGATAGCGAAGCAAAGCTCGCTTCGCCATACCATACGCGGATCTTGTGCCTGTAGTGGACAGTAAAATGAGGCACACTAGGATAAATTATTGGTAAATGGTAGTAGTTGGATGAACTAATTCTATGGTTAATATATGTAGAGATTCATGCCTACTAGGTATTTGATAAAATGCCTAAATGACCGAAAACCTGGAAATTTTACTAATATTGGTCCAATCAAATTATGTTGATGTAGATCGAAGTTGTAAGAGTAGTTAAAGGTTTTAATATCACTAAAGAGATGAATCAAGAAAGCTCGATTTGTAGCGATTTTTTCCAAAGGATGTTCAAGGAAATATTCATCTAGATTTGAGTCATTCGGAGTTGGATAATCCCGGAAAAGGGCTTACTAGTGGATTGAGTTGCTTAAGGTAAGTAACACTTCTAAACTTGGTTCTGAGGGTATGTGTCCCTGAATTACGTGTTGTATGAATTGTTTGGAGATGACGCATATGCTAGGTGACAGGCGTGTGGGCGTGCATCATAGGAATTGTGGAGTTGCAGAATTAAATAAATATCATTATTCACATATCCTCCACGTGTTATAGAAATTGAGCGAGATTATATTAGAGATCATGTTTAGGCTACGTGTCGATATTTTGGGACCCGCATAGATCGTGTTGTTGTTGTATTAAACTGTTTAAAATGTAATTTTTACTCGGTCACATCTATTATTTGCATATCATATCTTAGTATCTGTTGTCATTCATTGATACATCATATCATCATTTTGGGGTAGTTTCATGACATTGTGAGCCTGAGAGACTGGAGAGATTGATGACTGAGTGAGGCCGAGGGCCTGATTGTGAGGATAAATATGGGATCGGGTTGAGCACCGCAGCAGGCCATATTGGCTTTATATATATGATTACTATATGGAACGGTGCTACCCACCTGCAGCAGGCCTTATAGGCTTTATTATTATATGGAACGGGGTTGCCCGCCTGCAACTATCCTTATAGGCTTTATTATTATATGGATCGGGGTTACCCGCCTGCAGCAGGCCATATCGGCTTTATATTACCCTTAGGCTGAAGGAGCCCCTTCGGAGTTTGTACACACCCCTAGTGAGCGTAGATGATTATATATTCGGGATGGACTTACAAGGGCATGGACTTTCCTTACTTATTTATATTGTGATGAATTTCCCTAGAAATTGATCTTGTCCATATCATTTACATTTGGGGATAAATTTCCCAGGGCTGGATTGGCCTTATACGGTACTGAGTGATTGATTGTCAATCGATGTGTATATATATGGGGGATGGAATATCCTTGGGCTGGATTGGCCATATACAGTACTGAGTGACCGAATGAATTATGACTAGTAGTACATGAGGTCTTTCCACTGAGATGTCATGTTCCTTATATCATGCAGTATATATATATTTTTGCTTGTACTGAGTTTAACTGTTGAACTTGAAAGCATGCCTACATTTCTGCACCATTAATTATGTACTGGACTGTACCTGCGGAGCTCGTCACTAATTTCATCCCAGAGATTAGTCTTGTTACTTATTGAGTTGGTCATACTTATACTACACTCTGCACCTCGTGTGCAGATCCAGGTGCTTCCGGACACGGCGACTGTTAAACCTCAGTGTGTTACCAGTTGGAGACTATCAAGGTAGATGTTTAGCGTCCGCTAACCTTGTCTCTCTTTCCTTCAGTTATTGTACTGTTCTATACTTCCAGACGGTATTTTATCAATCAGACTTTGTATTCATATTAGATACTCATGCACTCAGTGACACCGGGTTTTGGGAGTGTTTATATTTGTATTTGTGAGATTTTCTTCCGATGAATTTAATTATTATGTTTTCAAATTTAAAAGATATGGTGGTTCATTGGGATTGTCGGCTTGCGTAGTATTGAATTAGGCACCATCACGACAGTTGTGATTTTGGGTTGTGACACCTATAAAGCCTTAACATTTACTACGTATTGCCACATACGTTCTTCTTTGGTGTCAAAAGTTCCATAGACCTGATTCACCACCAACTGCGAATCACATTTGATTTCGATGACTTCGGAGTCAAGTCCCCCGGCCAATTCGAGCCCTGCAATCAAAGCTTTGTAATCTGCTTCATTATTATTTAAGGAATCGTTCTGATGGCTTGCCTTAAAGTTTCAACTGAAGGCGTGATCAAGACTATTCCTAGACCGAGACCTTTTACGTTTGAAGCTCCATCCATAAATAAGGTCCAAACTCACGATGTCGATTCTGACACCATTATTGCAGAGGCAATAGTCCCGGACTGAAATTGGCCACGAAGTCAACCAAGACTTGCGACTTAATTGCAGTCCTCGGTTTGTATTCTATATCAAATTCGCTCATTTTGACAGCCCATTTATCCAATCAACCCTAGAGGGATATTCCTCAGAGGAAAAGTAGTCACCACATCTATCGGGTGGCATTGGAAGTAGGGCCTCAGCTTCCGGGCGGCGACTACGAGAGCTAAGGCCAGCTTTTCCAGATGTGGGTAGCTATTTTTTGCTCACGTTAAAATTTTACTAACGAAATAAATGGGAGATTGTGTACCTTCCTCCTCTCGGACTAAAACTGCACTTACCACAACTTCTGAAAGCGCGAGGTAGACTAGTAATGTTTCACCTTCTTTTGGTTTTGAGAGCAACAGAGGGCTTGAAAAATATTTTTTCAACTCCTTCAAGGCTTGCTAACATTCCGGTGTCCATTCGAATTTTTTTTCTTTTTGAGTAGTGCGAAGAAGCGATGACATTTTTCTGATGAACGGGAAATGAGCCTCTCAACTTTTTCTACGTTAGACAATTGATCTAGGATGTCCTCTATGGACTTTATTTTATCGGGATTTAACTCAATTCCCCTTTTTAAGACTAGGAATCCTAGGAACTTACCCTGAACGCACACTTCTCGGTGTTAAGCTTCATATTATGACCCCTCACGATGTCAAATATTTCTTGCAAATGTTTCAGGTGGTTACTTACATTCAAAGACATAACGAGCATATCGTCTATATATATACTTCCATAGTCTTTCCTGTTTGTTTTTCGAACATCTTATTCACGAGCCATTGATAAGTGGCTCCGATATTTTTTAACCCGAAGGGCATTACGTTGTAACAATATGTACCAAAATCCGTTATAAACAGATTCTTTTCCTAGTCTTCTGGGTTCATCTTGATTTGATTGTACTCAGAATAAGCATCATCGAAGAAACTCATTAACTCGTGCCCGACTGTGGCATCAATTATTTGATCGATACTTTGCAATGGGAATGAGTCTTTCGGGCATGCCTTATTAAGATCCTTATAATCTACGCACATGCAAAATTTATTATTTTTCTTAGGAACTACTACTACATTGGCTAGCCAGTATAGATATCTTACCTCTAGAATTGAACCAATCTTAAGAAAATGGGTTACCTCTTCTTTGACAAATTTATTCATTGCTTCAGCAATAGGGCGTTTATTTTGCCTTACCGGAGGCATGTTGGGATCCAAGCTTAACTTGTGTACGGCTATCTCCGTCGGGATTCCTGTCATATCCTCATGCGACCATGCAAAACAATCGGCGTTAATTTTAAGGAATTCAATAAAAGCAGACTTGTGCTCTGGGCGCAGTCCTATTCCCAAATGGATTTACCTTTCTAGTAATTCTTCGAACAAAGCAACCTGCTCCAGTTCTTCTGCCGTGGAATTCGTCACGTCCATCTCTTCTGGTACTTGAAAATACCTTGGTACCTGGTATTGTTTCGACTCTTCTGTCCCCGGGCTAACTTTATGTTGTTTGGGGGCAGGTGCCGGTTCCGGTAATTGCTATGCCGCACGTTCCTTTCCTTTTTTTCTAGAGACCAAAATTGCATTCATATCCCTTGTTGTCGAGTGATCACCCCTTATCTATTTGACCCCATCCGGTGTCGGAAACTTTATTAATTGGTGATATGTTAAAGGCACAACTTTCATCTCGTACAACCATGGTCTTCCTAAGATAATGTTATACCACATGTCTACATCTACCACTTCGAAGAGAGTTATCTTCATTACTCCTTCGGCATGCGTGAGCAACAAAAATTTCTCCTCGGGTTGTCACGCTTACGAGGTTGAATCTAGCGAGGAGCTTGGTTGTCGGGATAATGCTTCTAGTGATTTTAGCTTGCTCTAGTACTCTCCATTGTATGATACTAGCTGAACTTCCTAGATCCACTAAAACACGTTTAATTTTAAAATCTAACACATTTAAAGAAATTACCAGTGCATCATTGTGTGGTAGCAGTAATCCGTCTGCATCTTCGTCCGTAAATATGATATCGTCTTCCTAAAGCCTTTTATTATGAGTTATCGATACTTTTGTCTTCCTCGCTTCCGAAAAGCTAACTCCGTTAATCATATTCCCTCTGAAGATCATGTTGATCGTTTGGCGTGCAGGTTCCTCTCCTGCTTCTGAGGTTTCCGCTTCACCCCTGTTTTGACCATAGTTGTTTTTATCTCACTCAAGAATTCTATTAGGTGACCATTCTTTAACAGTGTTTCCACTTCTTCCCCGAGGTGTCTGCAGTCCCCAGTTCGGTGGCCGTTAGTGCCGTGGTATTCACACCATAAATTGGGATCCCTCTTACTAGGATCAGATTTCATAGGTCTTGGGAATTGTGCCTCTTTGATATTCTTCATGGCCGACACCAACTCTACTACACTGATATTGAAGTTATACTATGATAACTTAGGGTAAGAAGAATCCCGCGACCCCCAAATTTCTTTATCCTACAGCGATCTGTTGTTCCGGCCACGATCGACCCTTCTATCAACGGTGAACTTGTCTGCTATCCGTAAGCTCCTTCCACGACCTTTTGTCCGTTCGTAAGGCAAAAACCGGCCCCCCGAAGTCAGTTTATCCGTGTTAATATCATCTTTCATTTTTTCTCTGTTCCTCTCTCGTCCTTTGGTCGACAATGGAAAGCCAACCTGATCGTCTTCGATCCTTATTTTTGACTCGTACCTGTTGTGGACATCCGCCCAAGTCGTCGCTTGGAACTCGAGCAGACATTCCTTCAACTTCCGGGAAGCGTTTGAACTTCTCCGATTTAAACCTTTGGTGAATGCTTCAGCTGCCCATTCACTCGGGACTGTCGGTAGTAACATCCTTTCCTTCTGGAACCGGGTAACGATCTCTCATAATAATTTGGATTCTCCCTGCGCGATCCTGAATATGTTGACCTTTCGGGCTTGTACCTTTCTGGCACCAGCATGAGCTTTGATGAAAGAATCCGCGAGCATCTCAAAGGAATTTATGGAATGTTCGGGCAATTAAAAAAAAACACGTTAAAGCTCCCCTCGTGAGAGTCTCACCAAATTTCTTTAGCACCCCACGGATTCAATTTTGTGAGGAGCCAAATCATTTCCTTTCACTGTTGTTGTGTAAGTGGTAATGTGCTCATGTGGATCTGAAGTTCCGTCGTACTTTGGCACTTCGGACATTTTGAACCGCTTCGGGATTAATTCTGGGGCTGCGCTCGGTTTATACGGTAATTGAATATACTTTTTCGAGTTTGGGCCTTTCAATACTGGTGGCGCGCCCGGGATTTGATCCATGCGGGCGTTTACTTTCTTCATGAACCGCAAAAGTTCATCTTTGAACAGATCGTTCTTGTTATTGAGACTGGATCTACTCCCCCCAGTCCCGTCGGAGCCAACTTCGCCCCTAGGAGTGTTATTATCAACTCTATGCGACGTTTGGTTCGTGGGAACATCAGGAGGAATTGGATCTCGCCTGTTTGCATTATTTGAAGCACCTGATAGCGCCTGCTTCAGTTCTGTCATAACCTGATCTTACCGCGTGAGATGGCCTATAATTACTGCATGTTGCTCTTGCACAACCCTTACTGCATCCACTACATGCTCCTCATGAGCATCATTAGAAATTGCCTCCCGAACCTGTCGAGGGTACCGGCTGTCATATACCGGTGTGGCATCGTTCCCCTTATTGCGAGTGTCACTGATTGAATCCTTGAAATGAGGTTGCTCCCGTTGAATTTCAGGGTTACGGGTGTCGTTGATAGTGTTATCTTCCATTTCTTTTGTGATTTTTGCTAAGATACAATAATCAAATACGTTAGTAAACAAGGATCAATTTAACTGCACGGCTGTCTAGGCCCCACGGTGGGCGCCAAACTGTATACCCAAAAAATGGTACAGTTGAATTTGTTAGTGGTTTCTAGACAAGTGAATTAGTTTGATCCAAAAAGTAGCGAAATAATTGATGAAGTGTAAAATACGTAGCCTTAGAATGTAGATGGAATGGCAGAGCTAACGAGTCCGGGAATAGGTTTTCGGGTACAACAATAATAAGATCAAAAGCGAGAGAATAAAATTATATTAAAATATTGTATAGAATGTAGTGTTAGTTAGCCAGAAAATTCCACTTACAATGATAACTAAGCTCTCTATTTATATCTAGGTCTAGGGAAAGAAGTCCTAGGATCATGCCCTTCATTAATGTCAATTATGAGGGCCATTGATGAAGATATAACGTTTTGACATAAATGCCAAATTCCTTGTAACGGGCCATCATCCTTAATGCTGCAAAATATTTTGTATTAAATGTTACCGAGCGTAAAGCATTTAACACTCCTTTTATGATCGATATTCCTTCCGGTGATAAGTGGATTAGCTATGTTTGGTGGCCATCTCTATCTTGTGTTCCATGTGTCCTTCTTTTAAACGGCCATTGTCGTAGCTGTGAGCTACTTGTTTGGATCTTGGTCATTGTCGTAGCTTTTAGTTTAGGCATGCCAACCTTCAGGTTCTGGTTTTCTCTCTTTAAGGTAAATTAATATGCCCCATTAATTGTATAACGGAATGCATGCTACCCTTTTTGCATTGATGTAACGAAATCGTATAGTTAATTACTCCATTCGAACCACAATAAGTCATTAATTTACCTTTTTATTTTAATCCAAAATAAGTGTCCATTTATATAATCAAGAAAAAAATTAATTTATTTTTCAAAAATTACTCTTATGTACATATCTCTAAAAGGTCTTTTACTACTCATATTAACTATGCTGCAACATTTAACTAAGGGTAGTTTAGTCACACTAATTATTTTTGTCTAGAATTTTATATTTGTAAAATAATTTGTAAAAATAGAAAACTAATTTCTTACGACAAAATATTGTGGGGAAAATAAACTACCACAAAGTTTTTTAAACGTTAATATCACATTTTAGCGGTTAATTATAAATCCCCGCATATTTATAAATAAAAAAGAATTTATAGGGGTTTGCGATTTTTTTTTTTTGGAATGTTTTGATCATATTGCGGGGTTTATAAAATCTCTATATATGTTTTTTGAAATATTAAGATCTTATTATGGGGGTTCTAAACTGCTATTAATTATCTTTAAAAACTCCCACAAATTTAAAATTTATTTTGTGTCGATCGTCGTGGAGGTTCTAAAACATTATCACGACCCAAAATCCCACCACATGCGTCGTGATGGCACTTAGTCTCTAAGACTAGGTAAGCCGATTTTAATAACAATTCAAGTCATTTTTTTAAACATAAAATTTAATACAACTTCCCAAGACTGGTAATACTGAGCCACAAACTCTAACTGAATACATGGAATGATTTCAAGGATCGAATATACAATATTGTTCGAATAAGAAATTAATAGTACAATAAAAATAGAAAGAATCCAAGGGACTGCGACAACCAAGCAGCTCTACCTTAAGTCATTGCGATCACACTCTAACTTTGTCCGAGTCCAATACCTCCAATACTTAGCTCTACACAAAAATTTTAGAAGTGTAGTATGAGTACACCACAGTCGGTACCCAGTAAGTATCAAGACTAACCTCAGTGGAGTAGTGACGAGGTACAGTCAAGACACTCACTAGTCTAATAACCTGTGCAATATAATATACAAAAATAATATGAATCAAATAACAATAATGGCAACACTAATCAACCAGTGATATACATAGCAAGACAACAAGAACACTATTAATATTGCTCAACAAATAATGAATACAAGTACAACAAATTTCAAATATCAATCTTTCGCCTATATCTTTTCAAATAATCTTCAGGTTATAATACTTTCCAATAAATATATTTCGAATATAGTCCCTTCAAATAAATATCTTTCAAATATAATTCTTTTAAATAAATCTCTTTCAAATATAATTTCTTCAAATAAATATCTTGAAATATAATTCTTTCAAGTAAAAGTCACCATGCGACACCTCATTTATCTTTCCTAGTGTAACAAATATATTCAATATATCACATCAATAGCACGGCAATACCTCCGTGCGCTTGTCTCATTCTCACCCAATATATATATGTAAATCAAATCAATTGGCACGGCAACACCCTTCGTGCATTTATCTTTTTTTCATCGTGCATACATATAACAGTACCAACTAGGTGGGAGAAATACTAATAACAATAAAAGAAGTAAAGTGGGAGGCACACAGTCAGCAACCACAACTACAAGTCACATAGAAAATATAAGTGCACAATAACAGCTCAAGATAAAGGCATAAATGTATACACAATAAGAAAATATCACAATATAATGTATGTCTCTCGTCCTCGCCTGCACGGAAACACCCTTCGTGCCATGAACATATGATAATATAAAAATAATGGCACGGCATCACCCTTCGTACTTTTACTCTCATCCTTACATGATAATGTAAATAAAATAGCATGGCATCACCCTTCGTGCTTTACACTCTCAATGGCATGGCATCACCCTTCGTGTTTTACACTCTCCCTCGCATAATAATATAATTCAAATGGCACGGCATCACCCTTCGTGCTTTACACTCTTCCTTACCAAGCGCATACAAGCAAGGTAGGAAGCATAAATAACATCAAGGAGAGTGTTTAAACCACAATAAAATACAACAATTCATATCACAATTTGCTACTGACCACAACCAAATTTCCAATATGTATCAGAATCAATAAATTTCTCAACAAATAGCCCAAGCCTCCACACAACGTATATAAAACCTCAAAACAATCAATAGAGGTGAAAAATACTCAGTATAGGAAAATGCCTTCATTAGTTCAAATTCTTAATAATTATATTAACTCTTTAATTTAAACTTATTTAATAAATATTTGCAGATAAGGATTCCATCATGAATTTAATTCCAAAAAAAATATCAAATCAACAAACACACGGAATTCACATAAAAATTCAAGTGACAATAACACCAAATTATCATATAAAATATAAACTCGACAAATAAGGAATGAGGCGTGACAATTCAAGGATTTACTAAATGCCAACAATTATCCAATTTAATACATAAAAATGCGTAAAACTTTAAACCAATAAAATTTGCACATATAAGCCCGAGTACGTACTCGTCACCTCGCGTACAAGGCTTCCAATCACACAATTTCCACATAAGACTCAATGCCCAAGGGGTAATTCCCTCACTCGAGGCTAGGCAAGATACTTACCTTTTTGAAGTTATGCCGATATTTCAAAATCACCTTCTTGCTTGAATTGACCTCCGGACATCTCAAATCTATCCAAATTAATTGTATAAATTCATTAAAATTTATCGGAAATAATTCCGGATAATAAAACACCAACTTAAAATTTTATTCTAAAAAGTCAACGCAGGGCCCGCCCCTCGGAACCCGACAGAATGTTTATGAAATCCGAACACCCATTCCGATACGAGTTCAACCATACCAAAATTATCAAATTCCGATAATTGATCGCCCTTCAAATCTTAAATTGAAGTCTAGAGGATATCTACTATTTTCAACCCAATTCACTAATTTATTGATAAAAATAATAATATATTCATATAATTTAACCAAAATCAAGTTAGGAATTCTTACCCTAATGTTTTCCTTGAAAAACTCTCGAACAATAGCCTCACCCGAGCTTCCTTGGTCCCAAAATGGAAGAATGAGACGAATTTGGACTTTATTCTGTTGCCCATGGGTTTGTTCTTGGCGTTCGCAACCCTTCCCTCGCGTTCGCGATGAACAAATTCTCCTACATCCATTTTCAAACTCTTCCCAGATAGCCTCTAGTATAATGGTCATAACTTTTTGTACAAAACTCCAAATGATGAATGGTTTAACTTTCTGAAAACTAGACTCCACGGACTATAACTTTTATTTGTTGCTCATCTCTTTATGCCTTATAGATTGCAAGATATAAGCTTCCAAAGTCAACCCTATGCAATAGAGATTTCCAAACTCTTCCCATATAGCCTGTAGTTTTGTCCGCCATAACTTTTTGTACACAACTCCAAATGATAAGTGGTTTACCTTTCTGAAAACTGACACAAAGGGCTGCAACTTTTATATTTGGATCATCCCCAAATTTCTTATAGATTGTGATATATGAGCCTCCAAAGTCAGACCAGTGCAACAGAAATTTCCTTCTTCGCGAATAACAAAATCCCAAAAGCCAAATCCTTCTTCGTGAACCCGAAGAACAACACCAGATATCAGAAAATCAGCATCCAAAGTAGCCCAAAATGATCTGAAATACACCTGAGACCCCGGGACCCCAACCAAATATACCAACAAGTCCTAAAACATCATACGAACTTAGTCGAGGCCTCAAATCACATCAAACTTTGCTAAAAATACGATTCACACCCTAATTCAAGCCTAATGAAACTAAGAAATTCTAACTTCTACATTCGATCCTGTAACCTATCAAATCAAGTCCGATTGGCCTTAAATTTTGCACACAAGTCATAAATGGCATAACGAAGCTATTCTAATTTCCAGAATCGAATTTCGATCCTGATATCAAAAGATCAACTCCCCGGTCAAACTTCCAAACTTAACTTCCTATGTTTTTTCATTTCAAGCCTAATCAATTACGAACTTCCAAATAAATGTCCGGACACACTCCTAAGTCCAAAATCACCATACGAAACTATTGATATTATCAAAATTCCATTCCGGGGTCGTTTTCTCAAAAGTCAAACTCCGGTCAAACTTTAGAAATTCAAGCTTTATAAAATCAAACATTTTGTTTTATTTTAGTTTTTCAAAAACTAACGGAAAACGTGCCTACGCACCTCGGAATAACTTCAAATTTTGTACATAAGTCATAAATATTTTTACGAAGCTGATCGAACTCTCGGAATCCAAATCGGGACAAAGTATCAACAAAAATCTAATTATGGCCAAATTTAAGAATTCTTTAAATCTTTAAATTTCAAGTTTCCGTCAAATGGCGATAATTCCAGCTAGGGACTTCCAAATTTGATTTTGAGCATACGCCCAAATCTCAAATCACAATACGGACTCACTGAAACCGTCAAAATACTGATCTGAATCCGTTTGCTCAAAACGTTGACCGATGTCATCTCAAATAAGTTTTTAAAGCAAAATTTCATATTTTCTTTGGGGGGTTTTCACATAAACTTTTCTAGAAAAAAATACAGATTGCGCATGCAAATTGAGGAAGGCTGAATGGAACTATTCGAGGTCTCGGAATACATAAATTAAATTTAAAATTAAAAAATAACATATCGGGTTATCACAAAAATTGCCGCAATAATGCTCATGGCAATGATAACTGTGGCCCTTCCAGAAACCGCCATAATTATTTTTGTGGCAGTCAGAAACCGTGACAAAAAAAACTCACACAAAATTAGTGTTTTCTTGTAGTGACATGGTTGATAAATTTATTTTGACCTACTAGTTTATTTTGAAAAGGATGAAAGAGAAATTATGTTTATTAAAATAGAAGAGTGGTTGGACGTGAGGAGAATGAACTCAAAGAATGTAACTCAACCAATTGAGTTATTGAGTTGATTGTATCAATATACAAAACTGATAATTCACCATATTTTTTTTTGGAGGCTTTCACTTTCACGTGCAGACAAATAATCAAGGTGCCACAAACTTTTATTAACATATTTAGGTTTGAGGTTATTAATACCCTCGAAAATAGAAAGAGTATATACAATAATCCACCATATTACAAGGTTGCGATGGAGTGGTAAGTATTCTTTCATCCTTAATAAGAGACATGTAGTTCGAGCCCTGGGTATGAAGCCGCCTTTGTTAGGGAGCGCTTTACCTTTCAATTATGGGACTCTCCGGTGTGAATCCTAATTTAGTACGGCCCCAATACGAGTACTAGACACCATGTGAGAAACGAAAAAAAAAAAATAATCCACCAGATTGTTATGTCCTAACGAAGTTCATCAATCAAATGAAGAAAAAGAAAGTTGTGGGCTACTTAGTTTGGATCTTGGTCATTGTCGTAGCTTTTAGTTTAGGCATGCCAACCTTCAGAGGTTCTAGTTTTCTCTTTAAGGTAAATTAATGTGCCCCATTAATTGTATAACGGAATGCATGCTTCCCTTTTTGCATTGATGTAACGAAATCTTATAGTAGTTAATTAATGCATACGGCAAGCAGAATTTTGTGCAAGTAATGTCAATTTATTGTTTTTCACCTTGATAATTGAAAAATAGTAGTGTCGATTTATCGTTACTATTCAATTTGTGCATATATTTTGACTGTGAGATTACATACTTTTGTATTATTTTGCCAACAACACTGACATACTATGTATGCATATGTTATTATTTTCTAGACAAATTGTGTAAGTAGTTGACCATCATCAGAGAGGTCCATGCCGAATGATCCCCTCCCCCAAGGGGCGGATGCAACACAAAGTTATCAAGTTCAACTGAACGCAATACTTTCGGCACAGAGCATATAAACCCATAACTTTAAAAATATAATGGGTCTAATGCTAAAAACTTTAAGCATTGAACTCATGGAATTAAAATCTTAGATTCGCTTCTGCCCCGCAAAACTTTACATATGATAGGGTAAAATCAGTCTTATTTGATGACGCTTCCTGTTTCTCATTCCCATTCAGATTTTTTAGACGGAATTTGTCCCATCAAGTCCAATATGCTATTATAAGATGATTGAAAGCCACATAGCTTAGAGCCAGGGCGGATCTATGTAGGGGATTGGGGGTGGTATGCCACCCGGTCGCTCGGGTAAAAGCTTATATATGTACTGGTGTTTTCCTCAAAATATTGAACATAAAACCCAAGTCACAAAATAACAGCAGGTGCCACCTTTAAAGCACTGAAATTCCAGATAAAAGGCCCCAGATCGAAACTCTCTAGGTTGTGGTCCTAGTTGTTCTCTTGTTATCATTTTCCCTTCCCTTTCCTTTCTTTATGCTCCTTTTCTTAAATTCTTTTAATTTCTGTGGCATCCGTAACTATCAAATCCTGGATCCACCTCTGCTTAGAGCAGCTACGAATTTCAAGTTTATCTCATATTTTGTGCTTTATTTTTTTATTTTTTAACGCAAAAAACGGAGATTATATTAAGAAACAAAAGGTTACATAGACATAATATAGTTCCTTAGGACATTACTGTTGCCCAGAGATGCTAGATAGTTACAAACCGTAGAAGGAAGAAACTTAGTACTATTACATATTCCATGCTTATTCTTGTTTACTTCAGGCTCAACAAAAAGGGGTGGACGAGCATGGTAAAAACACTTAGTAGAGGACAAGTTCTTAACAGCTTCCTTGGCTAAAATGTGTGCTACTTCATTTCCTTCTCTGAAATTATGTTTCAGAGGTGGGAGCTTCAACTAGTGTATTAATAACCTGCATTCATGAACAATGTTAGAAAGATAATAGTTGTCTTCATATATGAGCTTGATGATTTCCGTAGAGTCTGTTTCAATTTTTATTTTGTGGAAATTCATCTCTCTTGCAATCTTTAAACCTTCTTGTAAAGCCATTAATTCCTCATGTGTGGGAGATGTTGCATGGCCTGCTTTATGGAACCCCACGATCCAGTCTCCATTGCTATTTCTGAATATGCCACCTAGACCAGTTGCCATAGTATTTTTTGAAAAAGCACCGTCTATGTTTAATTTAACCGTACCAGTTGGTGGTTTGTCCCACTTAATATCAATCTTAATCTTACGAATTTTGAAAGGGTTTTTTCCGTAAAAAGGTTAAATTCCCAGGCTTGGTGAATAACTCTTTGGGCCTCAAGGTCAAGATCAAGATTGATCAAGGGTTTTTTTTCAAATGGAGAAAGGAAATATGGTCTCCCAACTTGTTGAATGGTTATTATTCTAAATGATAATCTCTTTTAAGCTCATAAGCCAATGGATGTTCTTATCAATAGTTTGAGTCGAAATTCCCATATTGTTCCAAAAGCGTTTGGTAGCAGGACAGTGTAGAAAGATATGTTGGATATTTTCCACATTCTCCTTACAAATCATACAGGTTGTATCAATGTTAATGCCAATATGAGCTAATAAGGCTCGACAGGGTATACGATTAGGCATGCATTGCCAAAGGAAGAATTTGATTTTGTTAGGGCAGTGGAGGTCCCCAAATCCAGCTAAAAGAGATACTTGGGGTGTAACTAAGAGTTAAAAGTTTGTAGCAAGACTTTGTAGCAAATAAACCATTTGAATTTAGGTTCCAACTGATATTATCTTTCTTAAGAGCTTTACTAGGTATAGGAGTTAAAGCAATCTTATTAATAATATTGGAGGGCAAGTCGAAAGAAATACCATAGATAGTCCACTCGTCTTTCTTAATAAGGTTTTTAATGAAAAGATTTTGATCATCCTTACTAAGAGGGCCATATATGGAATTTCTAAGGGAATTTGAGTTGAAAATCCATTTTGAGGACTAGATATTAATATTGGAGTTTGTACAAGGGTGCCATAATATGCCATTGTTGCACACTTTCCATCCTTTAAGGATAGCCTTCCAAATGAAAGAGGTGTTAGCCATCGACTTTTTCCAGGCATACTTTGTAGAAATGAGATGTGCCCAAGGTGTATTAGGGTTTTTCAAGAGTCTCCAGGTAAGACTTGTTAGCAAGACCATATTTCTGGAAGATGCTGAGCGTATACTAAGACCACCCTCATCTTTACCCCTCGTAACCACTTGCCAATTAACAAGATGCAGTTTTCTAGAAGAGTTAGTGGATCCCAAAATAAAATTCCTTTGTATTTTATCAATTTGTTTTAGGATTTTGGTGGGGAGTAAGGTGTACTGCAAAGAATGAGTAGGAATGGCACTTAAGGTACTAGTGGCTAAAGTTGTCCTTCCGGACATATTTAAGAAGGAACATTTTCAGTGTGACAGTCTACTATGAAATTTATCTAACACAAATTGGAAGTCTTTAGGTTTTGGAGAGTGATTTAGGATTGGAAAGCCAAGGTACCTACCAAACTCATAACTAGACTTTATTCCAAAAAGGGTTGTGAGATAACCGGTAATTTCCTTAAGGCAGTTTTTTGGGAAGATAATCTTAGACTTTGAGAAATTTATGGAAATCCCGGATTCATTACAAAAAAAAAAATCCATGCATGATTTTATGCATTGGCCTGTTTATTTTCTAGCTTTTCCCATTAGAGTAATATCATCCGTGAATAGTACATGAGAGAAGGAAGGGCCTTTATGCGTTGTTTGAATAGGACCCCACCTTAAAATGTCTACTTGATGGTTTATGAGTCTTGATAGGACTTCAATATAAAAGATGAATACATATGGAGATATAGGATCCCCTGGCGTATACCCCTACTGGGACTGAAAAAATTCGTTCTAGAACCATTTACCAGGATCCCCATAGAGCTTGTACTAATACAATGCATAATTAATCTGGACATTTTTGGGGGGAATTTGAAGAATCTTAGAGCCCTATATACAAAAGACCATTCTAGTCGATCGAAAGCCTTCTCTAAGTCTATTTTGATTAACATATCGAAGCTGGAACTTTTTGACCTACGGAGATTAATCATGATTTCCTAGATAATAATAGCGTTGTCACTAGATCTTATATTTTTTATAAAACTGAATTGGAGAGGACTAATGAGGTAATGGAGGAATGGTTTGATTCTATTCGCTATGATTTTGGTGATAATTTTATAAGACGTATTACATAGACCAATAGGTCTGAAATTTTTGAGATTATTAGCATTAGAAAATTTTGGTATAAAGCATATACATGTTTCATTTATACCTATTGGCAAAGTTTGAGTTTCAAATACCTTATGATAATACAGCGGAGGCTTGAACAGTCGGCCAACTCAGTCTGCACATCAGATTACTCGGGGTGCTCCAGTAAGTTCTTTCAATGCACCACCGACACAAGATTCTTACTGTAGTTATTCCAATTATCCGGCATAGACTCAGTACGAGCAGCCGCGACTTCAGAGGGGTTGTTATAAGTGTGATTGTACCACACGCATCAAGAGGAATATCCCAGATTTGGAAGAGACGGATTTCATCAGAATATTTAGGCTACAAGCTTTATTCCAATTAATACTCCACGTGCACAGTCAGCTAGAGGTGGAGGACAGGCGGGTAGTGGGCACCTAAGAGGTGGAGACCCGACTCGTTGATATAATTGCTATGATTTGGCTGAGGGAAATACACCAGATGGTGACGTTACAGGTACGGTCCTGATTTTTGTTATAAAAGGATATTTTTCCCTTAATTTGATTCGGTTTTGAATATTGAGGTGAGTCCTCCCATTATGCTCCACTTATGGGGGAGCTTCGTAAATTTGTGACCCACTTATATGTTTATCCCTGTTGGGAGATTTAAAGATGTGAACCCGTGCCTGTCATTTTATTTTGTACACCATTGAGGGCTATAAGTCCAAAAGTAAATTTTTTATTATTCTTTACAATGGGTTAAATGTGTTTTGGAAGAATTGATTCCAATTTTTATGAATTATATGCCCTACCGGTATGAGGGTTCATTATGTGTTGTGAAAACTGTTTACGAAATTTATTGAAAGGAAGAAAGAAAGGAAATTGAAATTTCAGTTAGCACAATGTGCAAAATACTTGGGATTCGGAGTTGAGGACGAGATCCTCGCATTTTTCTTATATGATGTGAAATATTTAAACCGGGTTGCAAGTCGCGATGTAAGTATATAAGGATGAGGCCCTTGTGGTGAAATATTTATGAGTTGAAAATTCTCCCTTTGTGAAATTTAATTTGTACAATAATATTAATAGGGAGTCATGCCTGTTAGGCTTATTTTGATAATTCTTGTATATTTTTTGCTCATATTCAGTTATTTTCGTGCTATAAATATTGAGTTTTAACCTATGAGATGAGTGCCCAAGTGGCGTTAAATGTGACTCATTAATCCGAGTAAGCAATCATGAGGTCTTCATGCCTCATATTCTATTGTAAGTGTTGTGAAAATTCGAAATGAGGTGGTGGTTAATATGAGATTAATTGATGATGCTGGAATTAATTATGAACAGCTTTTAAGACCAGAGATGTGGTGATGAGCATACATATGATGTGCTTCATGTCCTGATATCACTATGATAATGCAATGCTTGTAATGCTGAGATTGGTGTCATTGATATATACCTTGTGTTATTGTGTTGGGTTGTGGATGTGTTGTTAGGTGTTGTTTTGGTGTTACTATGGCAGGTGGATAGGCCCAATTACAGGGGAGACTCTGCCGAAATTTCTGGAAAAAAAATTGGGAGTTAGTAAAATTTGGAGGATTGAGATTTGCAAAGGAAGAGATAAGTTATGTTATGTGTTTGAGGGCGAATAATCCTAAGCGGGGGAGAATGAAACACCCCAGAAAATTTTTGAAGTACTTCAACACTATTAAGATAGTTGATATGTGTATAGGCACGAGTTGCTATAGCCAGTTGAGACTAATACCGTACGTCGAAGTAAAAATCAGGCATTTTGGAAATTATTGGAAGGGTTAGGGATTTTGCTTTAAAGCTTATAAGAATGGAGAAAATAAATAATCTCAATTGAGATAGTGTTGTCGGACCCGTGTTAAATTGCGGGAATGTAGAATCATCCACAAGTATGTGTGCAAGAATGTACTCAGTAATTTAAAGTCCTCAGAAAGATTCTTAGCACGTTCGAGGACGAACGTTTGTTTAAGAGGTGGAGAATGTAACGATCCGACTTGTCGTTTCAAGAATTTAAGTCCTGTTCGACGGCATAAGGCCCAGAGAAGCTTCGTATTACACGTATTGACTTGCGAGCATGGTTGAATTCAGTTACCGGATGATTCAGAGTAATTTGGGACACTTGGTCCCTAAAAAGGAAGCTTAAATCTTAGGATTTTGACCGTAATCAGAACTGTATGAAGACGACTCCGGAATGGAGTTCCGTCAGTTCCGTTAGCTCTGTATGATGACCGTAATCAGAAATGAAGGTTAACACTATAAATGACCTATCAGGTTATCACATTCTCCACCTATAAAACAAACGTTCGTCCTCGAACGGACATAGAAAAGTACTTGGACTGGTGAAAAAGTGTAGGTATCTACTCTGCATGTCCAACTCGGACTCCCAAGTGGATGCCTCGATCTGCTAACCTCTCCACTGCACTCGAACTAAAGGATAACTCTTAGACCTTAAGTGTCGGACCTGTCAGACTAGAATAACCACCGGTTCCTCCTCATAAGTCAAATCCTTGTCCAATTGAACTAAGCTGAAATATAACACATGAGACAGATTACCGTGATACTTCCTGAGCATGGACACATGGAACACTGGATGAACTGTTGATAAACTGGGTGGCAATGCGAGTTTGTAGGCCACCTCACCCACTCTCTCAAGAATCTCAAAGGGTCCGATATATCTAGGTCTCAACTTGCCCTTCTTTCCGAACCTAATCACACCCTTCATAGGTGAAACCCGGAGCAAAACCCTCTCTCCGACCATGAATTCAACATCACGGCTAACTACTCTGAAGAATATGTAACTGCCACTGGAATGAAATGTGCTGACTTGGTCAGCTTGTCCACAATTATCCATACCTCGTCGAACTTCTTCCGAGTCCGTGGGAGTCCAACAACAAAATACATAGTGATACGCTCCTACTTCCACTTAGGAATCTCTAGCTTCTGAAGCAAACCACCAGGTCTCTGATGCTCATACTTTACTTGCTGACAATTTAGACACCGAGCTACATATGCAACTATATCCTTCTTCATCCTCCTCTACCAATAATGTTGCCACAAGTCCTGATACATCTTGGGGGCACCTGGATGAATAGAATATCGGGAACTGTGGGCCTCCTCAAGAATTAACTCATGAAGCCCATCAATATTGGGTACACAAATATGACCCTGCATCCTCAAAACCCGGTCATCTCCAACAGTAACCTGCTTGGAACCACCATATCGCACTGTGTCCCTAAGGACGAGAAAATGGGGATCATCATACTGACGCTCTCCGATACGCTCATACAAGGAAGACCAAGCGACTGTGCAAGCTAAAACACGACTGGGCTCTGAAACATCTAACCTCACGAACTGATTGGCCAAATCCTGAACATCTACAGCAAGCGGCCTCTCACCAACTGGAATATATGCAAGACTGCCCATACTCACATCCTTTCTACTCAAGGCATCAGCCACCACATTGGCCTTCCTGTACACAGTATACAAAATGGTGATATTATAGTCTTTCAACAACTCTAACAATCTCCTCTACCTCAAATTGAGATCCTTTTGTTTGAACAAATATTGAAGACTCCGATGGTCCGTGAATACCTCACACGACACGCCGTAAAGATAGTGTCTCCAAATCTTCAGCACATGAACAATGGCTGCCAACTCTAAGTCATGAACAAGGTAATTCTTCTCATGAACCTTCAACTGTCGTGACGCGTATGCAATCACCCTACCATCCTATATCAATACTGCACCAAGCTCAATATGAGATGCATCATAATACACCATGTAAGAACCTGAACGGGTGGGAAACACTAACACTGGCGTCGTAGTCAATGCAGTCTTGAGCTTGTGAAAGCTCAACTCATACTCATCTGACCATCTGAATGGGGCACCCTTATGGGTCAGTCTAGTCAATTGGGCTCTTATGTATCAAAACCCCTCCACGAACTAGCGATAATAACCCGCCAAACCCAGGAAACTCCGTATCTCTATAGCTGAAGTAAGTCTAGCCCAATTCTGAATGGCCTCAATCATCTTAAGATCCATCTTTATGCCTTTTTCTCGATACAACATGCCCCAAAAAGGTGACTGAGTCTAACCAATACTCACACTTTGAAAACTTGGCATATAACTGGCTATGTCTTAGAGTCTGAAGTACAATCTGAAGTTGTTGCTCATGCTCTTCTCGACTGTGGGAGTAGATCAAGATATCATCAATGAATACAATCCCAAAATAATCCAAGTAGGGCTTGAACACCCGGTTCATCAAATCCATAAATGTTGTTGAGGCATTTGTCAACCCAAATGATATCACTAGGAAGTCATAATGCCCATACCGAGCTGGAAAAGCCGTCTTAGGGACATCATATGCCCTAATCCTCAACCGATGGTAGCCAGACCTCAAATCAATCTTCGAAAACACCTTGTCACCCCTGAAGCTGATCAAATAAGTCAACAATCCTCGGCAACGGATACTTGTTCTTGATAGTGACTTTGTTCAACTGGCGATAGTCTATACACATCCTCACTGACCCATCTTTCTTCTTCATGAACAAAACTGGCTCACCCCAAGGCGAGACACTGGGTCTAATAAAGCCTTTATCAAGAAAATCTTGCAATTTCTCCTTTAATTCTTTCAACTCTGGCGGGGTCATACGGTATGTCAGAATAGAAATGGGCTAAGTACCCGGAGTCAAATCAATACAGAAATCAATATCCATGTCGGGTGGCATCCCCGGCAGGTCTGCAGGAAATACCACTGGAAACTCACGAACAACTGGCACTGAGTCCATGGAAGGAGCCTCCGCACTAGAATCACATACATACGCCAAATAAGCAAGACACCCCTTCTCGACCATACGTCGAGCCTTCACATAGGAGATGACCCTGTAAGTAGAATGGTCAGGAGTCCCCCTCAACTCTAATCGAGGAAACCCCAGCATGGCTAAGTTCACCGCCTTGGCGTGACAGTACAATATAGCATGATAAGGTGACAGCCTATTCATACCCAAGATAACATCAAAATCTACCATATCATGAAGTAGAAGATCCACATTAGTCTTAAAACTCCCAATAGTAACCACACATGAGCGATATACATGATCTACAACAATAGAATCTCCCATAGGAATGGACACAAACACAAGAGCACTCAAAGAATCATGAGGCACAATCAGATATGAAGCAAAATAGGATGACACGTAAGAATAAGTAGATCCAGGATCAAATAGAACTAAAGCATCTCTATGGAAAACAGGAACAATACTTGTGATAACAGCATCAGATGACTCAACCACAGGCCTAGCTAGGAAAGCATAAAATCGGGGCTAGGCCCCACCACTCTAGACTACATCTCTACGACGGCCTCTAGCTGGATGGACTCCACCTCTAACAGCCAGACCCCCACCTCTGGCTGCATGACCCCTGCCCCTAGCTGGCTGAGCGGGCAGTGGAGCAATCGGTGCCAGAACCATGGCATGAGAACTCTACTGTGGTATGCCGCCCAATAATCTCAAACAAGACCTCCTGATGTGCCCAATACCACCACACTCAAAACACCCATCCTGCTGCTGTGGCTGCTGAAATTGAAGCTGACTCGAATTGTCCGGTAACCACGGTGATAGCTTTGAATCGGAGGCGCACTAATAGGTGTTGATGGTGCATTGTGATAAGTAGGTATTTTAACATATTATTTGCTCTCTTTTACTTGTGTTTAGGGCCAAAAATGCATAAAGGTATTCCCGGAAACTAATGTAATATGCTTGCTTGCAGGGATTGTTCAAAATGAGCCAAAGAAGTCATAATTAACTCATAAAGGAGTCAAAACTTGAACAAAAACCAAGACTGGGCCAAAAAATATGAAACGTGGTCGCGAGCACTATTTCGAGGTCCGCGAAAGGAAGATTCAGAGAGATGGATTTTTGGGCCAAAATATGAACGCGGACCACGTCAGAAAGGAGTGGGCGCGAAAGTACCTGCGCGACCGCGATTGGAATTACGCGGACCTACGTCAAGATTATACGGCCGTGGAAGTCTCATACGCGACCACGATGGAAATTATGCAGTCCGAGAAACCATGCTCAACCCAGATCCAGAATTAAAGAATGCAGACCGTGATCAGAATTACGCGGCCGCTAAAGCAAGAGTGCGGCCACGGTCAGAATTACGCGGCCGCGTAACCTCCGCAGGGGTATTTTTGTCCGAAAATTTTAGCTTAGTATAAATACATTTTTTCATTTTTAGGGTATGTGGTGTATTTGTTGAGCACGTGAGACAGCTGGAACTTCCCTTTTTGGGAAATTTTATATTAGATTCACCTTATAACATTAGATTTTCATCTTTTAATCTAGTATTATGAATTTTATCTTATTTTCATCTTTGATTTATGCTATTTCTATGAGTAGCTAGACCCATAGCAAGGGTTGTGACCCAACCCTAGTGTGGGTATTTAATGGGTACTGAATATTAGGGCTTGAATGTTTATGGGTTAGTGATATTTAGCCTAGTTCTTGCTAGAATTGTAGAATTAGTGGTTGCAAACACTGATTCATGCCTTTATGACTTAGTCTCTTCTTGAAAAATAGGGACTAAGTCTAGGAAAACTAGGCTAACAAGTAATTGGGGTGAACTCAAGAAATTGATAGCCCCAGTTAAAGGGTTAAACCTAGAGATAGTAATACCCGACTTGAGCTAATGTCACGTGACTTGCATTAATACCCATTTCGACTTGAGAAAGCCAAAATGGGCAAAATTACTCAAACTATCGAGAGGTATAGAGTGAGTACATGGATGTGATAACTATATTACGACCCCAAATTAATCAAGCTTGCCCTAGATTCTTGCTACCCGTTAGATATCCACCTAGGCATAACCATCAGAATTCAAATTTTAGATCGTTTACATATAGGTCCATATCTAGTCCACTTTTCTAACTTAAAACTTTCAATTATGAGACTAAGTGTCTTATTTCACTCCAAAACTACTCTGAACCCAAACCTACCAACTCGATACAACTCAACACAGTTGTGCCATGATTTATGAGTAATAAAGCACGAAAGGTGATGCCGTGCATAATATGAGAGGTTTAATGCACGAAGGGTGATGTCGTGCTGTTCTATCTATTATTTAGTGAGGTTGAGAGTAAAAGCACGAAGGGTGATGCCGTATAGTTTTATTTATTATTTGGTAAGGTTGAGGGTAAATCATGAAGGGTGATGTCGTTCAGCTTTCCTTACTGTTTTAATTGCTTAATTTGTTTACGGATTGCTGTTTAATTCTGTCTTTTCGTTATTCTCACTCCTTATATTGAAATCCCCCACTATATGTCCCCTTCCCATTATTTTCTGCTTTATTTCTTTATTTACTGTTATTTCCATTAGCATGATTATATTGTTCAGGTTATATGTGGGTGTCTTGTCCTAGCCTCGTCACTACTTCGTCAAGGTTAGGATCGACACTTATCAGTACATATGGTCGGTTGTACTGATGCTGCACTCTGCACTTTCTGTGTAGATTTTGGTATCGGCTCAGGTTGATCGAGATTTTGCTATTGGTCCATTGTCCGGAGACTCAAGGTAGATTTGTCGGCGTTCACAAACCTTGAAGTCCCCGTCTAAGGGAGCAAACCCCAAGGCTCAAGTCAATTGCCACCAGGCCAACCCCTGAGGGTTACTATCCCCATTATTTCTACTTTATACTTTTTCAGAAAGAGAGTCATCTCCTTCTGTTTAAAGGGCCTATTGAGCCCTCTAATATTCCAAGTGCTTATAATCATAGGGGGTATGAGATGGTCATGCCCACCCTGTCCTGCATCAGATGAGATACATCCTTGAGTGAGAACCTCAAATCTGTTAGCAACACCAAGATGACTGGTAGAACAGGTAGCTTGTGTCTGCTCTTCCAATCCTCTCTCAGCCACTCTTTTACCTGCTACCCATCTTTCCTAATTGTTGCTGCTAATGCTAGAAATTCACTCTCATCCAAAGCAGCCTCTGTCCCCTGTGAATTTGTTACATTGTCATTTTCTTCAGAAGTATGTGGAGCAATAATGGTTGGTTCACTTATATTGTTATTCTTATCTTTTGCCACCCATTTAGTCTCCACCTTTCTTTTCCTTCTACCCCTTCTATTCTTCCTTTTATGCTCTGCAAACTCTTCATTTGTCTCTTGAGCCTTCCTCTGTTTTCAGTCCTCAGTAGTATGCCCAACCTTAGCACAGTCTGTGCAATATTTTGGTTTCCAATCATGCTCAATACCTTGTTGGATAATCCCTGCTGGAGTATGGATTTCAATGTCACTTGGCAGGGGATGTGAAATATATGCTTCTTCTAGTACTCTAGCATATGAAATACGATCCATCTCAGCTGTAAACAAATCAGTGTACATAGGCTTGCCCACAAAACTAGCCAATTTGCTTAGTACTTCAGTAGACCAATATCCAACTGGTAAGCTAGGTAATCTTACCCACAGTGGAATTACAGTTAGGCACTCAAGATCAAACACAAAATCAATCGACCAATTCTTCAATATGAACGACTTATTATGGAATGTATAGGGACCTAATTGCATGACTCGATCCCTATCATCTACTGAATCAAATCTGAAAATGTAGTAGCCATCATCATGATATAGAATTTTTGGTTTGTTAACAAAATCCCAAACATTATCAACATAATTCTCTATGGATTTGAAGTAAGGAGTATCCCCTAGAACATATCCTATGAGAGAATTGCCCCAATATTCCTGTTATTCCTTAATGTCCTTATTAACAATCGTCACTACAAATGTATCCCCATGTAGATCTGGAGGTATGTATGTAAGCGCCTTACCCATTTGTGAACTTCGATTCCTCTTGTAAGCCTTCTCCTCCACTGATTGGGTTTCCTGCTCCATTATCACTGGTTTTTGTGGTACATCTGGAATATTTGTTGTGGATTTAGCTAAATCAGAAAATTGAAGCCGGCGGAGAACCGCTTCCCATGTTCTTCTCACAGCTCGTTTCCCAGCTAAGTTGAGTTGATGCTCATTTCTCTCTCCCTCTTCTGGTTCCTCACGTATAGTTTGAAATTGTACTGGTAGAAAACTTCCAAAAGTGAGTGGTTTTGCATGTGCCGGTATAGCATTCACCGGTGTTACTGAGCTCGCCGGTGACAGTAGAGTGCTGATGGCCGGAATTGTCACGATTCTCGTGCATATTTGCAATACTCGCTTAACTCGCTCATTTGCAATACTCGATTTTGAGATGTTAAAATGCATAACATACAAATTTATTTTTCATCTTGATCTACTAACTATTTCTAACAAAACACTAAAATGAGTTCAGCACACTCAGAAGCCACAACAACTAAATTGACTCTTTATTGTGTGGCAACATTTTAATTTAGAGTTTGAAGTGCTAAAACTCGAAACTACAATGTAAATAGGCTCTACTTAATTTCTTTATAGTCATCACCCACTTTAATATCATAAAAAAGAACTGTATTTTTTGGTTTGCATCCGATATATGGTATTCGTTGGGCCCCACTAATTTATGTTCCCATTATATAAGGTTTATTTATTGAAAACATAATTAAGTAAATAAAAGTGTGTTCTCTCTAACAACTTAAGTATTTAGATGAGATTGTCACACATTTCAATATGCTATCAGAGCAGATAGAGATCCTAAGTTTGAGGCTCACTGCCATTCAATGTCAAAAAAGAATTTTCACGTGTTTGACTCGTCAAAAAACATTAAGCCTGCATATGAATGGGTGTGCTAAAGACATAATTAAGTATTAAAAATTATGCTCTTTTGCCACATTTTAGACAACTATTTTTGGCCCGCATATACTAATATGTGAATATTTCGCCAAGTCTCTAATTGTACTTCGCACATCAAATTTATGATAAGCATTACTTGATAATCTAGTAAAAATTCATATCTATATCTATATATATATATATTAAAGAAATAAAGTTACCATATATAATTGACATTGTGGTTAAGCCAACTCGCAAACTAATAAATGCCAATAGTATATGGTAACTTTATTCTATATTTGACTATGTTAGTCAAATACAATGTGTGTGTGTGTGTATATATATATATATATATATATATATATATATATGTATATTTGAATTAAAGGATAATTTTAAATTTATAGATAAAGTTTTTAAATTTGAATTAAAATAAAAAAGAAATATATCTTTTGTTATCATGTTATCACATTTAATTCGTCTAGTGATCATATGCCATCATGTTATGAACTTTTGTTATCTTTTCTAATTATTTAAGTACTACTTCGCCTCTGACAAAAAAGCAAAAAGAAAACTACTCCATATAAATATAAAACTATTTCACATTTAAAACCCTATAATCATAGTTCTTTAAAACACTATAGCTAGATTTGAATAAAGCGAATTTCTTTTAAAATAAATATAATATATAGAGTACACATATATGTTTATCCGGAGAACAAAAAAGATTTTAAAAATCTAATAAAAGTTTACTTACATATATAATGAAGTAAATCTACATGCCGGAGAAAGAAACATCACAAAAATCAGTCAATATTCAAAAAAAGTTATTTTTTTTTCTTTTTGAAGAATGTTTGTTTCAAGAATCAATTTGTATAAATGAATATCAAACAAATAACAAAACATTGGCTATACAATTTCTGTCATTAAATTCAATTTAGCACCTTATAGGAATTGAAGGTTATAAGCTGAAACTTTTTTATTTAAATGCACTCAAGCCAACATTGCAAGGGTATAATATTTTTTCCGTTGAAGAATATTAGTTTTGAATCATTAGATTATGTGAAAGTTTTTTTTTCTCGAATTCAACAAGAGGAATATTGGTTTATAATTGATAGTTTCTATAGCGATTTTCAAGTGTAACAAAAAATATATTTAAAAAAAATGGCATGACATGATTTTTTTTTTAAAACGTACACAAATTATTTCGAAATGGGATTATTTTTTTAAAATATAATGTAATTTTTAAAATAAAAAGATAAGATATTTTTGAATTTTAGTAGAGAATTTTTAAAATTATTATAACATGATATCTTTTGTTATCATGTTATCACATTTAATTCGGCTAGTGATCATATGCCATCATGTTATGAACTTTTGTTATCTTTTCTAATTATTTAAGTACTACTTCGCCTCTGGCAAAAAAGCAAAAAGAAAATTACTTCATATAAATATAAAACTCTTTCACATTTAAAACCCTATAATCATAGTTCTTTAGAACACTATAGCTAGATTTGAATAAAGCGAATTTCTTTTAAAATAAATATAATATATAGAGTACACATCTATGTTTATCCGGAGAACAAAAAAGATTTTAAAAATCTAATAAAAGTTTACTTACATATATAATGAAGTAAATCTACATGCCGAAGAAAGAAACATCACAAAAATCAGTTAATATTCAAAAAAAGTTATTTTTTTTCTTTTTGAAGAATGTTTGTTTCAAGAATCAATTTGTATAAATGAATACCAAACAAATAACAAAACTTTGGCTATACAATTCCTGTCATTAAATTCAATTTAGCACCTTATAGGAATTGAAGGGTATAAGCTGAAACCTTTTCATTTAACTGCACTCAAGCCAACATTGTAAGGGTATAATATTTTTCCGTTGAAGAATATTAGGTTTGAATCATTAGATTATGTGAAAGTTTTTTTTTCTCGAATTCAACAAGAGGGATATTGGTTTATAATTGATAGTTTCTATAGCGATTTTCAAGTGTAACAAAAACTATATTTTAAAAAAATGGCATGACGTGATTTTTTTTTAAAACGTACACAAATTATTTCGAAATGGGATTATTTTTTAAAATATAATGTAATTTTTAAAATAAAAAGATAAGATATTTTTGAATTTTAGTAGAGAGTTTTTAAAATTATTATAACATGATATCTTTTGTTATCATGTTATCACATTTAATTCGGCTAGTGATCATATGTCATCATGTTATGAACTTTTGTTATCTTTTCTAATTATTTAAGTACTACTTCGCCTCTGACAAAAAAGCAAAAAGAAAACTACTCCATATAAATATAAAACTCTTTCACATTTAAAATTCTATAATCATAGTTCTTTAAAACACTATAACTAGATTTGAATAAAGTGAATTTCTTTTAAAATAAATATAATATATAGAGTACACATCTATGTTTATCCGGAGAACAAAAAAGATTTTAAAAATATAATAAAAGTTTACTTACATATATAATGAAGTAAATCTACATGCCGGAAAAAGAAACATCACAAAAATCAGTTAATATTCAAAAAAAGTTATTTTTTTTCTTTTTGAAGAATGTTTGTTTCAAGAATCAATTTGTATAAATGAATACCAAATAAATAACAAAACTTTGGCTATACAATTCCTGTCATTAAATTCAATTTAGCACCTTATAGGAATTGAAGGGTATAAGCTGAAACCTTTTCATTTAACTGCACTCAAGCCAACATTGTAAGGGTATAATATTTTTCCGTTGAAGAATATTAGTTTTGAATCATTAGATTACGTGAAAGTTTTTTTTTCTCAAATTCAACAAGAGGGATATTGGTTTATAATTGATAGTTTCTATAGCGATTTTCAAGTATAACAAAAAGTATATTTTAAAAAAATGGCATGACATGATTTTTTTTTTTAAAAACGTACCCAAATTATTTCGAAATGGGATTATTTTTTAAAATATAATGTAATTTTTAAAATAAAAAGATAAGATATTTTTGAATTTTAGTAGAGAGTTTTCAAAATTATTATAACATGACATCTTTTGTTATCATGTTATCACATTTAATTCGGCTAGTGATCATATGCCATCATGTTATGAACTTTTGTTATCTTTTCTAATTATTTAAGTACTACTTCGCCTCTGGCAAAAAAGCAAAAAGAAAACTACTCCATATAAATATAAAACTCTTTCACATTTAAAACCCTATAATCATAGTTCTTTAAAATACTATAGCTAGATTTGAATAAAGCGAATTTCTTTTAAAATAAATATAATATATAGAGTACACATCTATGTTTATTCGGAGAATAAAAAAGATTTTAAAAATCTAATAAAAGTTTACTTACATATATAATGAAGTAAATCTACATGCCGGAGAAAAAACATCACAAAAATCAGTCAATATTCAAAAAAAGTTATTTTTTTTCTTTTTGAAGAATGTTTGTTTCAAGAATCAATTTGTATAAATGAATATCAAACAAATAACAAAACTTTGTCTATACAATTTCTGTCATTAAATTCAATTTAGCACCTTATAGGAATTGAAGGGTATAAGCCGAAACCTTTTCATTTAACTGCACTCAAGCCAACATTGCAAGGGTATAATATTTTTTCCGTTGAAGAATATTAGTTTTGAATCATTAGATTATGTGAAAGTTTTTTTTTCTCGAATTCAACAAGAGGGATATTGGTTTATAATTGATAGTTTCTATAGCGTTTTTCAAGTGTAACAAAAAGTATATTTAAAAAAAATGGCATGCCATGATTTTTTTTTAAAACGTACACAAATTATTTCGAAATGGGATTATTTTTTTAAAATATAATGTAATTTTTAAAATAAAACGATAAGATATTTTTTAATTTAAGTATAGAGTTTTTAAAATTATTATAATAGAAGTCGTATCATGGATAAAATCAAGAAACCAAAATCTTAGGAAATATTTATATAAATATCCGACCAAATTTATTGTTAAAGTTTTACAGCTAATATACATAGATGATATACCGATAACACACGATCATACATATATTATATATGAATTATGTATAAATTACACACCCTTCAATTATTTAATTTAAGTGGTTGGGTGAGCACCTATTTAGCTTGATTAGATAAAGCCAAAAGAAAAATATGAAAGAATTTCAACCAAAGGCTAAAGATATAAATAAAGTTCTTATTTAGACAATTTCTATTAAAATTCATCCTTTTATAGAGAAATAAATTAATTTTTTCGTAAAAAAAGAAAAAAAGAAAGGCATAAAAAATAAGATAAAAGAAAATAAATATAGAAAAAATGTATGAAAAATCTAAAAACCAAAAATAAGAGATGACAACGAATTTCTTCTTCTGTTTCATCTTTGTTGAGTATAAAAATTTTGGAAGTTGATCTCATCGATTTGAAATATTCTTTTCAACTCAAATATATAGATTATAAGATAAGGACATCTTAGAATATTTTTTTAATTTACATTATGTGTCGTTTTTTAAAAAACACTATTACTAACAAACTGATATGATATTCAAATTTGAATTTAAATGCAATTTGAGTAGTTTGCATTGAGGTCAAGCCAAGTATGGTGTAGAGAAAAAACTACTTGGCAGTTTTAAGACAATATCTGCAATGTTATATAATAACAATTAACTAATTTAACATTTAATGATTCAAAGAACAAAAAAATCTGTATATATAGGGTATTCAAAATTCAAAATGTGTGGCTAGAGATATCAATAAACTCAAAATGGAGCCATACTGAAATATTAAAAAAAATCAGCTAAATAATCATTTAAATTTTTAGATAGCCGATTAAGGTAGATTTTAAATTAAGGATAATATCTTCACGTGCATCACTATAAAGATGATCATTATTGAAAAATATATAAAGTTTTAGAAATTGATATTTCAAAATAGATTCTTTTTTGAAAGATAACAACATACCAAATAAGAGTTCAAGTCGTAATAAAATAGTCATGTCATAACCAAATAATCGTTCATACTCTATCAACCTTTGTGCTTTGTCATAAATACGAGTTATTATTTCGCTTTGTGGCTATTTTTAGGTTCCAGTGACACCAATGAGAATGATGCAAAAATAAAATTATTACTGCGAGATTTGAGAAAATGTTAGTCTCTCTTCATGTAGTATTTTTTAATTAATATCCAACGATTATCTATAATTATCTAGAAGGTTTAAATTTTAAGGTTATTTATATATAATTCAAATAACTCAGATATTTAACATGGTTAATGTCAAATATCAAAATGGAGTCATACTGGAAAAAAAATTCAATGGCTAAAGAATTTTTTATATTTTTAGATAGCCGACTAAAATGAGTTTTGAATTAAGGATATAAAAATAATTATTATTGAAAAATAAAGTTTTGAAAACTGAAATTTTAAAATAGAAATATTTTTTAATAGATAACGACACACCAAATAAGAGTTCAAGTAGTATTTAGTTGAGTCAAGTCATATCCAAAGAGTCCTTTATAGTCCCAACCTTTGATTATTTTTGCCATAAATATGAGTTATTATTTTGCTTCCTTACTATTTTTAGGATCCAATGACACCGGCGAGAATGGTACCAAAAAAGAAAAATAGATTTATAATTAGGAAATTTGAGAAATTGTTAATTTCATGTACTGTTTCTTAATTAATGTTCAATGATTATCTATATTTATCGAGAATGTTTAAATTTTAAGATTATTTACATATAATCCAAATAACTTAAATATTTGACATGGTTAGTGTCTGCGCATCCGTGCGGGTGCTAATACTAGTTTATATGATAACCACTATTTGATAATTTGGAAAATTGATAGCTAACTTGTTATCGTATCATACTCTCACGGTGGTAAAACTTGTGTATAAAATCCCTATTTTAAAGGATATTGATTTCTTTTTTACTCGCGATTATCGTTTTATTTCCTTAAAAGTGGGGTGTCCTATTAAAAGAAACATATTAAGGACTTTAAACTTCTAGTAAAAATCAATTTCCTCCTCCTGATTTTGTTTAAAACTCAAACATATTCTCCAGCTTTTAAAGTTCCAATAAAAGACAAAAAGACCCCAACTTTTTCATACTTCTTTATCCAGTCCCCTATTTCTCTAATTCCCTTATTATTACATACAAATATAATAAAGGACTATCTTTGTACTTGCGGCATTTACAATCTTTTTAATTAAGCCTAAATCTTTATACACTACAAAAAAAAATTACGAAATTTATGTCAGTCTGTCACTAAATAGTCCATAGTTAATATAATTTTGTGATAATACATCGCTAATTCACCGTTAAATAGGATTAGCAATGAGTTTATGCTATTTAGCAACAAAATTTGTTCCGTTGTTAATTTCTTTTTTTCATGAAATTTACGTTAGTCTATCGCTAAATAGTCCATAGCAAGCATAATTGTGTGATAATCCATCGCTAATCCACCGTTAAATAGGATTAGCTAACTTTTTGCCATTTAACGACAAAATTTATTTGTCGTTATTTTTTTTTATTTTTATAGTGATAACTTATCTGTAGTCTTACCTCCGAATAAAATCGATTGCTTTATACTTTTCTGAATTGATCTCATACCTATTAGGAATTCTTTTTAAAAGTCAACTTATAGAGGAAAAAGGAATTATATTCAATGAATAACTAATGCTCCTGAGAAATCTAACGTATATATCATGACCTCGGTTTTATGCTTATCATGATTTACTGTATTTTATCCTAATTAAAATATCTTATTCCAAGACTCCATAAACTCAAAAACTCCTTCAACTTTATCCTTTTATCCAACAACCAAATCATATATCAATTCGAAAACACTTCAATTTTTTTCTCACAAGTCTAACCAACTACCACTCATAATGCTTATAAGTTATCCTTAGTAGAACAAATCCCCATAAATCAGTCCTTTATATTACTCAGAGCTCTTTAATTTTATCACTAACAAAATATGGCTGATTCAATGGTGAAAAATCCTAATTTTGGATTATGCAATTTCACTTTGCAATTCCTACGTGGACGTTGGTTTATGATGTTTGCTTCATTCTTGATTATGGCTGGAGCAGGCGCGACGTATTTGTTTGGTGTATATTCCAAAGTTATAAAATCGACTCTTGGATATGATCAATCAACCCTTAATCTTCTTGGTACGTGCAAAGATTTGGGTGCTAATGTTGGTGTTCTTTCTGGACTTTTAGCCGAGATAACGCCAACTTGGTTCGTTCTTTTAGTTGGATCAGTCATGAATTTTGCTGGATATTTTCTTATTTGGCTAGCCGTGACCAAAAAAATTGCAACACCTAAAGTATGGCAAATGTGTATTTACATATGTATTGGTGCTAATTCTCAGAATTTTGCTAATACAGGTTCACTTGTTACATGTGTTAAAAATTTCCCAGAGAGTAGAGGAATGATGTTAGGTTTAATGAAGGGTTTTGTAGGGTTAAGTGGTGCAATTTTCACACAACTTTATCTTGCTATTTATGGTAATGATTCTAAGTCTTTAATTCTTCTCATTGGTTGGCTTCCTGCTTTGCTTTCCATTCTTTTCATCTTTAACATTAGGGAGATGAAAAGTTCTAGACATCCCAATGAGGTTAGAGTCTTTTACCAAAATCTTGCTATCTCAATTTCCTTGGCTTTGTTATTGATGGGGTTAACAATTTCCCAAAAGTATCTTAAATTCTCACACAATGCTTATGTTGCATGTGCCATTATTGTTTGTGTGGTACTTTTCTTGCCATGTATTATTGCAATAAGGGAGGAGTTTTACACTTGGAAATTGAAAAGGAAAGAAATAATGCAACCCCCTACTAGGATTATTGTTGAAAAACCCCATTTGCCAGTGTCAGAAATTGTGGAATTGGAGAATTTTTCTATGGCAAAAACACAAGAAAAGAATGAAGTTGGATGCTTTAGTAATATTTGCAATAAGCCAAAAAGGGGTGAGGATTATACCATATTACAAGCCCTTTTAAGTGTGGACATGTTAATTCTATTTGTGGCCACATTTTGTGGACTAGGGTGCAGTTTGACAGCAGTGGATAATTTGGGTCAAATTGGTGAGTCCTTAGGCTATCCATCTCATACAATTAGCACATTTGTGTCCCTAGTGAGCATATGGAACTATTTCGGCAGGGTTTTCTCTGGGTTCGTCTCTGAAAAGATTCTCTTGAAATGGAAAGTCCCACGCACGCTGATGATGACCTTCGCTCTACTCTTACCAAGCATTGGCGACCTCCTCATTGCCTTCCCATTCCCGGGTTCAGTTTATGTGGCATCGTTGCTAATAGGCTTCTCTTTTGGTATTCAGTTGACGCTTCTTTTTATCATAATATCAGAGCTCTTTGGATTGAAGTATTATTCAACGTTATTTAATTGTGGACAATTGGCTAGTCCTATTGGATCATATGTGTTGAATGTGAAAATTGTGGGCAAACTTTATGATAAGGAGGCATTGAAGCAACTAGCAAGTAAAGGTTTGACAAGATCAATGGTGAAAGAACTGGTTTGCATTGGAAAGCAATGCTATATGAATTCTTTTATTATACTTGCTTGTGTGAATGCATTTGGAGCTCTTGTTTCTTTGATTTTGGTATGGAGAACTAAGGATTACTACAAGACTGACATTTACAAAAGATTTAGGGATGAAATGGAAGCAAATGAAAAGGAGATGAAGATGGTTGCTCGAAAATAGGTATTGATTTGAAAGTTGAAGGGTTTGTCTTGTGAAATTCAAGAATGAGTTATACTTTGAAAATTACTCGAGAGAAACGTATTTTTCATTCTAGTTTAGTTTTCTTTTTTTGGTTCTTTTCAAATGATTGGTTAAATTTGTTTTTGTTTGATTTCTAATGATAGAAATTGTGAAGGAGTTTAATTCTACAACATCCAAGTTCTTGAATCCCACTGCCAATGTTTATTTACATTTCATTTAGCATCCTTTAAATTTATTTTTCTTACGTTCTACTTTGCAATTTTATTACTACAATTTTTTTCGGATTTAGTGTAACTCTTTTTTTAAGTTCTTGCTAGACTTTAATTTGTACAAGTGTTTGAGAAACACCTTTTCAAAACTTTTACATGGAATCAATATACAAACACTAGAATACTACAATATTTGGCAGCACTATATTCCAGTATTTTTCTCACTATTTTATACATATATCTTTAATTGAGGGCTTATTAAAAAAAGAGGATATTTCAATTTACATTATTAGCTCTAAAGTTATATAGACTTTTCAAGAACTAATTGAGCATTTAAATTGGTTGGTTTAAGAGAAATGGTGTTTTTGGATAAATTTATTTTTAAAAACTGATTTTGGATTGTTTTTTGTTTTTTTGTTTTTGTTTCTGGAAATATACCACAATAGATGCTGTCTCTTTCACTTTCACAACATGAATCGTCAATATTACTTAATTTTGAATGGTTCACTTACCAATGAAAGAACTCTTTTTGTTTTTTCCCCTCAGATGTATACATTTTATGGCTTTTAACTATCACCATCATTGCTTTTATCCTAATATCAGTAATTTATCTGATTATTATCAATCAATCTATAAAATGAAACTATTCAATACTGACAAATTTGCCAATAAATTTCCAGGTGCTAGTACTCGATTAACTAGTAATAGAAACATTATCAATATCTACAAGTGTGTAGAACGACTAATTACTAATGGGAACAACAGAAGCTTTAGAGGTTAAATTCTACTCATTGTAGGAGTTTATCTAAACACGTCACATCCAAATTAAAGTTACTTATGAGCCTAGCTATCACTTTAATTTAGGCTATTTAGCAGGCAAATTGTCATATTTTGACTGGATCATAATATACGAGTAGGATTCTGCCAAATATAGGGTCGTGCATAATTTGATAAATATCGAATTACTATATCGAAATTGAAATTTTTGGTATTTGGTATTTGATTTACATTTTAAAAAAATTGGTATTAATTATGGTATTTGATATTTTTTTTAAATACTGAAATACCGAAACCGTACCGAAATATATATTATGTAGATTAATTTTAAATATCCTGTCATCCTTGCAACCTGCCGTTACAAGAGAGCTTAAGGAGAATGTTTCTAGTTCCATGTTCTTTAGTTAAAACCCGTGCGCCACCTATTTTTGTGTATGTAGTTAATGGATGTTAACCGAATGATTTCTGTAAACAATACTTGTGAAAAACTTAATTTGGTCATATTTGAGAAGCTTACTGGTGTCTGGTATATTACGGAGATGCAAGTTAGAGCTTTAGACCAGATATACTTACATGTTTATGAAGTTTGTAAACGTTATTCTAATCTTATGCTCTTGTTTATAGAAGTCCAATATATGATGTGTAGTGTTGTTGCATTCATATTGATTTTGCTGGCTAGTTAAGGTGTTATTCTCCCTTAAATATAACGTTCAAAAGTTGCTTTAGAACCGAATAAACCGAAGTTACCGTACCGAATAAACAAAAACCGAAAGGCAAAAAATCGAACCATACCGAATTTAATTAGGTACGGTATTGGTATAGCATTTTAGGATACCGAATACCAAACCGAAACATCTAAATATCGTACCGTACCGACCGACGAACACCCCTAGCCAAATATGAGCCCCCAAAAAAAACTTTGGCATGAAATTCAATATAAATTCATTAATTTCCAAAAAGAAACTATACATCTTCTGAATTTTTATATATAAGTCTCAATTCTGATAGTTATAAGAATACTTAAAAAACACATAAATAAATGAAGAATTTTTGACGTACCATATAAAATTAGACAAATATAGTAATTCAGATGAACAAACCATTCTATGTGTTAAGAGTTTCATCCCCCAAATTTGTAATAAAATGAACTAACATAAATCTTAATGAGTGGGAGATTCTTGCCCTCGACATATGTAAAACAGTAGCTTGGTGCACTAAGCTCCCGTTGTGCGCGGGATCGTAAAAAGGGCCACAGCCTTACCATGCATTTCTGCAAGAACCTATTTTCACGGCTCGAATCTTTGACCTCCTGGTCATAAGACATTAACTTTACGTCAAAGCTGTACTTGCTTACGACATATGTGTATCATGAAATTAACCAGAGATGGATCTATGCTCGGAGAAGATGGGCTACTTGACTCCGTCAACTTTAGCAAAAATTCTAAATATATAAGTGTATAAATTTGAAAACAATCATATATTTTGCTTGGAACACTTTGAGATCAAAAGTTCGATGGGACACTGGTTAAGCAATTTGCTCACGTGTATCCACCGCCTTCAAATTCCGGATATGCCTCTCAAATTAGTTGGAAATATAGCAGGTAAATCCCAATTGATAAACGGGACGTGTAAATTGGAGTTTCAAATGCGTTTTATAAATCTGAAACACCGACTTATCAATCGCAATTTGAATTAATAAAGATTCTGCCACTTCGTGTTAGTTTTTGTGTAAAATAATGAAAAACGAAAAACACAATTAAATGAATACTAAAATAAATCGAATCTAAACCGTTCAATTATTATTGTACACACGTGGCTTACATCTAATAGCGTAATAGTAAGTATTGAAAATAAAAAGCCATTTCACCACTCACACAACTCATACTCTCTCCGTTGATTGCTGCTGTAGAATCAAAAAGAGATGGGTAGAAAATCGTCATTACCGAAGGGTAAAGATAAAGTCATCGACGGCAAAGCCTCGTCGGCCGGAAAAAGAAAGCGCGACGGTTACGACGAGGATAAAACCGGTGTCCGGAAAAGGAAGGGTGTACTTCAGTTCGTTGACGACGCTGCTTACGAGGTCGACGACGATGACGACGACGACTTCGATTTCGATTTCAGTGACGACTCCGATTTCTTCGACGAAGGTATAATGCGTTACAGCTGTCACTGACTTGATTTCTTTTTTATTTTGTTTTAGCTGAAAGCTACTTAGAAAATTAGGGATTCTTGGTATACTCGGTTTGGTTAATTAGCTATAATGTTCTGCATTATCGTAGAATTTTTGACTACTTATGCATGTTTTTAAACTTTAAATTTAGGAAATTGACTGAGAAATTAGGGATTTGTTTTGGTAAAATCGGTTTGTTTAATAAGCTCTATTGTCATAGATTTTATGATTACTTATTTGCATGTTTGAGTTTTATTTAATAAACAGACAGCATTTACTTAATGCCTTTTTCTTAGAAAAATGAGTTGGAATTAGGGATTTTTGGTGAATTTGTTTGTGTATAATAGCCTATGCTGGTATGCATTTTTCGGAGATTTGTTCTTTTATTTTTTGCTCTGCATGTTTGAGGTTTATATAAACTTTTTTAAAGAACTGAGGTTTTTAAAGCTAAAAAATCGTTCTAAAATTGCAGCTATGTTGGTGTAATATTTTCTGTTCCGTCTGTGTGAGCTTGCTCACATTGGCGGTCCCGAGCCCAGAATAAAGGAGGAGGGTTGCTGTAGGCTGACAGCTATAATGAGATTCATATAGTCGACGACTCCAACTTGTTTGGGTCTGAGGCGTAGTAGTCCTTGGTTATTTTTGTTTGGTTTTTCCAATTGGCTTAGTATAGGAGGTTTTTTGTTTAAAAATTTTTGTTTTTGTTTACCTAATGGCAAGTGAACAAACTTTGCTGCACCACAATAGAATACCTTTACCAATCAAAAAAAGAAAGAGGAAGAAGAAGAAGCAAGTGAACAAAGAAAGAAAAAAAAAACATATGTAGGGTTTCATTATCCAAACTTGGAAGTTATTTGTTTTGACGGGATTCACTTGTCTATTGTTTCGGAAACAACCTCTCTACTCCTTCGGGGTAGGGGTGAGGTCTGCGCACACACTACTCTCCCTAGACCCCATTAGTGGGATTCTGGTTTTGTTTTCCATTTTAATTTGTGTTTTTTTTTATTGTAAATCAGTTTATGTTTCTCAGTTTTTGGTGTATAGATGGTATGCGACATACCGGGTAAAACTACGCTTTGACGAATCTACATATTTCTTACATTCCTTGAAAATGCTTGGTCTAAGGTATGGTGGATTAGCTGATTTCCTTTGATTGAACTCTTCTGTAAATATTACATGTATAATAGGGGAATAGGATTGTGTTTTAAACAGCAGCTCCTCAGTACCATAATTCTCCAGGCTAAGAACAATTGATACATTATTCTTTGTTATTTTAAGCTTCATACTTCCACAGTTCTACGTTCATATTGTTTTCACCCTTCCATTCTAAGAGAAATTCTGAACTTCTTTATCTGCATTTTCTCGTGAGAATAGCTTGCTGCTAGCTTTATTTTTTGCAATTTTCTCTGTGTATGTGCTTGTTGTTTGTCGCCTCTCTAAACTCATTGTCCATTTAGAATTGTACAAAGATCTATGCTGCCACTAATTTTTACTTTTTATCACTAGCTCTGCAAAAGCATGTCCACTTCAACTCTACCTGATCAAAAAGAAAAAAAATAACATTTACTTGAATCATTTTGATATATAATTTTTATTTATTACCAAGTGACTATTTGTACAAAAAACTTCAAAAGAAAAACTGGAAGTTGGATCACTGTCCAACTTTTAGCTGCAGAACGCCAGAACCTCACAATTGGTAAATAACTGAAGCAAAGAATACAACTTTTCTAAGGACAAAAGTCCAAATCTTCCATTCTTCTTGCTAATTTGATCTTCAGACTTGCCCTGCAGAAACATTTACTTGAATTTTGGTATTACAATAACAGCATTGCCTAAAGTTGCAAACGAAGGAATTATTAGCCAACCTTCCTTCTAGATTAAACAAACTACAAGGAGTTTATCTTATCAAAAGAAAACCAAACTACAAGCAGTTTAATCCTTATAAATAGCAAACAAAAATATATTTAGCTCAGGTGCGTTGGTTATTTTTTTGGTAGGTACACTATGCCAGAGTTATTTTGACTTTGGTTTATCTAATCATTGTTGTTCTCCTGCTATACAGATTTTCTTGAGGAATTGGGAAGTAATGTTGAAATCAAGAATGAACCTGTGAGAACACCCCAACCCCCAGTGATCAAAGAGGAGGAATTGGATGGAGAAGAGCTGGAGAAGATGTTAAGGGAGCGTTATAGACCAGGTTCTAGTTTTGTTGCCTATGCAGAAGATAGTGATGAGAAGAAGAGGCTATTTGAGCAGGACACACTTGTGCCTTCTCTCAAGGATCCAACTATATGGAAAGTTAAATGCACGGTACTCTAATCGACGGCAAAATTGAAAAGTCATTGATGCATATATATCAGATTGCTGTCATTTAATTCTTTTTTACTGTCTTTCTAGTTATATGGCTTATGTTTTCTTTTTGTATTTGCTTTGTGGTATAGGTTGGAAGAGAAAGGCACTCAACTTTCTGTCTTATGCAGAAGTACATAGACTTGCTTGCTCTAGGAACAAAGCTGCAGATAATTTCCGCTTTTTCACTTGATCATGTAAAGGGATATATTTATATTGAGGCTGACAAACAATCTGATGTCTACGAGGTACTACTTCCTTTTTTTTTTGTTTTATCATGACATTCTTATGACTTGAATTGGCCTTGATGCTTCTGTGGAAGTCTGAGCAATTCGTTAGTGACATTCTTTTCTTGATGAAAACATTCTTTAATGACATTTTACACTCTCTAAGCTGAGCTCCTTGTATAGGCGTGTAAAGGCCTTTGTAGTATATATTCGAGTAGAGTGGCACCTGTTCCAAAGAATGAAGTTTCTCATTTGATTGCTGTGCGGAGCAAGTCTTCAGGGATTTCTGAGGGTATGTGGGCACGTGTCAAAAGTGGAATATACAAGGGCGATCTGGCGCAGGTACTTTTTATTCCATCAGCTAGCTGCTATTTAAATCTCTCTTATCATACATGTAAATGCAATATGAATTTTCTGCTGGTTAATGCTGCTTGCTGACCTCTCTTTATTTGTCTGAGAAATTAAACAACAATAACAAAGTACCTTCTTTTTAGAGCTTGCTAACAGTTTCATCATGGTCATGTAGGTTGTGGCAGTGAATGATTCACGGAAGAAAGTGACTGTGAAGCTGATTCCAAGAATAGACTTACAAGCCATTGCCGACAAATTTGTAACAATTTATACTCGATTTCATAAATGTTTTATGTTTTAGTTAGTGTGAAATACTCTGTAAATATGAAGATATGAAGCATAACACCTATGAAGCATAGCACCGTACTCCCTGCTTCTCGTCACCTCCTCATCATGAAAAAGAAAAAAAGAAAGAACAAAAAGCTGTGTTAGGGAGGGAGGGAGGGACAGTGCAGGTCATGATTTCTGGGTAATTGTGCTTTGGGTTATCTTAACCTCAAATTCCTTAAAGTAATGCACATCTGTTTGGAGTTCTTGTGCATTCGTACTTATTGGAGTTGTGATTTTAGTATTTCCTGCACTGCATGTCGTAGATCCTTTTAGTTGTTTGTATAGTATTACAATTTTAGACTGAAGCACTGTACTTCCTCTTCTCTTTGTTTTGAATGTTTGCTCCTATGCTCTATTGGGACTTCTGCTTGATATTGACTAAGCACTTGAAGTATTTAGCTAATTATGCACTTAGCAATCCAGGTTTAACATCTCATTAATATATTTTCATTTAATTTAGGCTTGTATATCTTCTGCAGTCCGCTGCAGTAATGCTGGTTATCATCTTTGCTGATTAAAAAAATTGCTGCTTATCATCCTCAATACAATTATAATTATGACTAGTCTTCTTAAAATACATTTTTTCAGAGGCTATAGATTTCCTCTTTGCAAGAGTTCAACTTCTTATCTTAGAGTGGTTAACGAGAGAATGCAAAAATGCAGGGATATTATAGGGTTGGTACCACCGTCATTCAGGGAATTGTTATAAGTTCATCTTCACGGTTTATATTTTTTTTTTTGGGGGGGCTTCAATTCCTAATGTTTAGTCACGGTTTAAGTTGATCCTAAAACAACTCTATAATTAAGTATCTATAGACTTCTAGTGATACGTACATTCATTACATGACTATTCGCATGTTGATGTTTCCATACCTAGTCATTTTTTTACTTTCAACTTGCTTAGATAGCTGAGTTTTTTATATGTTTTATAGGGTGGAGGAGTTGCTGCAAAGAAGGGAGTTATCGCAGCACCAAGACTAATTAGCTCTACAGAGCTCGAGTAATATGCATTCTCCATTTGTTACGATTAATATAATAGGTTGCAAGTACTTGACAATTTTTCCTTAATTAAACTGCAGAGACTTTCGGCCTCTCATACAATACCGGAAGGATCGGGATACAAACCTAATGATAGAAATTCTTGACGGAAAGATGCTGAAGGATGGTTATTTATACAAAAAAGTGGGCACTGATTCATTGAGCTATTGGGGTGTAATGCCTACTGAAGCTGAACTCCTGAAGTTTGAACCTTCTAAAAGTGATGGACCCCAGGATGTAGAGTGGCTTACCCAGCTTTACGGTGACCGGAAGAAAAAGAGAATTATAAATGATTTCAAGGTTGGTCAGAAAGGAGGTGAGAAAGGAGAGGGTTCTTCAAGCTCTAGCATGGAAAACAATTTTGAAGTAGATGATCTTGTATTTTTTGGGTAGGTTTGTCTCTTACTGTTTACCAATGTGGAATCTGCACCCTGTATTTTGTCATATTTGTTTAATCATTTTTCTATGCTATTACAGTAGGAATGATTTTGGCATTATTATTGGCAAGGAGAAAGATGATAGCTTTAAGGTATATGCAAGTCTATTGGCTTTATTTTTCTTTGGGTGAATGATGTCTTAATTAAAGCGATTATTTTTCAGATCATGAAAGATGGTTCAGAGAGACCTGTGGTAGTGAGCATTCAACTGCGTGAGTTGAAGCGTGCATCTTTTGATAGGAAGCTATTCACTGTGAAAGATCAGCTAACCAATACCATCTCAGTTGGTGATATGGTTAGAGTTTTGGATGGTTCCTTGAAGGTTTGACTGTTATTCATCTTTTATTTTTTCTTTGTTTGATCATGATAGTATCCGAGTCAGCTTGTACATACCTTGACTAATCCACCGACGACTTGCTATTTCCTTCTACTGCCCACCAAAGGTTAGGTAGATATGAATAATTCACTAGTGCTTCTGCTTGCATTTGAAAACTTGGTTCCCAAGGTTTTTACTCCAGCTGTTTGACCACTAGGTCACCCCTTGGAATGTTTGACTGTTATTCATGGAAGCAGTAACATCTTTTTATGTGTAAATTAGTCTTCTGAAATGATGTAATGTAGGGTTAATAAATGCAGGATAGACAAGGAATTGTTAAGCAGATCTATAAAGGAGTCGTCTTTCTATATGACCAAAGTGAGCAGGATAATAGTGGTTATCTCTGTGTCAAAGGTCAGATGTGTGAAAAAATTACAGGCAGTGATGGTGTATCAAATGAGAAGGTTTGTACATTTTGGGGCATATTAGAACTAACCGTATTCTTATGATACCCATATTTGTTCCCCTAATTTTTTTGTGCTTATTCTATTTAATCAGGGTAGTGAGCCTGGTCCCTCAGGTTTTGCAGATTTCTCGTCATCCCCTAAATCCCCTCTTTCGCCTGAGAAATCTTGGAGAGCGAAGGATGATAACTGCAGCTGTATGTTTTTTATTAGTCTGCTCTTAGATCCCCTCTTTCTATTTGATGTCTCGAATCAAGGCGCTGCTCCCAATTCAAATATTTATTCCTCTAACTTCTGGTTCTTTTTCCTCAAACAGTCAAGCACGATGATAAAGATGGAATGTTTTCCGTTGGTCAGTCTCTAAGAATCCGAGTGGGGCCTTTGAAGGGATATCTTTGTCGTGTAGTAGCCATTCGACGTTCTGATGTTACAGTAAAGCTTGATTCCCGGCAAAAAATTCTTACAGGTTTGTACATTTCCTTGCATCTTCTTTTAATGTTATATGGGAAATTGTCACTAAACATTCTGTCATTGTAGTTAAATCTGAACACCTGGCAGAAGTTCATGGAAAGAGTTCTATCACGTCTCTTGGGTACAATTTCTTTACCTGAATAAGCGTTCAATTACTTTTTTTCACTTTGATTTCTTTTAATTTTCTCTTTACTTTCAACAATAGGGTCGATGGTGATTCTGCAAAACCTTTTGACCTGCTTGGAACACAGGATGGTTCTCAAGGTAGGAAGCATTTTGCTCCTTCACTGGATGAGTAAAAGTAATTTTATTCCAGAGAGACAAAACCAAATAGGTGCAGCTACATACAAAACAAAAGTTCTAGTGACTGAGGAATTCAAGTAAAGAGTTGACATCATACATCTGCCATCTTTCACCAAAAGTGAAAAGATATAATCACGAGTTTCTAAGTTTATGTATAGAGTTAACTAAGCCTTCAAAGCATCTTCTGTTCCCTTCCACCCAACTGGTCCAAAATGCATGCAGGGATGGTCATTTATGTCTTCCACTTCTCTTGTGCAATCTTCTTCCATTTCTGCAACATAGTAGTTCCTCGACTGTCTTTGGCATTGCCCTCTTTTGATTGTATAAGCTGAGAAACATGCACCACAACTTTCTGGCCGCCTGACAGTGTATAAAGAGGTGATTCACTTCTTCCTCATTTTCTCACACGTGGAGCTTCTGCTGCACAACACCATTCCGGTCCCTTGTAATTTTGATCGTGTCAAACATGCTCATGTGCAGTTATCCAACAAAAATTGCCCACCTTAACTGATGCTTTGCTCTTCCAGATTATCTACCAAGGCCACTGCATAACAGTATTCTGCCTGTTGCACAAATTTCTATATCCAGACTTGGCGGTGTATTTCGATCCCTTTGATATTCTCATTACTCATTTCACTGCATCTTCTTCCTCTAGACATATTCTGGCCCCTTCTATTTTACCAGCAGATTGGTGACTTTCCTTATTCCCAATCTTCACAGTTTCTCCTAAAAGATAATTCCCATCCTCTTTGTGATGTTGTGCCGCTGTTGCTTTAGTATTTACTGCCAAATTATATTGGGGGATATCTTTTGCCAAATTTTTACCCTCATGCCATTATCCATTGTGAAGTGTATGTTTTTTTTTAATAATCATCTTAGATGTTTCAAATGTGCTTCCACAAGCCCACTCCATGAGCATGTCTGTCAATTATAACCTGTTTCCCTATGTGAAATTTATTACTGCTGTGGAACATACCCTTCTACATGGATGTATCTGATTGCAGAGCCTTCTTTTGTTTTTTTTAATATGTATTTTTGCGTTTTAGTTTTCTTTTTATATTGGTCGTCTCTCTTGCTATTTAATGTCAAATTTTCTGTAGATCCATACTTCTCCTTTCATAAGTATAGAGTCTGTACTTTTATCCTTTTTCGTTCTTCACTTCGTTGGAATTACTCTTTCCTTAAAAGGCAGTACTATCCACAGTACAATTAATTGATTAGTGTCGAGTAGTGCAGTTGATGAGATTCAGCCTAACTAACAAATTTATCAATGTTTAAGGTTGTGACTTATCGTTCTACTTCTTTTATCTTTTTGGCAGATTGGATGGTTCAAGGGGCCACAGAAACTGAGGGTAACACCGAGAATGCAGGAGCATCATCCTCTGCTGAAAGGTTAAAAATCATTGCTAATATTATTGTCCGTTTTCCTGTTCTTACATCTTGAAGTAGTATCTATGTAGAAAGGTATTTCTATTTCTTACTTTTTAAAAGTTGATTCATGTACCTGTTAATCACTGTATGGCAAAGTGTCTAAAGATGGGGATGCTTGCATCTGCTTTCCATACTTGAAAAGTACTAAAAACAAGGAGCTAAAATAATGCCTATCTTTTAGGAAGGGTTAAATTGTCTACTTATTTTCTTGGTATAGTAAAAGAGTTATCAAGAAAAGATCTAGTTCAAAACTTAAAAATCGTTGCTCATATTTACTGTTTTGTTTTCCTGAAAGGTTCGAAGTTGCTACTATATTTACTTTTTGTTTTCCTGTTCATACATCTCTAAGTAGTATCTATGTAAAACAGTATATCCATTTCTTGCTTCTGTAGATGTTGATTCATGCATCTGTTATTTCATCTCTAAGATTGAAATGCGTGCCATTTGCGTTCCATACTTGTAAAAAGAAAGAAGCAAAAATCATGTGTTATTTGGGAAGGGATTATTTGCCGCTTATTTTTCTTGTTATGCTAAAAGTATTGTTATGAAGAGTTTAATTCAAATCTTCACTAGTTCTGTCCTATGGATTTTTTTTTTTTTTTGATGAAGTAAGGGTGATTCATTAATAGGCATCAAGAAGATGCAAAAGGTACAAAAAGGTAGATAATCACCCCAGTACAAAAATCTATGCGAAGAACAAGGAGCTAATGAAATCCACAAGGTGATCTTCACTAGTTACAGGGGAAAGATAAATCCAGCTAAATAGATTAACTAAGCAAATAGTCTTGAGGGAGTAGATTGGAGTTGAGATGCCATCAAAACACCTCTGATTTCTTTCTCTCCAGATACACCAATAAATTACTGCTGGAACCATTCTCCAGATCCTCTTGATGGATTCCAGACCAAAAATTGAGAAGAGATTCCAGATTTCACTTGCAACTGCGCAATGGAGGAAAAGATGATTGACACTTTCTGAATTTTGTTGACACATGTAACATCTGTTAACAAGTATAATGTTCCTCTTTCTAAAGTTGTATTGAGTGAGACATACCCCCTTTATAGCTAGCCAGGTGAAGCAATTCACCTTGGTAGGCACCTTAGTTCTCCAGATATGTTTCCAAGGCCAGCTATCTATCATACCATTCTGGGAACAAAAGTGTTTGTAACCATCTTGGACTGTGTATTTGCCCCCCTTAGAGTGTTCCCATCTGAGTTTGTCTGGCTGCTGATCATCACTGATGTGGTCTTCTAAAGAGTGGAACATAGTTAGTAGGTCACTAATCTCCCAGTCCTGTAGGTTCCTTCTGAACAGGGGGCACCATGTGCCATTTTCTTTGTTCTGAGCAACAGTGGATTCCTTGTTGAGTGCAATCTGGTATAGATTGGGATATATATCCATCAGTGCATCATCTCCATGCCACCTGTCTTTCCAGAATTTAACATGATCTCCTTTCCCAACCTTGAAGGTTATATTTTGAAAGAACTCATCCGAGTGCTTGCTGATATTCTTCCATAGGCCAACTCCATAAGGAGTGTTTATTTTCTTTGTACACTAGTGATTATGTTGCCCATACTTAGCATCAATGAAACAAGGAGGTGGTGTTTTCTCTATCATCTTAAAAGTTTTAAAAACTCATATTTATCAGCTCACGTACTTTAGAAACATATTCACTGGACAGGTTATGAAAAGCTTGATAGGTTGCAGGTTTTTTTGCTTTTGGGGGGGTTGAGGTTACGAAGGAATGGGGGAAGACAGAGAAGAGTAACGAAAAAAATAGGCCTACGAGGCACTAGCATAAGTGAAGGCGCTAATATCAAAAGGATAAAACTAACAATTACTTGGATATCCAAACTCACACTATTAGTATCAAACTTGATTCTGCCTCCTTCAATATCGTATGAGATTTGTGCTTAAGACTGTATGTCTTCTGCTCCATTATCTCCATTTGGCTTCTTAAGAAAAGCTCTAATTCATGCTGTTTTACATATTATGCAACTACTCTTCAGTCTTACACCCGCCATTTCCGCGGTATGAATTTTGTGATTTAGTGTTGCTTATAAGGCGCTACAGATTTTACTTCTTTTGATTTCATTTGACACTGAAAAGATGGGTGTTTTTTTTTCCTACCATTATTTTTGAATATTGTTGATACTCAATATGACCTGATATAGGTAAAAATTTTGTGCAGAAGTTCTTGGCCTGCCTTTCCTGCTGTTGCTGGCTCTGGGCAAGATGATGGCTGGACAAAACCTGATGGTTGGGCGAAAGGTACTTCTACTGCTGGCGCTACTAGTGCTGTGTCTGACAGCTGGGGCAAAAAGGTTGAATCACATCAAGAGAGCACCGAGAAGGTTATGGATGATCCCTGGGGATCTGTGCAAAAGCAAGAGAAAAATGATGATTCGGGCAGCTCCTCATGGAGCAAGCAGGATGCTGGATCTTCTTGGGGTAAGCAATCTGTTGCAGATCCAGAGACTGACTGGAAAAAGCAAGATGGTGGAGCGAACAAGACAGATAGAAAAACCTCTTGGAGCCAGCAGGACGCTGGAAGTGATGGTGGATCCTCTTGGGGTGCGCAAGCGGGAGTATCTTCTTGGGGTAAGCAATCTGATGCAAATGCAGAGACTGGCTGGAAAAAGCAAGACGGTGTATCAAATAAGACAGATAGCAAAACCTCGTGGAGCCAGCAGGGTGCTGGATCTTCTTGGAAGAAAAGTGATGGTGAAGGTGGATCCTCTTGGACTAAACAATCTGATGCCACTGCAGAGACTGACTGGAAAAAGAAAAATGATGGATCTGGCTGGAAAAAGCCAGATAACAATGCTTCGTGGAGCCAACAAGATGCTGGATTTTCTTCGAAGAAAAGTGAAGGTGAAGGTGGTTCTTGGAGTAAGCAATCTGATGCAAAGGCAGAGAATGACTGGAAAAAGCAAGATGGTGAATCTAGTAGCTGGGGTGGTGGTACGGACCAAGAGGGGAGCTGGGGAAAGCCAAGACAATTTGATGGAGGTCGTGGATCAGGTGGCAGGAGAGGACAAGGTGGTTGGCGAGGGGGTCGAGATCAAAGTGGTAGAGGAAGATCTTTTAATCAAGGACAGTCTAGTAGCTGGACTACTGAAGGTGAAGGCAATAATAATTCTAGTAATGTAGAATTTAAGGGGAACCAGTCTAGTTGGAATAGTTCACAGGAACATGGTTGGGGAAAAGTTAATGATGACACCAGTATTGCTGGTAATCGATCATCTGATTTTCAGAGTGGTGGTGGTTGGAATGCCTCCAAACCATCAAATGAAGGATGGTCTTCTGGTTGGAATAAGAATTCAGCCTCAAAGGAGGTAGGAGGTTCTAGTGGAAACCAGTCTGATTGGGACAAAAAATCTGGTGAATCTGGGAGCAAGCAGTCAGCTGGTTGGGACAATAAGATCACTCAGAAAGAGGCAGCAGGAAACTCCTCTGCCTGGAATAGCAAAGCTGCAGTCGATAATGAAGACACCAGTATTGCTGGTAATCAATCATCTGATTTCCAGAGTGGTGGTGGTTGGAATGCCTCCAAACCATCAAACGAAGGATGGTCTTCTGGTTGGAACAAGAATTCAGTCTCAAAGGAGGTAGGAGGTCCTAGTGGAAACCAGTCTGATTGGGACAAAAAATCTGGTGAATCTGGGAGCAAGCAGTCAGCTGGTTGGGACAACAAGATCACTCATAAAGAGTCAGCAGGAAACTCCTCTGCATGGAATAGCAAATCTGCAGTCGAACAAGATGCCAATGGGAAAAATCAAAATGATCCATGGAGTGGTAAAAGAACTTCAGATGGTGGAGGTTCATCTACAGGATGGGGTCAAAGTAATTTGTGGAAGAGCGGAAAGGATGATGCCGTTGGAAATCAAGATTCCTGGAGCAGCAAAAGTAACTGGAATTCTGGCAGTGGTTTTGGTAACAACGACCAGCAATCTGATTCTTATGGTGACCGGGGAAGAGGTGGTAGTTGGAGGGGAGGCCGTGATGGATCAGATCGAGGTGGATACGGAGGTAGGGGTGGTTCAGATCGCGGTGGCTTTGGAGGAAGGGGAGGTTTTCGAGGTAGAGGGGACAGGGGAGGTTTTAGAGGTAGAGGATCGGATGGGGGAGGATTTCGTGGTAGAGGGCATGGAAGGAGGGATGAAAGTGGTGATTGGCAAAATAGAACTGATTCGCAGGAAGATAAAGCCTACGGTTGGAGCAAAGAGTCAGGCAGTGATGCTGAGGGATGGAAGTCTAATAAGGGCAGTTGGAGTCAAGGTAACAATGACAGAGGGAGCTGGAAGACTGCTGATAGTAGAGGTAATGTTAATGATGGTGGATGGAAGAAAGGATTCGACTCCGAGAAGAATGGGAGTGGAAGTGGTACTAGTGCTACCAGTTGGAATACTCCAGGAAATAGTTGGAAAACTTCTACTGCTACTACGGGAGGTACATCTTCAGGGTGGGGTCAGCAGACAACTGTTAGTGAAAAGGAGGATCAGAATGGTTTGGGAACAAGTTGGAACCAGGGGACTGCTTCAGGAAATGTGAGCACAGCTTGGACTGCAAACAAATCAAAAGAAACAAGTGATGGACCGAGTGATGCGTGGGGTAAAACAACCAGCTCTTGGGGCAAAGGAAACAGTTCTGGCAGCCAGGGAGGGGGGCAGCGGCCAACTGTTAGTGAAAAGGAGGATCAGAATGGCATGGGAATAAGCTGGAACCAGGGAACTGCTTCAGGAAATGCGAGCACAGCTTGGACTGCAAACAAAACAAAAGAAACAAGTGATGGACCGACTGATGCGTGGGGTAAAGCAACCAACTCTTGGGGCAAAGGAAACAGTTCTGGCAGTCAGGGAGGGGGTCAGCAGACAACTGTTAGTGGAAAGGAGGATCAGAATGGCATGGGAACAAGCTGGAACCAGGGAGCTGCTTCAGGAAATGCGACCACAGCTTGGACTGCAAACAAATCCAATACTGAGGATGTGAACAAATCAAAAGAAACAAGTGATGGACCGAGTGATGCGTGGGGTAAAGCAACCAACTCTTGGGGCAAAGGAAACAGTTCTGGCAGTCAGGGAGGCTGGTGACATCTTTGAACAGTAATTATTTGTACTTAAACTTGTTGATTTTATATCCTGCTCATTTAGGTCTTTATACTCAAACTTTCCTACATGGTGCATAGATTCTACTTGCAAATATTTGAGATGATAGTCTCAACTTTTTACTTTAATACTTTAAAGATAAACTATTTGAAACATCATAATGTGTCACTATACTATGCTTAATATACACGCCCTGTTGATATTATTATGTTAATATATTTTGTTTCGGCTGAATACATACGCGGCCACTTAAACTTGTCCGAATCTTTCACTTAAGACACCTATGCTAAAGCTTGTACTTATTGAACACTCGATGCTAGTTGAAAATGTGTCAAGTAGACACAAGTTGCTGGTGTGGCCACTTGCATGTACCACGCCACTTAAGAGAGACTGAAGATACATAATTTCTTAATTTTTATTTTTCGAATTCTTTCTCCTTCGGTTTCTCTCTGCCACCGCCATTATACCACCACCATAGCCACTGATGCCATCACCTCTAGCTCCTCGTTGTACCCTCGCCATGAAGTATTTTTGTAAACATTGGAGAAACAGCTCCATCTTGATAAACACACAGAACCACCATTCTTCCCTGCCAAAACAAACACCAGTCGTCCTCATTCTTTCTAAAACCAGCCTCTATCTGATTACCCCTATACAACAACTCCATAACTCCACTGTTATAGACCTATCTGCTCTTTTGCTCCACCTTCTGGGTTGCATCAATTTGAGTTATTTTTTGAATTGCTTGCCTTTTAGTTTTCGATGGGGTTGAAGGAGTGGTGCAGTGGAGTGATTCTGAAGGTGGAGGTTTTGTATTCAATGAATATAGATTTATGGTTTACTTTTGGGGGGGGGGGGAGGTATGGTGCATCCATGATTAAGGAAGGTCAGGAAGATAAACATCAAAGAAGAAGGTAGAAAAAACGAAAGACTAATGCTTTGTGTCTGCAGGTCTGGTTTGAATGGTGGAAAGAGAGGATGTTGAAGAAATCAAAGAAGAAATACTGGGTTTGTTGAAGAAAACGAAGAAGAATTTTGCTTTGCCTGTCTTTATTTTGTTTGTTGAGTGCCACTTCATCAGCGATTGAGTTGCACGCACTTGGTCTTTTGTCAGGTTCCGTAAGGGTTCAATTGACATAATTTGAGCATGGTTCAAGTATTCAATAGGTTATGGGCTTAGTTTATGTGTCTAAATGAAAAAAATTGACCAAGTTTAAGGGGCTATATGCGGTCTTTTCTTTGTCTTTCCTTTATTTATCTTGTTTTGTCTTATTTTTTCTGTTCTATTATAAGTAGCATATTTAGTCTACTTGTGGTTCTAGAAATTTTCATTTGCATTGCCAGTTTGCTGCGCCCATTTCCATCAACTTTATTGTTGTACATTCTACTTATTTTGTTTTTTTCTTTATGCAGGTTATTTTGCTATGGAGGGTCGACCGAGTTATCCATGTAAATGATCTGGTTTTTGGTTTGTAAAAAGAATTAAAGGATAGACTTGGTCTTTGGGGAAAGCATAAATGGCACTTTAGATGCTAGATGTATAAGCAATTGACTTGAATTGCAGAATACCAACTTCTGAATGTTGGGTGTTTGATAATCTCTTACTTAATTTTCACTTTAGTGCAAACCAAGGAGTAAAGCTAAAGTGAATTAATTTAAGAACAAGAAGTATAACCTAGGTTGGTGTATGGTGTTTCAACAGTTTGTGTTTGGTCCAGTACCTGTCTCTTCTAGTTGTTTTATTTACTTTTGTTTGATTACTTATTTTGGGGAAAATGCTAAGAGGAAAGTGATCTTAGTAAGTGCATAAATGCTTAGAGCCTAGTCTGCAGATAGCTAAATTTACAATCTTTCAGCTTACACATTGCTTAAAGGGCGTCTAAAAACATGTTGATGTCAAGTGGACCTGGAGTAAGCAATTTTGGCTAACTTTGGTTCTTTAGAAATAGAGGTTTACAATTTTTACGGAAATACAATTTTTTTAGTGTATTGGCATAGTTAATTTTGAATTCCATCTTGCTGTTATTGTTTATATGGGTTTTTGGCTTCTATTATGTTATATCAAGTCTATATGCCGAAATAGAGATCGTACTATTAAAATTTGAACACTTACCACTTGACCTTGTATTCTCAAGTTTTAGGGTTCAACTAACTGTACGAAGAAAGCTATTCGTGAAGAAGTACGCACTTCAATATAAATAGCTTGCTATTAGAATTAGGGTATTGGCAAATATTGAATTACATCGAAAATTTTGGTTTTTGGTATTTGTTATGGTATTTGGTTTAATTTTAAAAAAAAAATGATATTAGGTATGGTATTTGATATTTTAAAATGAAATATCGAAATATCGATACTGTATCGAAATATATATTAAATTTTGTTTTCCTTTATTCTTTAAGTTCATCAATTAACTCTAAGCAAGTAACAAGACGTTTCTAATGATCAAATTTATTCCTTTATGTATAGTTTTTTCTCTCTAGGTTTATATTTACTGGTTTTGGACAAAACTTTTATCAACAAATTTTTTTAGTTTTGTACTTTTGAGTACTTTAATTAAGAATATTATAATCTATGACTCTACGTACTAGTTAACATTCAAACTGAAGTTACCGAACCGAATAAACCGAAACTGAAAGAAGAAAAATTGAACCATACAAAATTTAATTAGGTACGGTATTGGTATTGCATTTTAAGAAACTGAATACCGAAAATACCGAACTGAAATGTCTAAATATCGTACAATAGTGGCAGACGCACGTGGTGGCAAGTTAAACCCGCTTCACCAAAAAATAATATTGTGTATATGTATAAATTATGATTAAAGCAGTGTAAATTTTGTATAAATATTTTATTTGAACCCACTTGACAACTACTATTTTACGACTAAAGTTATGTACTTCTAAGATTGAACCCGTTTGCACAAAATTCTGGGTCCGCCACTGCCGTACAATACGGACCGACGAATACCCCTAATTGGAAGGAGGAGAAGACATGAAAGTAGAACTTTTTTAGTTCCAAGGCTTGGCCTTAGTTTTGATATGTTCACATACGTATTTCTAGTGTATTTCTGAGTATATAATGGTTGTTGCATAGTCACAAAATTGGAGGATTTGGACGTTGTGTTGGAGGGAGCTAGTTGTTGCAAAGGGAAGTGGCACCTCTTGTATATTGGCTCTTAATTATGGAGAAATATTAAATGGAGATAAATATCAATGACGAACAATAACAATGAAGACAGCAAAATTGAGGTGAATTAGTTTCTTATAATGAGTTCTTAACTTTCTTCATCCACAATAATATTAGTTATTGCATTACTTTATTTTTTTTCTTTTATTGAGGAGATTTTATATTTTTCAGCCATTTTCATTAATAAGCGATTAATCGAAAATTATTTAGGCGCATGTTACCAATGATAAAGTCCTTAATTATTGAAATGCTACAAGATGTTGAGCGTTGAAAGGAGTTAAAAATACAATATCGTTCTTTTCCCCTATTAACTTGAAATCTTGAATTATTAAGGGAAAAGGATATCTAGAATTTCCTCAAATCATTCTTACACTTGGATTATGTCAATTCTGTTTTAGTAGTGGAGACATCCACATTTTACTGATGCAATTATGAGATCCAAGAAAAAAGTAAGGCAGCACGGTACACAAAGTATTATGTATTCACATACGATTCAGAGAAGAATCGCATCCCAAGAGATATATGATGTAAACAACATAACATAAAAGTATTAGTGGCTGATTCAATTGCTCGAAAAGACAATTTTACCATTACTCCAAGACTCCCGCCACCGAAAAAGCAAAGAACATATCTTATCAAAGTGTTGGCTGAATTGAAAAAGGTTAAAAAGTCACATAGGCTCTGAAATTGATGTATGATCCGAAAAAGGAACCATGGCCACCCACACCCTATCTTTCTAAAAATTAATACAATTTCCTCACTTTAATTCATCATCATCTAACCCAAAAAGTCAATAAAATCCTGTGGCCGCCAATTCCAAGTCATATTCAAAAACCCCACAAGGGAAAAAAAAAATGAAAACAAAATGCTGACACAAGAGTTAACAACTCATAAATTCCCCCCTATAGATTCCTATCAATTGATTATGTACAAACAGCAACCAGTGTCGTGGTGAATGATAAGTACTCTTTAATCCTTAACCAAAGGTTTTAGGTTCGAGTTTTTAGTATGAAATCGTCTTTGTTAGATATCGATTTAACTCCAACGTGAGACTTTTCGGTGTAAATTCTAATTTAATTGTGCTCAATACAGGTATCGGACACCAAATGATGAACTAAAGAAAATTATATACAAAGAAAAATTGGGACCCTTGTGATTGGTCTTTATCAAATTGCAAATTTTCTTAGACTTTTGATTCTTTCTTGAATAATATAGGAATATTCTTTACTAAAAATGCTATAGTAAGTGTAATAATTGTAATGATAATTGCCCACCATGGTTGGTGGTAATGTACAAAACTAAAATAATTAAATGAGACAATAGAATAGTAGTGATTGTAGATGGTGATAATTTTTCTGCTGCGCCGCTCCCAAATATCATTCCAAAGAAATCACTATCGCTGCCGCCGGTGGACCCGACACCGCCGCTCCCGCTAGCTCCGGTGGTGGTCCCTCCTCCGTATGATATGCTAATACTATTATCCCTGTTTATTTACAATAATGCAAGATAATTAAACCTATATACTGATAGTGTAAGTAAGTATGAAGAAGAGAAAGAGGAGAACAATATGGACCAATAAGGAGAGGAATTTAACCTATATATACTGATAGTGTAAGTAATGTAATATATTCAATGCATTTTAACATAATATAGTTGATAACCTATCTTACTTCATATATATATAGAGAGTAAAAATTGAATTAATTTTTATGCTGCCAACGTATAAACCCAAACTAAAATCTATCACGTAAAACACATAATAAATTGATTATTAGTGCGTCACTAAAAATATTTTTAAATGATAATGGTTTCCGGAATCATAGTGTTTTCCATAGTAGAGAAAAATCTTGAGAATTATATATTCTTAGCCGCTCCCCCAAATAATAGTCGATAAATTATATATTTTTTGATTAGGAAATCCAATTAGTTTGTAAAGTCAATTTATATTCTTGAATATCAATTGTAAATCTTGACTAACAATCCATATATGCCCTACCTTTATCTTAACGGAAATTGGTCCAAGCCCAGTTAATATCAAAAGTGGGGCCCAAAATCTTTAAGAAAAGTCTTATGGGGCCCACGTTTTCCATGGGCTGGAAAGCATGAATCGCAGAATCTAACTTCTCATCTAACACCTCACATGACCTGATCCCGATCTTCCCTTTTTCCTTGCTTTAGTTTTTTTTATTAATTACATAAATTAGACATTAGACAAATAATAAATAAAATAAAAAGATTCTAGCCGCGTCCAACTTAGTTACAAAGTTGTTCCCCGTCAAGAACTTCATTTTTTTAAAATTTTGTATTTAATCAAATATTGATATTGTAATAAAACAAATCGAAGTGTGTATATATATACAAAAATCATAAACAATCTTAAATTTTTATCTCATCTATTCCGGTTTATATGAACCTCGATTTAAGTTTTCTATGTAAGGGTGGACCCCTTCTTTGAGCAATGATAAGGCGGATTCAGCTTATATTTAACAGGTTTAATATTTTTCGAAAATACAATGTTTTCTTGCTAAAAGATTTAAAAATTAATTCATTAAACTTAAGTCGCCTAATTTCCCTCTAAAATGCAAATAGGCAATGGAGCTATATAAAAAAAAATTTGGTTTTCTATTCGGTGTGTGATACTCATATTGGAGCACCGACTGAATACAAATTCGCAAGAGAAATTTCACATTATGGGATTAAGCGTTTTTTAACATAGCATATTCATAACCAGAATTCAAACATGAAAATTAAAGATAAAAGAATATCTACCATACTAGTGTAATCCTTATCGCAAACTATAGAACTCTATACACAAAGGCCAAAGCAGTATCACTAAAAGTGACTGCTTAAATCTATGAGAAGTGGGAATGAGACAACTCAAGAGTACAAGGCTCTATGTATAAATTCGATTCTCAATGCCAGCTTTATTTTTTATATATAGCCATAACTTTGTACTTGTTCTGCCCTTTTCTAAAAAGTATATTTTTTTTTATAATCTTTAACAAATCTACTCTATGGGTTCAATAGAGAAAATAAAAGCAGAAAATGTTTAAAAATGAGAAAAGCCCATCATTTTCTTTTCTAAAAATAACTAGTGGTTCCTTAGCCTCTTCACTACTATTTTTTTCTTTCAAACTTACTTTGTTTTTTCTTTGAGTCATGATTTATCAAAAATAACTTATTTATCTCGCATAAGATAGACTTAAGGTCTACATACATATTACGGTCTCTAAACTCTACTTGTAAAATTATGAATATGTTGTTGTGATCAGTGGCGAAGCTATAAAATATTTCAAGGGTTTCAAACTTGTACAAGAAAAATAAAAATTGTGGAGAGTGAAGCTCGAACCCGCGCCCATGAGGCCCTTTTGACCACCCTTTGCCACTGAGCTAAGAATCTTCATTGTTGCAAGGGTGTTCAATATGTATTACATGCATGTAAATCCAAAATTTTACTTATATACACGGTGTTAATTTTCCGATATTTTTCGACGATTGCTACATTGTAGCTTCGCCCCTGGTTGTGATAAATGCATACACATTACGCTCTCTAAACTCCAGTTATAAGATTACACTGAATATGTTATTGTGATAACTGCGTAAACATTATGCTCTCTAAACTACACTCGTGAGATTACACTGAATATATTATTGTGATTGTTTTAACTAATATATTCTGAGTCGATGGTCTATTGAAAACAATATCTCTATCCTCACAAGTCATGGGTAAGGTCTGCGTACACACTACCCTTCTCGTACCTTACGGTGTGGGATAATAATGGGTATGTTGTTGTATTGTATTAACTAAGGTTTCGTTGGTTGATAGTTTGAAATAATTAATCTAAGCATATAAAATATTTGGTTAACTTATTATGTAGTAATACTTAATGCTAGTTGACAATATTAAATAATATTCATTTTAAATTATGAAAAGAGGAGTACCTCGGGGCACCAAAAACACCGGCGTTGAGGGTGAGTTGATCAATAAGAACAGCGGATTTGGGCTCCACGCTCGAGGCCTTCGCGTATTGGTTGCTCAGCCCTTCACCTGATGGCACGAAAAATGCTCCATTTACCATTACGTCCCCGTCACTTCTCCAGTTCCAGTCACTCCACTCCCCCTCGTCTGTTTCCACGCGCTTTGTCACCTGTTCCCACACAAACACCTTTCCCTTAATCAGTATATGAAGATATCAATATAATCATTTCAAGCAAACATCATTATGACCAACTTTGCATTTTCAAACACTGATTTAAAATTATCTTAGAAAAGGCCCAACCACAGCCAGAACAACAATACAGTCATAAAATATTCTATACTCATGGAGGATTCAGAAAAGAGTCGGACCTAAATAATCTATTATAGATAGTATATTCTAACACAAGCATTAGAGGTTGTTTTCATACATCGAACCCGTGACCTATAGGTCAAACAGAGATAACTTTACTGTTGATTCAAAGCTCCCCTTCAATTAAAGCAAAAACAATAAGGAAAGAGATTTTGATAAGTGTTCTTGTTTTTCTCTATTATGTTTGCTTTATTATTCGGAAACAGAGAACAATAATGTTAGCAAGCTTAAGCAGACAAAATTTGAAAAGAATATGATCAATGAAAATTTATACTCCCTCGGTTCACTTTTTTCTTGGCACGTTTTGACTTTTCACGTCCTTTAAAAATAATAAATGAAATACATAATTTACTATGATATTCATATTAATTGATGCATATTTTATTGGATTTGAGAAAATGATTTGATATGAGTAATAAATATTGTGGGTATAACAGGAAAAAAAATTGTATTCTATTGATATGCGTAAAGTGATAAGTAAAAGTAAAAATTTATTTTTAGTATACATGCTAAATAAAAGTGAACAGAGGGAGCACAATCATCCTAATTTATTTTAACTACAATTGTTTTTGCTCCGGTTTTTCAGGTAAAAAATAAGAAGTCTCTAATACATTGTAAAATTTCCAGAAAAGACCAGGCACTAAACCGAAAATCGTTGTTCTGAAAGGTCTTTTCAGGTGCAAAAAAAGAGAATACCAAAATCACTCTTATTTAGTGGTTGCGCTAAAAAATTTGTGGGACATGGTCTAAAAAGTTAACAAGGATTTTCCCAAACATCATTAAGCCAATGATTTTCTTCTTTTTCACTAGAGAAAAAAAGAATGAAAATAATAAGATTTAGAAAATCTAAATTAAAAGAGTTAAGAAAGAAAATTACCTCCTTTGCATTTGGATCAACTGGCGCCATATAGCGATTGCCCTGACTATTAATAGTAGGATTAGCACTTCCTCCAATTGCATACATTTGCCATTCTGTAAAATCATTGTTCACTACATGGATATACCCTCTTCTACACCTTGGCATTCTTTGTACTAATCCTACTCCAAAATGATTGAACGCTATTGTCACCTATTTTACCATAAATTACACATTAATCCCCAAAAGTTTCCAATATCAGCAAGAAAAAACTCTTAAAAATGAAGGAAAGTAGTCAAACAATATTTTTCTACTATACAAAATATCCTAGTTTTGTCATTTGTTATACTTTCGGCTTATTCATATCCGTCGTTAGCAAGTCATCTTAATCTAATAGAACATCAGCAGGCATCCTAACTGTCATGGGCGGATTTAGGCCCAAATTATAGGGCATATGAATCCATAATTTTTTCGTCAAATTAAGTATTTTATTAGATATTTCTTAGAATTAAATATTATTTGCCCGCCATGCTCTAAGAAGGTTGAATGATATACGTGGTTAAATTTTGAATTTTTACCCAAAGGAAGAGAGATTAATTCCCCCTTAATATTTTATTGTTTCTCCTTAATTTAGTGGTGCATCAATATTATAAAAGATATAAATGAGACGATTTATTGGTGCACCCAATAAATTCATCCCCACTAACCGTAATCTAAAAGACTTTCGAAGAGGATTATAAATTTATGTGTAAAAAATTATTAAAATTGCAAAAAAAAATAGATATGAACCCAACAACAAACAACAACATACATAGTCTATTCCAACAGGTGAGAAAATAGATATAAACCCATAAATTTAAAAGTATAATGAGTTTGAACACATAAAAGTTAATTTCTGAATCCGACTCTGGAAATGACATTTACTAATGACAAAGATATGGATAATCCGAAGTATAACTAGGAATAAAATTAAAATATTTCGTACTATAATAGATAAATGTCAAACCTTTTTCAATAAAGAAAATACATCTAACCTGCATTCCGGAGTCGGGCAAATATCTATCATCATGTCCCAAGAGCATAACTTCATCATGGTGAGTGAAATAGTTGTTAGATATAGTAATCGCAGTGGACCCCATGATAGCATCAATTAAGCCATCGGTACAATGCGACAATGCACAATGATCAATCCAAATATTCCGCGAACCAAATATAGAAATTCCATCACCGTCCGATCTACCTCTATGCCCAACATGAGTCGGGGTCGAACGTATATTAGTATTTCCCGAAGGGCGACAATTGTAAATATGCACATTGTGTATAATAACATTACTAATATACTGTAACGTTATACATCCATTGCCAGTAATGTGTACTTTTGTACCACGACCGTCGATTGTTTTGTAACTATTTACGATAAGTTCATGTTTTAATTTTATGAACATGTCGGCCGAGAAAATTATCCAGAGAGGTTCGTCTTGGATTACCGCGTGCCGGAGAGTCCCCGGCGTTGGGTTGGCAGTGTCTCTGTCGGAGGAATCAGTAACAATATAAATCTTGCCATTTCTTCCTCCGATTGCGCCTTGACCGAAGCCTATGGCGCAATCTGCTAAACGTTGACGATTGCTGGCCCAGTTTGGGTCGCAGCGCCAGCAATCGTCTATTGGGTTCCCTGTTTGACATTGTGCATTTATGGTTGTGTCTAACAGTTGTCTTCTTGATATGGACTCATTCACCCTCCTGTAACAATGCAACAATAAAAACAATTACGATATAAAGTAAATGTGCTAACATGATTAAATCATAATCCGTCATAACAAGAAAAAAGAAAAAAATTGTATGAATAATGCAGGTGGTGGAAGAAAAAGTAGGTGAAAGTTTTAGGTATTTTGAGCTTTAAAATTAGAAAAAATCGGAGCTTTATTGGGAAAAAAACAATATTTTCTTGATTGATTTTGGCAAAAGCAGAATGTGTACACAAAAAGTACTTAACTCAAGAAAGGTTCAAAAGTTTAATATGAGCAAAACCCAGATGGGTTTTGTTGATTTTCTTAGTAAAACAGAGGAACCCAGATGGGTTATTCTTAAAATAAAAAAAATAAAAACCCCAAATAGCCTTCCACCCTGTCGCTTAAACCAAAAATAACAGATAGAGGTATAATATACTTTATGCATTATTTGTATAATTGTGTATCATCAATGTATAATGCAGATAGATGGCTATAAAAAAGAAAACAGTGAATATGACTTGCTACTTGTATAAAGATCAAATGAGCAAAATGTAAGAATGGGAAAACCCCATATGAGGAATTTGAGTATTAATGCTATGAATAAAGTTAGAATTGAAATGTAAATACTACCTTTGTAATTCTTGAACCACAGCTTCAGGGTAAGGGTGTTGATAGGGGAGGGTGAGATTAAGGGAAGTTGTAATTAGTGGGAAAAATGAGATTAAGAAACAGAATAAGAGAATACAAATAGCAGAAAGCATCTTAAGAAGTGTAATACAAATGGTTGAATGAATTAATATTCCTTGTAGTTGTAGTAATTGGTCTGTTTCTTCTGTAAAAGGAACTCTCTCAAAGGAGGGAAGAGATGTCTTGCTCTTGAAAATTTTGTAAAAAATGTAATGTTCCTTATATAATATAAGTAGTACAAGAAAACAAGAATGGGTATAATATTGGTTGAAAATATGATTAAACAAGAAATAAAAAAGAATATTGGATTGGCTTTAATATTAGGGTTTTGGACTTAGGTTTTGTACTATATTTTTGTTTGAAGAAGAAGGAAGAGATTTTTGGTGTATTAGTGGCTATGATGTTGAAATAAGCCAAAACCCAATTCCCACATGAGAATTGTGAGTTTGAGAGAAAGAGAGGCTCTTGTTATTTTTTCTCTCCTTTTGCAGCCTCCTCGACCTCGAGCCACTCACATAATTGGCTCCTTTTGTAATTATTCTAATATAAGATCCATATTTGAATATATATTAAATTGAGAAGAAAACTTGAGATTTTTTATTTCTAACAAGAAAGTAGCTTATCCAAAATGTATCAGCAGCTTCCTGTGGGGCTGTGGGGAAAGGAACATAGGAGGTGGGATTTGGCTACTTTAGGGGCTCGAGATTCTTTTTTGAAAAGGAGAAAGATCGAAACCAAAGGGTGATTTGATCCATTTGTAAACAATTCTTTATTCAATCCATTTTTTTCTCGCAATCCTAGAATTAATACAACATATCGGTCAATAAAAAATAATATCAGAATATCTAATTCCAACATAACTAATCTCAATATAATTAATCTCAGCTATGGGTAGCAAACGGGCGGATCGGATATGGACATGTCAAAAACAAGTAATACAAAAAATTGATTTGACACGATCCTACAGATGATATTATCCATGGTTTCTTGAATATGATTACTTTGGGAGAATTCCTAGTCTCCCAAACTTGAGAAATCCTCGTTTTGAGTCTTTACAGATATAAAAGTTAAATCAATTAGTTATCCATCTTTTAAGTGGATAATATGGTTCTTATCTATATTTGACCCATTTGTAAACAATTCTTTATCCAACCCATTTTTTAGTGGATAATATAGATGGATAACTATTTTTTAAAAATTCATTTGTCACCACTAATCTCATCATAACTAATCTCATAATAACTTGTCTTCAAACCAAACGATCTCTAAAGAGTGTGATAGATGAATGAATTATTTTCAACTTTAATTAAAAGTTTCTAGTTCGAGCTTTGAGAATAATTTTTTTGATAGGAAGTGCTTCATTTTTATATGCGATGATATTCCGAATTAGCAATGCTAGTGAATCTTAAATATAAAATGGATAGGTTGAAAAAAAAGAAAGATTTGTGATTTGTGAATGTTAAGATTTGTACTAAACTAAATTAACTATATAGCCTTTTGAAGGCCATAACTGCAATAATAAGATGGTAGATCTCTTGCCTTTTTCATATATTTTTTTATCATTACACCAAAATAATAAACATTAAAATGGTGATTAGTAATTTTGTTTTACTCTGTTCTTTCGTTTTAGACTTAAATATAGGCTAGTATTTCTTGAAGTAATAGTGACAGAAAGTTTGGGAAAGATGGAATCCTTTTTGTTAATTATATGCCTCAAATTGTAATTTCAAGTTATTATTATATAGAACTACCTATAATCAGGGTCGGATCTAGCTTGAAAGATGGCGCTTCAAATGAATTCCCTTTTGTTAAAATCTTTTATTTTGGAAGAAAAAATCGAATTCTTTTTTTTTTTATATATAAGCTGCTGAATCCTTTTTGACGTAAGGAAAAATTCTAGTAAAACAAAAAAAGGAGTTTCAGAAATCTTTAGGTCAAAGGATCAAACCCTGTAATATTTTATATGATTTTATTGCTCTGCCACTGCCTGTAATTATTTTTTAACTAACGAAATATAAAAAAAAATTCTCAATTAAGACTGGAACCTAAGATTTCATATCAATTGAGACTATAATAAAATGTCAACTATTATTGGATTAAAAGGATTCTCTCTACTAGGACTTGAATAAAGATCTTTTATCAGGTTACTACACAAGACCTTACGGCATACTCTAACTAGATAATATATATGGAGCATATATACTATATAAAAAAAAGTTAAATCTTTCAAAATACTTATTTGTACTCGATGATTAACCAAGTTATATTGGTGGTTGACGTTGCAATATATGGCGAGTGGTGATTATAGTGGCAAAGTAATGAAAAAAATATCACTTTCATATAAATCTTCATGAATAACGTTTTAATGATTTTAAGACTTTATATAAAATTTAAATAAATAAACCAAAATAAAAGAAATAAGTGGTCGTAAATAAAAATAATTAAATATACTTCAGAGGCTGAAATTTGAAAATTTAGAATTCAAGTTCCCATCCCATCAAGTGAAAATAACATGTCTTGGTAGTAACATGTTTGTTAGAAAATACCTTAGGCTCATAGAGTTGAAAAAAAAGATCCTAAAGCTATGAAACTTTACCTTTTATAGAAATATAATTAAATTGCACAAAAGAAAACATAAATAATGATTCAAAATTTTGTATTAATTTGCCAACCACCACTACAATTATAGATGTTTCCATTGTCGTCTAGGCAAAGCATGTCAAGTTCCAAAACCAAGCAAACATCATGGAATTAAAGACATTTGCATGCTAAAGTGTAACGGTGTAAATGGATATTCGAAAATCGACTAAATCGATCGAATCGTACCGTACCGAATCGATTTTAGGTTTTTATATAAATCTATAACCGCATCGATAATTAGGGTAGGTTTTTTATTTTATAAAAATAAATCGAAAAAATACTGAACCGTACCGAATAAATTTTACATGTGAAAACATATTTATCTAGTAAGTTTAAAAAGAATAATGCATTAAATTTTTCTTTGGGCCTTGAAATTATGAAAACTATTACAAGCCAACAAGTAATTAAACTCAAAATACTAATTCCTAAAACTTATTATGCTACATCTACTTAAACTAAGTTATTTCAAATATCTTTATTAGCAAGACACAAAGTATTCTAGCGATAATGAGTAGCAAACTACAATGTATTGAATATGTTTCCTTTCATATAATTTAGATTTATCTTTTTGAATATTTAATCTTCTATAAACTTTATTCTTGATGAGTCACAGCTTGGTTAATATCTTTTCACTCGTGTGATTTATATTTTATTTGCCTTTGCTTGGTTTTTTTTACGTTGTTGTAGAATAGTTGATGAATCTACACTCTAGCCATCTTTTATTTTTTTTAATTCATCACCCTTTAAACAGTAAGAATGTCTAGAGAATTTTGCTAAGTCCTATAAAAAGAACGTATGTTATTGCATTCTACTTCTACTGTTGAATTTTATATGATATTTTAAAAAATATCGAAAATTAACCGAATAATACCGATACCGAAGAGAAACCGACATAATTGGGACGGTTTCGAAAAGTTTAATTCTGGTTATACATAATAGAATAACCGAAAAATTGGTATGGTATAAATTTTATATAATAACCGACCGAACCGAACCATTGACACCCCTACTAAAGTGTTATGATTGATTTAATTACAAATATATGATACTTAACTAAAAAAAAAAGTTTAATTTCCTGAAAAAATATAAATATCCCCAAAAACTCTATCCATGCTAGTTGAGAAAAAATTAGTTAGCAAGATGCCCATGAATTATTTAGCTCAAGAATATGAAGTTTTTTCTGTTTTTCTTTCATGTCTAAACAAAATGCTATTTGGATAGGATTTCCTATGACAATTTTTCTCAAGATTAGTAGTTGAAATGAATGAGGTAGGTACAATATCAAATTTCAAAAATCAGTCAATAATACGTGGAGGAATATAATATATAATTCATCCCACCAATTTCATTATTGAGCAAAAATATAATAGAAGTGGTTATTATGTTAATTATCATAAAGAATTGCATTTCATTTATTTAGCCCTTCCAAATTGGTCTTTATCACATTAGCACTTAGATTCTGGACATCAAGCAAAAAATCAAATGGCATGGCGCTAAATAGTACTAGCTAGGTTAATAGTTGGTTGCTAGATGAGGAATGCACACCAAAAATAAAATAAATAAATTATTCTATGGGAATTAAGTTAAGTTGTATAATTTGAAAAGATGCTATTAGAGAAGAAGACATAAAAAAAAAAAAAAAAAAATTGTGTGTGTGTGAGAGAGAGAAACCATATTTCTATATATGGCATTATGACAATGAATATATTCTACAGCGTAATGAACAATACATCATCAAAGAAACATATAATAATGATTAATGAAGCCAGTTTAGTTTTGTTCAAGAGCAATAAGTTATAAAAGAGAGGAGAAAGAATAATTTGTCGGGCGAAAACGGTCCAAAGATATTCTTATTATAGTATGAAATTATTTTGGATCAAACCGGCATGATTTCCCCAAAAGACATCATACCTTTAAGAGTATCAAATTTCTTAATTTTTTTTCTACTTTTTATGTGAGACTTTGTTCAACACGCCCAATCCACATGACACGTCACCATTCACGGGCTAATTTGAATATTAACCGTGTGTAACCCACATAATCCGAGTATTTATGGTCACCAAAACCTAACGAAGAGGTTGTGTAGGCGTCTTTGAAGTTATGAGTAACGGTAGTAAAACGGCCCATAGACGGGCAAAGGCATTAAACCGGTCGTACGCCATCACTCTGCTACCTCCATACTCGTTCCACTAAACTACTTGCTGTGATAGCAGTTGTCGGGCGAAAACAACCCAAAAATATTCTTAACATAGTGTGCTATTGTTCGCTTTGACCCAAACTTGCACAATTTTTTTCAAAAGACCGCACACCATTAAGAGTATCCAACATCCTTATAATTAATTTTTTTTCTACTTTCTATGTGGGACTTTATTCACGCAATTAGAAAAAAAAGGTAAAAAGGTCGTAAATGAAGTTCAAATAATGCGAACGAAATACTATATAATTGCTAGATTTGGGAGTGACGTAATAGGAAAATGGATCCATTAATTGATGCTTTCTTCAAAAATAGGTTAAGAAAATATTAAAATATATTTTATAACGAAGGGAAATATTGCAACAACAAAAAAAAACTTTTATTTAGTCAAAAAGACATCATCGTCATGAAGTTGAAACAAGAATGTAAGAGGATAACATCAAAGATGAGTCAGCATTTGTGTAATTCTCCACCGCCCTATTCTTGGTTCTATATATTGGAGTTATTACACTTTTTAAAGTGAAAATGATTTCATAACTCACTTTCTTCTTTTTCTTTTTCTTTTATTTTTTCTGTTTTGGATTTTCCACCCCCGATGTTTAGTATTTATATTAGCGCTCGACAAAATCTTGATTCGCATACATTAAAGAATAAAACTCTTCTTATAAAGGTAACTCTATATTCAATACTCAAATCCAAAATCTTTTACTTTTTCTTATTTTATTTATGAAGTATACTAATCGCCATATATATAGTTAATCCATGAACTTAAAAAATTAATAAAAGATGTGTTATTATTGGATTAATGTGAAAATTTAATTGTCATAAAAGAGATTTTGAGATAATTAACATGGTGATTAATAGTCAAAGTATAAAATGGCATTAAAATTAAAATTTATACGCGTGAAAAAATATGAAAGAAACATCGATGCATGAAAAAAATGCAAAGGACAAGTACTTTTCGTGAATTTCATGAAATGGTTAGAATTTTGGTGAAAAGAAAGGAAAAGTATAATTTAGCTCCCATTGCTTTCAAAATCAAACAAGTTGATTACTTTTTCATTATCTTCTTATTAATATGCTCGACGGTGGCTTGACTTTTTTGCTTACCTTTTCTTTTGTATTTCGCAAATAGTGCAGCTTGAGTTATATTTGTTTTTTTTTTAAGTATAATCGTCAAATATTCGAAGTCACTTGCTCTATTGACCTAATTCGAAAAACATTTTTAAGACTTAACTCTAAAATCTCCAATAATCTTTTTTTTATTATCGTTTTGCTTTGGAGTAGTTTCGCTCGGTGGCCTCTTACAACGTGTATCATCCAACATCACTTTGTTAAAACAATTCATAATTATATTTTTAAATAATATTCTTTTCAATTCCATTTTAGGTGGCATATATTTCCTGATTAGCTCGTTTAAGAAAATGACACTTTTTATATTAAAAAATAATTTATTTAAATTTTTTATTTTACACTTAAATTATTTATTTTTATAGCCACATAAATCTCAAACATTTTTAAGGTTATAAGTTCCGAACATCTTTTTTCTTTTTTAAACTCCATTTTCATTTAAACTAAATAACAAAAAGTAAAACGGCAGGGGTACATTTAAGAAAATAATATCCATATATATAATCGATCCATACAACTTGAAAATAATATAAAATAAATATCAATTTGAGACCAGAAATAAAAGTGTAAAACCTTAGAACTATACTACAACACTCTCAAACTTACATACGTACAAGTTATCAATTGTTCTAATTAACTGACGCAACTTACATAAAATCTTGCGTACAAAATTAATTTTGCTTGTAAATAAGTTAAAGATTTATTATCTCTACGGGATTAAATCCCGAGTTATTGCGAAGTAATTGATACCATTTTTTTCTCCTCCTTTTATTTATATTTATTATTCTGACTCTTTTTTACACACTATTCTAAATCCTTGTTGCATTTATTTTTTTTAGAGCTTTTACATTGCTTTACTTTGCAAAACCACCATTTTTCTTGTTTTACAACCAACTAATGGTATGGGATCCATATCAGCAAGTATAGAAAATTTCAGTTTAAAGACAAACATGTATTCATGTTACCACATGACTAAAGGCTAAAGTAAAATGTGGCTGTTTTTGCAGCTTTTTACATAAAGGAAATATTCAAAGAAAATGCTTTGTAAATCTTAAAGTTTATATTCTTTGTCAATATTTATCCTAAAAAAAAACAACCGTTATGTCCAATTATAGTTCAAATGTTTTTGCTATATGCTAAGGTAAAAATATGCATGTGCTTAATAAAGTGTCGGCCTCATTTGTCTGCACTTAATGGAGTTCTTAATTTTAATTATTCAGATTTCAGCTATTAAGTGTGTTTATTTTTAAAATCTGAATCTTAATTATTCAGATCTTATTCATTAGGTGTATTTGTTTTATTACTTCACAATCATTTAATGAGTTTGAATAGAACTGTATGATTAAGATCTATAACAAAGACTTAATTTTATTAAGATGATATCATGTACATTCATTACTAACTGTCGTCACCGCCTATCATTATCAAGTACCACCACCACCATCCTCAACCATAACTATCACCACTACCACCACCCACCATCCCAACCATCATCATCATCAACCACAACTACACACTTACCCACCTCAACTACTACAACCAACCACCCATCACCATCAACAACCATCGCCAGTATTGTCCGCCATTATAAACTAGCTACCACCACCCATTATCACCTTCCTCAATCACAACCACCATCACCCATTATCACCTTTCTCAATCACACCCACCACCACCACCACCATCCTCAACCATAATCGTTGCCAATCACCACAACCTATTACTCAAAACTACCACCATCAACCAAAAACACCACCAACCACCGTCTTTAGTCGACACTAACACGCACCTCTGTTAGCCACCCACCACCAACAACAACCATATATATATATATATATATTGACAGATATTTGATTAATTAGAATTTTACTTAAATTTTATATTTATTAATTATTAAATAAAGATAATTTTTTTATATTCAGATGTTAAAAAACAAACAGTCTTAATCATTTAGTATTCAGATCTTAATACACATCTTAATATTCAGATATGTATTCAGATTCAGATGTCTTAATCTTAATATAAATCTTGATATTCAGACATGTATTCAGATCCATACGTTTTAATCTTTAAAAAAACAAATGAGGCCAAAGCCTCTCTAATTTTTTGGATTGTTTGGTTACAAAGAGTAACCATATTATTCTAGTATAAATTCAGTAATATTTTATGCCACGTTTAATTGGTATTCGGTTTCTCAAATTAGAAATATTAAGTACAGTAAAAAAAATTCAATGAACAAAGTTACTAATACTATACCTTTGCCGGTGGAAAGTAGTACGTACACTGTTAAGTTAGCGTACATGCATGGAAGTTGCCCCGATACCACAATTATAATAAAGAAAACTTATTATTGACCACCAAAGTCTCAACAACATATATATATCCATATTTTTTTGCGGTGCAATATACATATTCTGTATATATCAATTGGTTGTTTAAGAAACCGGCCAAAGTATGGTGTGGGTATTATTTAAACTATGGTTCAGTCTGACAAAAAAATTATGCTAGTACGTAATACAGTAAAACAATCTGCACATGCAGTGTATGCAACTATAGTATATAATAGTAGTATTTGTTTTTCATTAAAATCTCAACTTTGCAGAATATAATAGAGATCCTTTTTGTCACCGAGTTCATTGTAGGTCTAGGTTTGTAAATGATCCAGGGTCATCCTTTTTTGTCTGCCTAACTTGTTTTCTATTCTTTCGACAACAATAACAATAAATTCAGTTTAATTCTACAAGACTATTTTTCTTTTTTCAAAAAAAAAATCACTCATTTTTATCTATTGGGGGTGACGGTTGGTTTGGGGTGAATAGAGATTAAGTCTGTAATTTCCTAATATCAGTATGTGGTGTTTAGCATATATAATGTATTAGCTAACTTTATCAATTCGACGATGGAATAGATAGAATCACTCTACTCTTAATTTGAGATCTTAGTTTCGAAGCCTAAAAGTGAAAAAAAATCATGATAGGAAACACATTCCTTTTTAATATGCCTTACACGACTCAAATTCGAATTACCCAGGAACCTAATGTAGATATCGGAAATTGCGTGAGAAAATAATTTTTTTTATCTTACAATCAATTAACTCACATGTATTTACAAGAGGGGTTGAAATGGTAGGTATGATAAGTCATATTTTTTGGTATGTTATTTAAATACCAGCAATACATGATTAAGAGCTCTCGTCATAGAGAATCTAGAAGGAAATGTTTTATTATTTCATTGTAACCAATTAAATGATTAAGACATTATAACAGAAATACAGAATGGTATTAGGCAATTTTCATTAACAAAATTTCATATAATTTAGTTAGTCCCACCAAATTGGTTCGTATCATATAATAATAAAACAAATGGAGGTTGTAATTTGTAAAGAATCGAACTTCTGACCTACTCTGGGATAAAAAGAATAAAAAAACTGAATAATCCAACAAGCTAGGGCTCCTTTCATGTTAACTAATGTCAAATGTGAACTTAAAATCTGAAAAGATTTATTTCAGAATAATATAGGCAATCCTAATATTAGTAAAGATTACTGATGCACTCAGAGGATTAAAAATATTGTACTGGAATATTACCTCAGAAGGCAAAATGAATTCTAGTTCTGAATCGTTGCGGAATTGTTTTGTTTTATCTTTTTGGTCTAGCTCTAGAGTCCAAATGAGCTAGCGGTCATACATATTTATACTTAATTAAATGAAAATCTTGTCAGTTTAACCAAAAAAAAAGAAAAGAAAAATAGTTTATATTCTGATGAAAATTTTGACGATCATCAGATTTTTCGATCACAATGCTGAAAATTTTAGCAGCGTGCTTCAAAATTCTGGTGCATGGCTATTTTCCCAAAACATGATAAAAAATTTAAAATGGTGAAATTAAGGGTGTGTTTGGTATGAAAGAAAATATTTTCTCATTTTTCACTATTTGGTTGCACAAAATAGTTTGAAAAATATTTTTATAGTGTCACACCCTTTTTTTACCTCACTAACCCCTCTTTAAAAGAGATAAAAAGATTGGTAAAGCTAGAAAGAGTTTCAATTTGAAAGTGACAAAAATTATGTTTCAAAGGATTTTCTGAATCGCCACCTGACATTTGGTTTTGGTGTGGCAGGTCACCGTTTTTTAAGAAATGATTTTTTCCTTTAAAACACATTTAGACTCTAAAACATAGCCTGCACCAGAAATTCTAAGGGATTCATTTGACTCGGAGAGAAAGTGTTAGGCATTCCCCGTAACTAGTACGGTTGCGTACATAATCAAGTTGGCTTTTGAAAATACTCAAATTGAGGTTAAAACACACAAAGAGAAGTCAGAGTTTGTCCCTACCTAAATAAAAGAAAAGGAAAAGAAAAGACAAGAAAAGTTCTAAACTAACCTACACAATGTTTCATCCACGATGCTCATCACGACTTCCAAAATATTTACAAGTTCTTCGAGGCATTCTCCGGATAATATAATTGACTAAAGGGACAACCTCTCGCCTCAAAGGAAACTAAAACATTAACGCCCTAAAGGTTTGCCTACCCAAATGTGGTCGGCTTAAGCATGCTCTACTAGCGAATAATATAACAAATTGAATAAATAAATAAAAGAAAATTCTAAATCATACCTATATTCTCTTTGAGTTTTTTTTACACGGTTGGTCCTTTCTTAAAAATTACTTTCATAAATAAAACTACTTTTTGTTTATTCCAAAAAAAAGCAAATTCTTTTACATTTTTAGCAGTATTGAAATATTATGAGATTGATTAAAACATTAACATGTCCACAAAATCATGGATTAGTTAAAAAGAACATTTGACCCACTAATTAATAGATTTTATACCCTATTAACCTATTATCCTCTCTCCCCTCAAATTTCTCGTATCCCCTAACCCCTCTGTTTTAAAAGGCGTTTCAAGGGCGAGCCCCGGGGCGAGGCGTACCAAAAACGTCCCGGGGCGATGGTGTGGGGCGAAAGTCTCAAGAGGCGTACGCCCCGCAATTTGGGACGTACACCCGGGTGTTCGGGGCGCATTTTTTTAGTAAGGAGTAAGCCCTAGAGACTTTTTCAAATTAAAACAAAATTTGTTGAATTAATCCTTCATATAATTCCCAAAATTCTCAAAAGTCAGTTTGGTAATTACTCAAAAGGTTTAAAAAGAAACTCAAAAGTATTAAATTTAAAAGTAAAGACCTTTTTTTTATTGATTTAAGCCCTAATTCATGGGTTTTCCAAATTTTTATCTTGTCTGCTAATCTGCTAATATCTCTCAAAAGCAACGAATGTTTAATTTTTTTTACAAATACAAAGAGAACTACATTTTTCTTCATAACAGCAAATTCAAAGTTCAAATTGCAGGTTAATCATCATTTTTGTTCCTCCATATAGAAAACTGTATTCTTTTAGACTTAAATTAATTGTGCTTGTAAGTAACGTATAATAGATTGTTTTGATTAGTTTTTTGTGGGGATGGAGCACACATATATATAGTTTTCTTCAATTTTTATACAATTTTACTTGTTTATAAATATTAACAGTCATTATATTATTTTATAAAATATTAAAAATTAAATACCTATGGGGCTTACGCCTCGCGCCTCGGGGCTTACGCCCTGCTGAGGCATATGTAAAACACTCCGCCTTACGCCCACGCCCTTTAAAACACTGCCTACCCCATATCTATTCTCTCTCTCTCTCTCTCTCTCTCTCTCTCTCTCTCTCTCTCTCCTCTCATGTTCCACCTTCACCCTTTTCAACCTAACCACCATAGCCCCTCTATTTTTAACCTCTGAATCTGTCAACGACCAACAAACAGAAATGGTGAATCCATCACCTTCAAATCTGAAAAGGGAACATCGTCAGAAAAGTACCATTATTTACCCATGCCCTTCTTATCTGTTTTTATCTCCTCACTTTGGAAGAAAAAGGAACAAAGAAAATAAAAAAGAATAAGATATATACTTTATAGTTTATCTAATGTATATTTGATAAAAATTACCATGTTGTGCCATATATATATATTTAAACATTCAATATACCATAATTATTATGTAAATATACCAAGATTATTCTAAATAGAAGACCCAAATATATATAGAACGCATATACATTATACCATTATTATACCACTTATATAGTTGAGTATGAAATATACCAAAATTATTCTATAAATATATAATGGCATCGTTTGAGTATTATACCTTTTATATAATTAATGTTGCTAATTGAATATATATTATACCAATAATTATTTCTTGTGAAAGTCATTCTTGCGAGAAATTAAGAAACGATTGTGTGAGAATTAAAAGCTTATGCCATTATGCGTGATTTTAGGAAGACTTTGTTTGTGATACATACGTTTCTGATTTAAATGAAAATATGTTGCTGCCATTGGATATAAATATCATTATCCTGCTAGGATTTTGTATTTAGTTTTGAAAGCCTGGACAATTTTGAAACTATACCTTCTTATTTTAACTTTTTATTTAAGGTATTTGACCAAGCCCAATTCCTAAAGCATTGAGACAAATTAATTACTAATGGGCTTTGGTCTTATCCCGATCCCGCGACCCCAACATAACAATCAGTCAAACAATTTCAACACAAACCAAATAAGTAAACATTAGCAATTAAGGAGAAGAAATAAAGAAAGAGCTAATCAATTAAATCAGGAAGAAAGAAAGGAAAAGAAAATGAATCCAAGCACGGTAGGACCATTCACACATCCAAGTCTATTCCTCAAACTAAAAGCTCAGCAATCTGCATATTAACCCCAATTATCAGCAATGTACATTATTATGAAAATCAGAAAAAGTAATTACTGGAAGGCTTAATTAATTTAATGTTGTATGAGCTTTCACGACAAATACCAAGTTAGTAACTACAGAGATGCTCTGTTTGCCACAGGCAGATTCAAACTCCAGAAAATGAACTAAATACACAGCTAAATCGACTCCATTTGAGTTCTAGTTTAGCGAGAAGGATTATCCCCAAGGAATTATCATCACACAAAAACTAATTAATCTCCCGAAAACATACAGACTGAACCAAGACTATGAGACTAAAACCAAATCACTTTACCATTCAAGCAATTGAAAGCTAAAACAAAGTTGCTGATTCACAACTAACATAGACTCCTTAAATTCCACACATAATGGCATGCTCTAATGGATATGTCCAGTTAAACTAATTAAGATATAACCGGAATCACTGATTAACATTATTATGAATCCAGTTTGAACTTGAGATGCATAAGAAATTCTTCAAACAACAGAAAATCAACGCAATAATACCATGTTTTGCCTATCAATCACAGAGCTGATTAGAAGTTCAGTCATTCATGTAAAAGTCGAGCAAATATGAACGTAAATGACGTTTCAAGCACATGAAGAAATCAAACACCCTAATTTATAAAAAACAAAAATTCAAAAACTGATAATACCTCGATCACAGCCTCCATTCACTAACAACTCACTTAGGAATGACATATAATTTAAACCCCTATATCCTAAGCTCCAACCGCACTTGGATCCACACATATATAAACAGAGCAAGATAAGATATGAACCTGAATGAGAGCTTTCGATTAATCTGCTAGTAGGCGATTACAAGATAGTCCGGCGACAAACTCGTCCACAAAATTGAAACGACAGCAAGCTAATCAGGAACGACCAACTTGAACCTCGGACGGAACAACCTCGACTGGAAAATGAATTTACGGACGCGAACTCGAATCGATCTCAGCTCAATCGAACTCCATATATGAGACTCAAAATCAAAAGAAGAAACTGGAATATTTTTGTATTTTTTTGAAATTCAAATGCTAATTAACTCAAAATAGAAACATTTTCCTTTGTTTTGTATATCCCTTCTTCTGAGATGTTCAAAAAACAGAAAAATCAGGTGAGAAATTGAAGAACTCCTTTTCTGAAACCTAGCTTTTCCCCTAATGTTTTTCTTGAAAATCTCTTCAATTCTCCCAACCCCCTCTAAAATCTGAAAAATGAGAATATATAGCTCTCCAGAAGCTTCTCATACTTCCTCCCCAGGAAAAATCCGAATTCTTCTCTAAAATCCCCAAAAATCTCCAAAATCCAAAATTCCTTATGAATGGACCGATTCTAGACAAGTGAAAACCTAGGATCAAAATATCTTGATCCTATGGCTCCCATTTTTTCAATATTTGTCCAACATAGAATAAGAAATGCGGTAATCACTTGGAGGAATATTCTTATGTCAGAGGTCGTTAGGGTACGTGGCAGAAAGAGACGAGGGGGACCACGTGGGGCGAGTTAACTCGCCTGATTCCGGCGAGTTAGTCTAGTGAGGGAGGCGGCAGTGGGGTGTGAAGAAGAGGGTGCGGCTGGTTTGGTCTAGAGTATTGGCCATTGGATTGGAAGAAGATGAAGGGCTAGGATTAAATTATTAAGGGAGATGACTCAGATGGGTTATGGGTCTTGGGCGCGGGTCATGGGGTTAAGGATGGTCGGGCTGCCCGAATTTGGGCTCAAGTTGGGCCTATGTTGGGCTTAAGAAAGCTGAAAGTTCAAAACTAAGCCCAATTGTCTAAAAATACATATAATAAAATTAAATCTAAACCTTAAAAGTGCAACTATTTTTGGTATTTTTTTTAAGGTTATACTAGAATAAAAAGTAGAGAAAAATATGTTGAAGTCATGGTAGAATAAAAATACTATTACTATAAATATACTAATTGACCTTAAACTAAAAATGAAAATATAGTAAGGTGAGAAACATGATAAATAAAACTATTTTGTGTTTTTTAATTTATGTCTTAAGATTAAAACTAAAATAGACTAAAATTATATTAAAATAAACTCAAGTGAATATTTTAAAGATATTAAAACTTACTCTAAAATTTGTGCGGGTCAAAAATTACGTGCTTACAGCTGCCCCTCTTTGCTTGGAAACACGAAGTGTTTTTGAGCAAAGAAATAAGTACGCGACGTAATTGATTTCTGACCCGACACTTATTCAAAAACAAAATAATGATGGATAAGAAAGTGTGAGCGAGTCCTGGTATCTGAGCTGCCTACATATCCTTGACTATAAAGGAATCAAGTCATGTATAATTCAGAAGTAGGAGAAGTAGAGGAGGATACCAAGGTGGAGAGTCGAGCGAAGTGCCATCGAGGTTCTGGTTCGCGGTTCCTTCCATTACATCAAAAATAAAATAAAAATTACAGGAAAATAAAAGAAAAATACAAGATCTATCTACTTTTGTCTTGAATCTTCCTTGAGTCTTCGACTTGAAATTGAAAATCAACCATATTCTCCAGGTGGGCTCGTGCTGACTTGAACTTGAAGAAAAGTGAAAGTTGACTCTGTTCTTTAGGCGGCTCGTGCTACTTCTGATTTGAATTGAAAAAAACTTGAGGTTAACCCTATTCTTCAGGAGAGATCGTGGTGCCTCTCACTTAAACTTGAAAACTGAAAGTTGACCCTCTCCTTCAGGCGGGCTCCTAATGCTTCTCTAACTTGAACTTGAAAATTGAAAGTTGACCCTGTTCTTCAGGCGGGCTCCTGGTGCCTTTGACTCGAACTTGAAAAATAAAAGTTGACCATGTTTTTCAGGCGGGCTCCTAGTACTTCTCTGATTTGAATTTAAAACCGATTTCTGAAATATTGACCTCGTTCTCCAGGTGGGTGTCTGCAATCAAAACGAACAAAAATTTCTGCCCCAGTTTGCACTAGGAAGATTTATGAGTTATTAGCAAAACTGTAAATCACATTTGCTATTGATGAAGAATGCAATAATGAGAGTAAAACTAAAGACTCGACTAGGATGTACGTCTCCTGTGAGATTGAGCTTAAGGAAAACTATAAACTTAGCTTGACTAAACTTAAAATTGACCATATTCCCCGAGTGGGACCCCTAAACTCAAGGAAAACTAAAGATTAACAACTTAAGAAAACTAAAAACTGACCTTATTCTCCAGGCGGAACCCCTGAACTTAAGGAAAACTAAAGACTTACAACTTAAGGAAACTAAAAACTGACCATATTCTCCAGGCGGGACCCCCGAACTTAAAAAAGCCAAATATTAATAACTTAAGGAAACTAAAATTGACCCTATTCTATAGGCGGGACCCCTGAACTAAAGAAAAACTAAGATTAACAACTTAAGAAAACTAAAAGCTAACCCTATTCTCCAGGCGGGACCCATGAGCTCAAGAAAAGCTAAAGACTAACAACTTAGGGAAACTTAAAACTGACTCTATTCTACAGGCGGGACCCTGAACTTAAGGAAAACTAACGATTAACAACTCAAGAAAACTAAAAACTAGCCCTATTCTCCAGGCGGGACCCCTGAACTAAAGAAATGCTAAAGATTAACAACTTAAGAAAACTAAAATTGACCATATTCTGCAGGTGGTACTCCTGAACTTAAGAAATGCTAAGGACTCCTCTCAACTAGGGGTATGCTTAGGAGGTACGGTTCTTCTCAACTAGGGGAATGTCTAAGAGGTAAAAACCTATTCAAACAGCCTTTGTGCTAACAAATTTTGGGCACGACACCTGAAAAATTCAAGCTTCCAAGCTTTGATTTGGACATAGTCTTCGTCCCTATTTCAAACATAGAAAACTTGTGAGTTTAAAATATGGTGGTTGGTTTGTGGCCTTGATCTTTAGGGCGATTGATCATACACTTGCCATGATAAATTTCATTTAAACTTGGAAGCTCCTGCTTGTTATTGGCTAACCACTCTTCTGTCAACCTTACCACATAAAACACCTCTGATCTATTCGGTCCCTATACCCTTTATCTTTTGCATTGTGCTCATGAATTGATATTTACCGAACCTTTGCATTTCATATGAATCCCAAAGCACGTCAATTGTTACCAACTCAGTGTGCATAATATTCTTTCCTGACTTGTACCACTTTGATGTGCTAGCCAGACTCCGCTTTGTGCAATTGGAAAGCTGGTAGCAATTTTTTAAATCATTTCTCATTTGTTTAGACAAAACAGACTCAAAAAGAGGACTTAAACAAGGCAAACGGAACATAGTAAAGGGGACAATGGAAAGAGATGATATTTAACAAGAAAATTACAAAGTAGAAACTTATCAGTTGTGGATACCAACTCTAATGATCATGACATGCATTTTGGATTAAGTGGCCTAATCTGTCAAGCAAGTCTAATGTTCAACTCTTGTTGTACCACTAAGACGTGAAACTGGGCTTCAATGCTCCAATTGTCCTTTCTAATTCACGATCCTCAGTTGACTTGTAGTGCCCTGAAGGGTTTTCACTATCAAGCCTCTCTCATTTTATTCTTTCTTTCAACTCATCGTCGCCTTATGGTGCTCGTGAGGGTTTTCACCGATAAGACTCTCTAATTTTGTTCTTTTCTTTTTATTTTCTCTGATTCTGCAGATGACAAGGCATTAACCATTGTAAAAATATTATATGTTCCTTGCATGTCTAACTCGACACTCTCAAAGATTATCTGGAAGGTCTTTTTTGGACTGTAATGTGATTTTTGGACAGGGTTAGAAAGAAAGGATATCATAAAGGCTCGAATTAAAACTAAGACAAAAGGGGTTTACACTTACAACTTTTGGAATCATCTCTTCTTTAGAAACAAAACTTTTGCCCTAGTTTCTTGAGACGAGGGAATTTGAATTTTTGACTTGGTGTGACCGAACCCCATAGTAAGGCTGCCTACGTATCTTGTTGACACAAGAATCAGGTCGAACATAGTTCAAAAGAATACTTTTTGTTGTTTTTATTTTTTTTTTCTTTTTCACTTTTTCTTGACTTCTTCTTTTTCTTTATCTCTTTTCCTTTTCTCCTTTTTTTTCTCTATTTTTTTCGGGATGAACTTCTAAAACAAACCTTATGGGGAAATGGATTTTGTTTGGCTAACTTAATTCCAAAAGAGGGGATGTCAAAAAAGTTAACATAGGCTCAAAAGGGGTACCGAATGGTGTAAAGTGCTTGGGTAGCTGAAAGAGGGCCTCCCAATCCCTGAAAATGCCAAGTACAACACATGCAGCTTGAAGATTAAAATTGAAGATCATGCGTAGAATTTCTTTTGCAGCATCGGCATTGATATCACAGATATGCCTTCCACCTTTCTTTAGTACATTGTCAAGTACAGAACTCTTGTTGGGTGATTCCCTCTTCACAATGGATGTCCTCCGTCAATTTAGAGCAAACTCTCTTGGCTTTATATTGTAAATTGAGATGCATTTGAACTCAAAGTTCCTTGCTTCAAATTGTCCAAGACGCACTCTCTTGTAACAAATTCTTGTCGTCCTCTTAACTTCTCAAAATTTCCAAATCTTTACTTATTTTCCCTCAAATGTCCCTGTCATCTTCAAACCTTGTTTCATTGTTACATGATTTGATTAACTTTTAAGACCAGGCTGAGAATTCTACGTGCATGTCATGTCACTAGAGTCACCGTGAAAAGAACTATAAAAGGAAAAGATAACTAAACAAAAACTGCCTAGAAATAACAGAAAATAGGAAATTGCATTAGACATACGGTGAAAGGGTTTGAACAACAAAACAAGCAAAATAGACATAGGTTACAACTGTGGAACAATCCTAGATAACACTAGATGAGTTACTACAACTAAACGAACTAGGCAAAATAAGAGGAAGAAGGGTTTGAGCCACAAGACAATATCCAAATTACAACCCTGAAATAACCCGGACAACAGAAACGACGACAAAATAAACCACCAAAACTCATCCCTAGCTAGCCAAGAAAGGAGTGTCTTTCCAATTACCAAGTTCAACATCTTAGCCACTGAGTTGCACATCGACAATACTAGGACCTTCTCAAGTCTCCATCACGTTGACCTTAGCAAATAACTTTTGGGTCCCTTTTTTCAACTCGTTCTTAAGAACAACTTCTGGAACTGAGATTGATACCGCTGAAAACTTTGCGGTAAGTGACCTTCCAAGGAACTCAGAAGAGTTCTCATATTCATTTTCAATACAAATCATGCCCAACATATGCGTCTCGTTATGAACATGCGATGGACTTTGGCTAGTATCCGTTGCATCTGGATTTTGCACGATAATGTCACCTACATCAATAAGCTTCTGGATTGCTCTTTTCATATTCCAACACTTTTCTATGTTGTGCCCCAGGGCATTAGAGAAATATGCGCAACTTTGAGAATAATCAAAATTCTTTGGAAGGGGGTTCGACATTTTTATCTAAATCGGCTTCAACATGTCCAACTGCCTCAACTTTTGGAACAAACTAGCATATGATTCTCCAATATGAGTGAAGGACTTTTCTCTTTGCTGCTACCTTTTCATTTTGTACTCCGTCCTCGGTTGGAACCTCTTGCGGGTAGGTGGTTGATATGCTTGAAGAGGTGGGTAAGACATTTGTGGAGTTGGTGCAAGCCATTGCAGGTCTTGTAAATGTGGAGCATATGGCGATGCAATGTGGATAGAGTACTAGAAAGGTGAGGTATGACTTTGGAGATTTTCTGGAGAGAAGTAGCATTGGGGAGGATTATCTAGAGTACGGGGATATTCATGGGGTCAGTATTGAGGTTGAAAGCATTGAGCGAGAACGCCCGCTGGATCTTGTCGTTGGCGGGGCTCAACAAAATATTTTCTATTTCTTTCTTCCACCCAAACTTACTGAGATGTTCAGAATGTCTTTCGTAGTATCTTTCAATGCATAATAGCTCATGATTTTGCCTGACTTGATTCCTTCTTCTACCATCTCCCCCATTTTTATCACATCATTGAAAGACTTACCTAAAGCTGGGATCAAATGACTGAAGTAGGTGGGTCCCTGAGCTTGTAGGAAAAGCTTAACCATTTCTTCTTCATCAATCGGGGGACTGACCCGAGCAACTTGTTCCTTCCATCTGAGCCCAAATTCCCTAAAACTTTCCTCGCGTTTCTTTTTTATCTTAGATAGGGAGGAGCGGTGTGGGATAATGTCTATATTGTACTGAAAGTGTCAAACAAAATCTTGAGCCATGTCATCCCATGCATACCACTTACTGAAATCTTGACGAGTATACCATTCCAAGGCTGCCCCACACAAGCTCTCACTGAAATACGCCATCAACAGCTCGTCTTTCCCGCTAACACTTCTCATTTCACTACAATAACCCCTCAGATTGGCCAATGGATCTCCACGCCCATCATACAAGTTAAGCTTTGGCATTTTAAACCCCGTGGGAAGATAAATATCAGGAAACATACACAAGTCATTGTAAGACATGTTAATCTGATTTCCCATCCCTTGCATGTTCTTTAAGGATTGTTCTATACTTTTCAGCTTTCTGGATATCTCATCCCGCCCTTCTTTTCCTGCGGACTTTTCATTTTCAATATAAGGCTCATTCCCGAGGGTTACGATTATAAGAGTCCGGGACCTGGTGGGCCAACTCTGGGGAGTAGTATTGGGCATCATAAGGTTTGAACCGGTGTTCACTATTAGACCTAAGAGGAGGTTGTTGAGAGGTTGTGATGGTGGAGGTAGTGGATATGACAAGAAGGCTATTTTCGGGAAATGTAGTTGGGGGACGAATGATGGAGCTACTAGGGAAGTTAGGAATGCTATAATAAGCGGGAAAATCTGAAGAGAATGGTGGATCATTGTCACAACCCAAAATCCCACCACAAGCGTCGTGATGGCACCTAGTCTCTAAGACTAGGTAAGCCGATTTCAATTACATTTTTAAGCCATTTTTTTAAAATTAAATAATTAATCAAAACTAACAGCAGAACAAATATGAATATACAACCTCCCAAGACTGGTAGTATTGAGTCACGAACTCTAACTGAATACATGAAATGATCACGAGGACTGAATATATAATACTGTTTGATTAAAAATTAACAGTACAATGAAATGAAAAGACTCCAAGGGACTGCGACGACCAAGCAGCTCTACCTTGAATCCTTATGATCCCGCTTTAACTCTGCTCAAGTCCGATATCTTCAATACCCGGCTCTGCAAAAAAATGTGCAGAAGTGTAGTATGAGTACACCACAGTCGGTACCCAGTAAGTATCAAAACTAGCCTAAGTGGAGTAGAGACGAGGTACAGTCAAGACACTTACTAGTCTAATAGCATGTGCAACATAATATACAAAATAATAGGAAACAAATAACAATAAGGGCAACATTAAACAACCAGTGATATGCACAACAGACAATAAGAACACCATTAATATCGCTCGGAAATTAATAATTATAATTACACCCAATTAAATCAAATCCTTCAAATAAATGTCGTTCACATATAATTCTTTCAAATAACTCTCTTTCAAATATAATTTTCTCAAATAATTATCTTTCAAATATAATTCTTTCAATAAATCTCTTCAAATATAATTTCCTCAAATAAAAATCTTTCAAATACAATTCTTTCATATAATACTTTCTAAGCAAAAATCTTTTCAAATAAATATTTTGAATATAATTCTTTCAATTAAGAAGTCACCCTTTGACACCTCGTTTCATAATCTTAAAAATACAGTCTCAACCTATATTCATATATTTTCATGGCACTTCGTACCCATAATTAAATCATCATATTTTTCTGTCGCCTCGTGCCATCATTATATTTCACAACTGCACGGACAATTCACGTGCCAAATATCATTATCATTTAATCATAGCACCTCGTGCCCACATTTCATATCACAACTGCACGGACAATTCACGTGCCAATATTCTCATTATTTACTCACGGCACCTCGTACCCACATTTCATTTTATAAACTGTCTGGCAATAGCCACAGGCTCTCAATTTCAACATAAATGAGATTGTTATCAATTCACCAACAATAAGACAAATTGCACAAGGTATAAAATAAACACAAGAAAAATCACAACATTATATAAAATCATCAATGCACCCACTCCACATCATCACATATCATCCCTAGCAATAGCCACCCTTATCTCTCCTATAGCCACCCTTATCACTCATATAATAGCCACCATTATCCCTCCGCCCCTAACAATATCAATAGCCACTCTTATCGCTCATATTGCCACCCTTATCGCTCCTATAGCCGCCCTTATCGCTCCGCCCAGACAATAATCTAACAAACACACCAACAGTGAAATGACACCCTTATCCTCAAAATAATAACTCACACAACACAACAATTTACACGGAAAATTATCACGACAATATAACAAAATTAATTCATACCACAATTTACCCAATGGCCACAACCAAAATTCCAAAGATACAACCAAGTCAATTAATTTCATAACAAATAGCCGTAAGCTCCACACAATGTGTATAACACCCAAAAAATAATCAACAGAGATAGAAATTACTCAGCATAAAGCAAAGCTTTCATTAATCCAAATTTAGATAGCTATATTAACACTTCTTTTTAAACTTTCTTAATTAATTATTTGCATAGGGAAAGTTTATATTGAAATTTAATTTCAAGAAATATCAAACCAATAATACTCACGAAATTTCATAAGTTTTCAAGTAACAACCACATCAAATTGTCATATTAAAATAAATTCAACAACAAGGATTTATGCATGGCAAATAGATGATTTAATAAATACTAACAATTATCCAAAATACTACATAATATGCCCAACACTTTAACTCAATGCATTTTGCACATATAAGCCCGAGTACGTACTCGTCACCTCGCGTACACGGCTTTTCATATTTCACAAATGGCACATAAGACTCGATGCCTAAGGGGTAATTCCCCCACTTGAGATTAGGCAAGATACTTACCTTTTTGAAGTTATGTCGTTATTCCAAAATCACCTTCTTGCTTGAATTGACCTTCGGACACCTCAAATCTATCCAAATAATTACATAACTTCATTAAAATTCATCGGAAACAATTCCGGATAATAATACGTCGACTTAAAAAATTATTCCAAAAAGTCAACAAAAGTCAACGCAGGGCTCGCCTCTCGGAACCGGCATAAATTTTATGAAATTCGAACATCCATTCCGATACGAGTTCAACCATACCAATTTTATCGAATTGCAATAACAAATCGACCTCCAAATCTTGAAATTAAACGAAGAGGGTTTTCTGAACTTTCCCACTTAATTCACCCATTAAATATTAAAAATAACCATGGATTCAGGAAATTTAACCAATATTGAGTTAAGAACATTTACCCCGTTGTTTTCCGTGAAAAACTCTCAAAAATCGTCTATATCTGAGCACCAAATCGGTAAAAATGGAAAATGCCATTTTCAGAACTTAAAGTTTTTGTACAGTGGTTTCTACTTCACAAACGCGACCATTGCCTCGCGTTTGCGAAGCACAAAAATGCTACTACCCCATAACATGCTTCGCGTTCGCGTCCAACCCGTCGTGTTCGCGATGGGTCATTGCCCCAACCTTCCGCGTTCGCGATTCCCCTATCGCGTTCGCGTAGACCAAATGCCTTCTGCCCCGTTTCCTCTATTTTCCTCTTCGCATTCGCGGTTGGGCCTCCGCGTTCGTGAAGTACTACCGAGTTCACATGCTCATTCGCGAGCCTCTCTTCGTGTTCGCGTAGAGCAATCAGATGCCCCCCTCAACTCGCTTCTTCGCGAACGCGTGAGTCCCTTCGCGTTCGCGAAGAACAACATCAGCACCAGCAAACCAACAAAGTTTCAAGTCCAAAAATAAATCTGTTAACCATCCGAGGCACCCGGGACCTCAACCAAATATACCAACATGTCCCAAAATACAATACGAACTTAGTGGAGGTTTCAAATCACATCAAACAACGCTAAATTCACGAATCATACCCCAATTCAAGCTTAATGAACTTTGAAACTTCTAATTTCTACAAACGATGCTGGAACCTATCAAATCAAGTGTGATAGACCTCAAATTTTGCACACAAGTCATAAATTACATAACGGACCTATTAAAATTTTCAGAATCGGATTTCGACCTCGATATTAAAAAGCCAACCCCCAGGTCAAACTTTCCAAAAATTCGACTTTCGCCATTTCAAGCCTAATTCCACTACGGACCTCCAAATAATTTTCCAGACACGCTCCTAAATCCAAAATCATAATATGGAGCTATTGGAATTATCAGAATTTGAATCTGAGATCTTTTATACATAACTCAATCTCTGGTCAACGTTTTCAACTTAAACCTTAAATTATGAGGATTGTTCTTTTAGTTAAATTCTGAATCTTCTGAAAATCAAACTCGGGTCGTTACATTCTCCACCTCTTAAACAAATGTTCGTCCTCGAACGTGCTAAGAATTATTCTGAGGTTACCAAATTGATGATTTTACTTTTACACATATACTCAAGGTTGATCCCACGTTACCGTATTTGAGATAAGCCCGACAAGACCATCTCATTTGAGATTATTTATTTTATCCATATTTGTAAACTTTAAGATCAATTTCTTACACTCCAAAATTTTAAAAGGCTTGATTTTCACAACACCACACGGTATTAGTCTCAACTGGCTATAGCAACTCGTGCCTATGCACACATCAACTTTCTTGATAGTGTTGAAGTACTTCAAAAATTTTCTGGGGTGTTTCATTCTTCCTCGCTTAGTATCATTCGCCTTCAAACACATAACATAATTTATCTCTTCTTTCGCACATATTAATCTCCCAAATCTTTTCTAACTCCCAAATCTTTCAGAAATTTCGGCAGAGTTTCCCCTGTAATTAGGCCTAACCACCTGCTAGAGTAACACTAAAGCCACTCCTAACAATACTTCCACAACCCAACAAAATACCACAATGTATATATCAATAACACTAATCTCAGCGTTACAAGCACTACATTATCACAATGATATCAGGACATGAAGCACATCATATGTACGCTCATCACCACATCTCTGGTCTTAAAATCTGTTCATAATTAATTCCAGCATCATCAATTAATCTCATATTAACCACCACCTCGTTTCGAATTTTCACAACACTGACAACAGAATATGAGGCATGAAGACCTCATGATTACTTACTCGGATCAATGAGTCACATTTAACGCCACCTGGGCACTCATCTCATAGGTTAAAACTCAATGTTTACAGCACGAAAATGGCTGAATATTCACAGAAAATATACAAGAATTATCAAATAAGCCTAACATGTATGACTCCCTATTAATATTATTATACTAATTAAATTTCACAAAGGGAAAATTTTAAACTCATAAATATTTCACCACAAAGACCTCGTCCTTATATAACTTCCACCGTGGCTTGTAGCCCGGTTTAAATATTTCACATCATAAAAATAAATGTGAGGATCCCTCATACCGGTAGGGCATATAATTCATAAAAATTAGAATAAATTATTCCTAAACACTTTAAACCAACTGTAATGAATAATAAAAATTACTTTTGAACTTATAGCCCTCAATGGTGTACAAAAATAAAATGACAGACAAGGGGCACATCTTTAAATCTCCCAACAGGTATAAACATATAAATGAGTCACAAAATTACGAAGCTTACCCATAAGCAGAGCATAATAGGAGGACTCACCTCAATATTCAGAACCAAATCAAATTAAGGGAAAATATCCTTTTATAACAAAATTAGGATCGTACCTGTAATGACACCATCTGGTGTATTGGCCTTAGCCAAATTATAGTGATTATATCAATGGGTCGGGCCTCCACCTCTTAGGCGCCTACTACCCGCCTGTTCCCCACTTCTAGATGACTGTACACGTGGAGTATCAATTGGAATAAAGCTTGTGTAACGACCCTGCCGATCATTTTGAGAGTAACAGCCCCTATCCCCTATTTACTATTTCCCCCATAACTCTTTCTACTTAGATGAATTGCCAAGAGGTTTTTTTTTTTGGTTTCAGAGTATTTTGGGACACTTAGTCCCTGAATGGAGGTTTAAGCATTAGGATTTGGACCGTAGACGGAATTGTGTGAAGACGACTCCGGAATGGAATTATGTCAGTTCTGTTAGCTCCGTTAAGTGATTTTGGATTTAAGGGCGTGTCCGTATTATATTTCGCAGGTTCGTAGTTCATTTAGGCTTGAAATGACGAAAGTCGAATTTTTAGAGTTTCGGGCCGGTAGTGGAATTTTTTATATCAGGGTCGTATTCCGATTCCGGAAGTTGGAGTAGGTCCATAATGTTTCATATGACTTGTATGAAAAATTTGGGGTCAATCGGACATGGTTTGGTTGGTTTCGGCATCTTTTGTCGAATATGGAAGTTCCAAGATCTTTAAGTTTGAATAGGAGGATGATTTGTGATTTTAGCGTTGTTTGATGTGGTTTGAGGATTCGACTAAGTTCGTATGGTATTTCAGGGCTTGTTGGTATGTTTGGTTGAGGTCCCAGGGGCCTCGGGTGTTTTTCAGATGCTTAACGGATGAATTTTGGACTTAGGAAAGTTGCTGAGTTTTTTTGCTGGTTCTAGTGTTTCGCACCTGCTGAGGGGAGACCGCAGGTGCGGGCTCGCACGTGCGGAAGACCAGGGGTCGCAGGTGCGAGGAATTCGCAGTTGCGCCCAAGGACTCGCACGCGCGGAGGAAGACCGCATGAGCGGACAATGTTCCGCAGGCACGTACGCGTAGGTGCGGCCCCCTGCCGCAAATGTGGAACCATCCCTCTTAAGTGATTTCCACACCTGGGAGGGAATTTCCGCAGGTGAGACACATGGCCCGCAGGTGCGAAAATTGCTGGGCAGAAAAGGGGCATAATCGAGGGTTGAGATTCATATTCACAAATTCGATTTTTGAGCTCAGGAGAAGGCGATTTCTAAAGGGATTTGAGAGAAAACTTTTGAGTAACGATTCTTAACTTGTTTTTGGTTGTATTTCATTAATCTATAGTCGTTTTCTCCATTTAATTTTGGATTTGGATTGAAAAGTTGAGAAAATGGGGGAAACAGTTCCCCAATCGAATTTCTGAGTTTTCAATCAGATTTAGATGATTTTTGTACGAGTGATATCGTGAGCGAATGTGTGTTCTTAATTGGTAACTTTTACCCGATTTTGAGACGCGGGCCCGGGTCGACTTATTAGGACGGATTTCGGATTTTTTATTAAAATCTTGATTTCATTTATTAAATTAGTCTATTATAGTTGTATTTATGATATGTAATTATTTTGGCTAGATTTGGGCCATTCGGAGTCGGGTATTGATGGAAAAGGTATTTTGATCGAATGATTGAGCTTTGTTCGAGGTAAGTGGCTTGCCTAACTTTGTGTGGGGAAAATCCCCTTAAGATTTGAAACTATTGTGATATGTGAGCATCGTGTACGTGAGGTGACGGGTACGTACACAAGCTAGTTATTGAAAAACCCGATTTTCTTATTGAGCAACAACCTGTTTTCCTTTTATTTTGAGTTACACCATTTTAATGAGTATTAATCTATTTTCATTCTTAACTGAGTTATTCCAATATGTGTAGCTATCTTATTTAGTCTAATACAACATGTCTACGTGTCTTAATTGCTTATGTGAACTCTGTGCAACATGCTTAGTGAATTTCCTGCTTCTTCCTTGACTGGTACTTAGTCTAAATTGTAAGATTTCATGATGCAGTTGTATCTCTATTTTTGTGTTGCATATTTACTTTGGGACTACAAAACGGTATTCTTGGAGATCCCTCTGTACTGCATATTTACTTTGGGACTACGGAACGGTATTCAAGGAGATCCCTCTGTAGTGCATATTTATGTTGGGACTACGAAAAGGTATTCCGGGAGATCCCCCTGTACTGCGTATTATGTCTTGCATATTTACTTTGGGACTACAGAACGATATTCCGGGAGATCCTCCCCTGCACATTTACGTTTAGGACTACGAGACGGTATCTCGGGAGATCCCCTGTTGTTATCTTTGTGTATTGAGCTGTTACCTTCTATAAAGTCTTTCTTATTCAATTTTAGTCTTAATTTTATTGCGATATGCCATTTTTTCCTTGCTTTATTATCATATTCCAGTAGTGGCCGGACCCGACCTCGTCACTACTCTACCGAGGTTAGGCTTGGCACTTACTAGGCACCGATTTTGGTGTACTCATGCTACTCTTCTGTACATGTTTTTCGTGTGTAGATCTAGGTGCTCCTTATCAGCCGCATTATCAGTGAGCTGGGACAACTTTGGACATTTTAAGGTATATCTGTCGCGTCTGCAAACCTCAGAGTCCCCTTCTACTCTTCCCCATGTCCATTATCTTCTATATTTTCTTTTGATAGACTCTCATGTATAGAGACACTAGATTTTCCTTCTGTAGTTTGTGATTCACGATGTTCCGGGTTTTGGGATTGTTGTGTATTGTTGAACAGTTAGTTGTTAAAAAATTTATTTTTTCATTTCATTATTCTGCAGATGTTAGGCTTACCTAGTCGTAGAGACTAGGTGTCGTCATGACGTCATACGGAGGGGAAATTTAGGTCATGACAAGTTGATATCAGAGCTCTAGGTTCATAGATGTCGTGAGTCACAAGCTGGTTTATTAGAGTCTCGCGGATCGGTACGGAGACGTGTGTACTTATCTTTGGGTGGCTATGGAACTGTTAGGAAAATTTCTCTACTTTGATTCCTTATCGTGCGAAAATTGTTGACTTCAAAAATTCTAAACTTCTATATTCTATTCTCTCACAGATGATGAGGACACGTACAAGCGGATCTGATGACTAGGCACTCGCATCCCCTACTAGAGCCGTGAGAGGCCGGGTCCAGGGTAGAGGCTGAGGACGTCAACGTGGTGCATCCATAACACCCGCACGAGCTTCTACAGAGGCCCCCCAGTAGCTCCAGCTGGAGAGCAGACACCTGAGGCACCTATTCCTACACCATCCCTCTAGGAGACTCTAGCCCAGTTGCTGAGTAAGTTCAGCACCTTAGCTCAGGCTGGTTTGATTCCACTTGCTCCTCCCACATCTCAGGTCGGGGTAGGAGCACAAACTCCCGTCACTGGTACTCCAGAGCAGCGAGTTCAGGTCGACCAGGTTCCAGAGATTGTACCAATGCAGTCGGTAGCTCCAGCTCAGCCCAAGGTTAGGGCAACAACTTCTGAGGTGGAGCAGCTCAGACTTGATAGGTATAAGAAGTACCACCCACCTACCTTCAGCAAATTGGCTACAGATGATCCTCAGGGTTTTCTGGAAGAGTGTCATCGTATTCTCCGTTCTATGGGCGTAGCGGAGACGAGTAGGGTTTCTTTTACTACATTCCAACTTACAGGAGTAGCCTATCAGTGATGGCATCCTTATGAATTGAGTAGTCCACCAGAGGCAGCTTCACTTACATGGACTCAGTTCTCGGACATATTTTTGATAGAGTATGTCCCTCAGAGCCTTAGGGACTCATGGAGCGCGGAGATTGAGCATCTGCGCAAGGGTGCTATGACTGTGTCAGAGTATGCAGTGCGCTTCAGTGATTTGGCCTGACATGCACCGGTCTTGGTTGCCACAGTTCGACAGAGGGTTCGACAGTTTATTGAGGGACTCCACCCTAGCATCCGGATTAGTATGGCCAGAGAGTTGGAGATGGATATTTCTTATCAGCAGGTTGTGAGTATTTCCTGGAGATTGGAGGGCATGCTTGCTCGGGATAGAGAGGAGATGAAGGCCAAGAGATCTCGAGAGACTGGTTATTATTCTGGAGCTCGTGTCCCAGCAGCTCGCCATGGTAGGGGTTATGTGAGTCGCCCTGTTCATTCAGCTCTTCCAGCCGCTAGTGGTGTTCCAGCTCCTTCTGGACCCCAGGAGCCTTATTATGCACCGCCAGTATCTTGTGTGTGCCTCCTGCATGGGGTGTTCCTAGTGGCTAGCCTAGCAGACCTGGCCCGAGTTAGTCACAGCAACCACGCCTTCCCAGAGCATGTTTTGAGTGTGGCGACACTCTCCATATGGTGAGGGATTGCCCTAGATTTAGGAGGGGTGCACCTCCATAGACGTCTCAACCATAACGTGCTCCACCGGGTCCTTATGCTATGATTACAGCACCAGCTGCCACCCCACCTTCTCAGCCAACTCGAGGTGGAGGTCGGGGAGGTAGAGGTCGCCCTAGAGGGGAAGGTCATGCCAGATATTATGCCCTTCATGCTTGTACAGAGGCAGTCGCTTCTGATTCTGTCATTACAGGTATTGTCCCAGTATGTCATAGAGATACGTCGGTATTATTTGACCTAGGCTCTACATATTCTTATGTGTCCTCTTATTTTGCCCCGTATTTGGGCGTATCTCGGGATTCTTTGAGTTCCCCTATTTATGTGTCTACTCATGTAGGAGATTCTCATGTTGTGGACCGCGTGTATCAATCGTGTTTGATTGCTCTTAGTGGTTTTGAGACCAGAGTCAATTTATTATTGCTAAACATGGTGGACTTTGATATTATTTTGTGCATGGACTAGTTGTCTCCCCATTATGCTATTCTTGATTGTCATGCTAAGACCGCGACACTGGCTATGCTAGGATTTTCGTGATTAGAGTGGAGAGGTACCTTAGAGTATACTCCCAGCAGAGTTATTTTATTTCTTAAAGCTCAACGAATGGTTGAGAATGGGTGTGAGGCATATCTAGCTTATGTAAGAGATGCCAGTATTGATACCCCTACCGTTGAGTCAGTTCCAGTAGTGAGGGACTTTCAAGATATGTTCCCATCTGATCTTCCGGGCATGCCGCCCGACAGAGATATTGATTTTGGCATTGATTTGTTGCCGGGCACTCAGCCCATCTCTATTCCTCCATATCGTATGGCTCATCCTGAAATGGAGGAGTTGAAGGAGCAGTAACAAGAATTGCTTGATAAGGGCTTCATTCGGCACAGTGTGTCACCTTGGGGTGCTCCTATCTTATTTATAAAGAAGAAGGATGGTTCTATGCGGATGTGTATTGATTACCGCCAGTTGAACAAAGTCACAGTGAAGAACATGTATCAATTTCCTTGTATTGATGACTTTTTTGATCAGTTACATGTGCCAGAGTGCTTTCCAAGATTGATTTACATTTCGACTATCGTCAGTTGAAGATTTGGGAGCCAGATATCCCGAAGACTGCCTTCCGGACTCGGTATGGTCACTACGAGTTCCTTGTGATGTCTTTTGGGCTGACCAATGCCCCGATATCTTTTATGCACTTGATGCACAGTATGTTCCGGGCTTATCTTGACTCATTTGTCATTGTGTTTATTGACGACATTCTGGTATACTCCTAGAGTCAGGAGAATCCTGAGCAGCACCTGAGGACTGCGCTTCAGACCTTAAGAGAAAAGAAGTTATATGCAAAATTATCAAAATGTGAGTTTTGGCTAGACTTAGTGGCATTCTTGGGTCATATAGTATCGATTTATGGGATCCAGGTGGATCCGAAGAAGATTGAAGCAGTGCAGAGTTGGCCCAGACTTGGCGGGGTATTACCATCGGTTTGTTAAGGTATTTTCTTCTAATGCAGCACATATGAATAGGCTGACCAGAAGGGTTCCCCGTTCAGGTGGACAAAGGAGTGTAAGGAGAGCTTTCAGAAGCTCAAGACAGCTTTGACTACAACCCCAATATTGGTATTGCCTTCAGGTTCGAGGTCTTATACAGTTTATTGTGATGCGTCGCGAGTTGGCCTCGGGGCGGTGTTGATGCAGGACCGTAGGTTGATTACCTACGTGTCTAGACAACTGAAGGTGCATGAAAAGAACTATCTTGTCCACGACCTTGAGCTAGCAGCTATTGTTCATGCCTTGAAGATTTGGAGGCCCTATTTGTACCATGTCCCTTGTGAGATCTATACAGATCACCGGAGTTTGCAGCATCTGTTCAAGTAAAAGGATCTGAATTTGCGTCAGAGGAGGTGGTTAGAGCTGCTTAAGGATTATGACATCACCATTTTGTACCATCCTGGGAAGGCCAATGTGGTGGCCGATGCTTTGAGTCATCGGGAAGAGAGCTTGGGGAGTTTAGCATATCTACCAGCAACAGAGAGGCCCATGGCATTGGATATTCAGGCCTTAGCCAGCTAGTTTGTGAGATTGGATTTTTCTGAGCCGAGTCGAGTATTGGCTTGTCTGGTCTCTCAGTCTTCTTTTTATGATTGTATCAGGGAGTGTCAGTATGATGACCCCCATCTGCTTGTCCTTAAGGACACGATCCAGTACGGTGATGCTAAGGAGATCACTATTAGAGGTGATGGTGCATTAAGGATGTAAGGCAAGCTTTGTGTGCCCAATGTAAATGGTTTGCGTGAGTTGATTCTTTATGAGGCTCACAGCTCGCGGTACTCCATTCTTCCGGGTGCTGTGAAGATGTATCAGGACCTGAGGCAACATTATTGGTGGAGGGGGGATGAAAAAGGACATAGTAGAGTATGCGTCTAGATGTCTAAATTGTCAGCAGGTGAAGTGTGATCATCAGCGACTGGGTGGGTTGCTTAAGAAGATAGAGATTCTGGAGTGGAAATGGGATCGGATTACTATTGACTCGTTGTTGGACTCCCAGAGACTCAGCGAAAGTTTGATGCAGTTTGTGTGATTGTAGACAGGCTGACCAAGTCAGCTCATTTCATTCCTGTGATGACTACCTATTCTTCTGAGCAGCTAGCTCGAATCTACATCTGTGAGATCGTCAGACTTTATGGCATACCGGTATCTATCATCTTTGACCGGGGTATGTAGTTTACATCACGTTTTTGGAGAGTTGTACAGCAAGATTTGGATACTCGGGTTGAGTTGAGCACAACGTTTCACCCTCAGACAGACGTGCAGTCTGAGCGCACTATTCAGATGCTGGAGGATATGATCCGAGCTTGTGTGATAGATTTTGGGGGTGCTTAGGACCAGTTCTTTCCACTTGCGGAGTTTGCTTACAACAACAGTTATCAGTACAACATTCAGATGGCACCGTATAAGGCTCTGTATGGTAGGTGATGTCGGTCCCCAGTGGGTTGGTTCGGGCTAGGGCGAGGCCAGATTATTGGGTACGGACTTGGTTCAGGATGCCTTGGAAAAGGTTAAGGTGATTCAGAATAGACTTCGCATAGCCCAGTCCATACAGAAGAGTTACACAGACCGAAAGGTTCGCGATGTTGCATTCATGGTTGGAGAGCGTGTCTTGCTCTGGGTTTCACCTATGAAGGGTGTTATGAGATTTAGAAAGAAGGGCAAGTTGAGCCCAAGGTTCATTGATCCTTTTGAGGTATTGCGGCGTGTTGGGTAGGTTGCTTATGAGCTTGCCTTACCTTCCAGTCTAGCAGGAGTTTATCCAGTATTCCATATTTCGATGCTTCGAAAGTATCACGATGATCCGACTCACGTATTGGATTTTAGCTCAGTCCAGTTGGACAAGGATCTATCTAATGTTGAGGAGCTAGTGGCTATTTTAGATAGGCAGGTCAGGAAGTTAATATCAAAGAACATTGCTTCTGTGAAGGTTCAGTGGAGGGGGAAGCCGGTCGAGGAGGCGACTTAGGAGACCGAGCAGGATATGCGCAACTGTTATCCTCATCGTTTCACCACTTCAGGTATGTCTCTATGCTCATTCGAGGACGAATGATTATTTTAAGAGGGGGAGGATGTAACAACCCGGCATGTCGTTTTGAGAGTAATATACCCGATCCCCTATTTACTATTTCCCCATACCTTTTTCTGCTTAGTTAACTTGCCGGAAGTCTTTGTTTTTTGTTTCGGAGTATTTTGGGACACTTAGTCCCTAAATGGAGGTTTATGCCTTAGGATTTGGACCGTAGTCAGAACTGTGTGAAGATGACTCTAGAATAGAATTTCGTCAGTTCCGTTAGCTCCGTTAGGTGATTTTTGGTTTAGGGGCGAGTCCGGATTGTGTTTTGGAGGTTCGTAGCTCATTTAGGCTTGAAATGGCGAAAGTCAATTTTTTAGAGTTTCGGGCCGGTAGTGCAATTTTTGATATCGGGGTCGAATTCTGATTCCGAAAGTTGGAGTAGGTCTGTAATGTTCAATATGACTTGTGTGTAAAATTTGGGGTCAATCAGACGTGGTTTGGTTGGTGTCGACATCGGTTGTCGAATTTGGAAGTTTCAAGTTCTTTAAGTTTAAATCGGATGATGATTTGTGATGCGTTGTTTGATGTGGTTTGAGGATTCGACTAAGTTCGTATGGTGTTTTAGGACTTGTTAGTATGTTTGATTGAGGTCTCGGGGCCTCTGGTGTATTTTGGATGCTTAACGAATGAATTTTGGACTTAGGAAAGCTGCTAAGTTTTTTTTGTTGGTTCTAGTGTTTCACACCTGCGGAGGGGAGACCGCAGGTGCGGGCTCGCACGTGCAGAAGACCAGGCATATATGCAGAATTCGGAGGCTTGACCAGGGGTCGCAGGTGTGAGGAATTTCCGCATCTGTGATGCCCGCAGATGTGCCCAAGGACTCTCACGCGCGGAGGAAGACCGCAGAAGCGGACAGTATTCCGCACGCGCGCACGCGCAGGTGCAGCCCCCTGCCGCAGATGCGGACCCAGCCCTCTTAAGTGATTTCCGCACCTACGAGGGATTTTCCGCAGGTGCGGCATCGCAAGTGTGACCCATGTCCCTCATGTGCGAAGATCGCTGGGCAGAAAAGAGGCAGAATTGAGGGTTGAGGTTCATATTCACAAATTTGCTTTTTGAGTTCGGGAGAAGGCGATTTCTTAAGGGAATTCAGAGTAAACTTTGGGTTAACGATTCCTAACTTATTTTTGGTTGTATTTCATTAATCTATAGTCGTTTTCTCCATTTAATTTCTAATTTGGATTGAAAAGTTGGGGAAATGGGGGAAACAGTTCCCCAATCGAATTTCTAAGTTTTGAATGGATTTTCGACATCAGATTTAGATGATTTTGGTACGAGTGATATCGTGAGCGAATGGGTGTTCTTAATTGGTAACTTTTACCCGATTTCGAGACGTGGGCCCGTGTCGACCTTTTAAGACGGATTTCATAATTTTTATTAAAATCTTGATTTCATTAATTAAATTAGTCTATTATAGTTGTATTTATGATATGTAATTGTTTTGGCTAGATTTGGGTCATTCGGAGTCGGATATTCGTGGAAAAGGCATTTTGACCGATTGATTGATCTTGGTTCGAGGTAAGTGGCTTGCCTAACTTTATGTGGGGAAAATCCCGTTAAGCTATGGAACTATTGTGATATGTTAGCGCCGTGTATGCGAGGTGACGAGTACGTACACATGCTAGTTGTGGAAAAACCTGCTTTTCTTACTGAGCAGCAACCCGTTTTCCTTTTATTTTGAGTTACACCATTTTAATGAGTATTAGTCTATTTTCATTCTTAATTGAGTTATTCCCATATGTGTAGCTATTCTGTTTAATCTAATACAACATGTCTACATGTCTTAATTTCTTATGTGAACTCTGTGTAGCATGCTTAGTGAATTTCCTGCTTCTTCCTTGACTGGTACTTAGTCTAAATCGTAAGATTTCATGATGTAGTTGTATCTCTATTTTTGCGCTGCATATTTACTTTGGGACTACGGAACGGTATTCCGGGAGATCCCTCTGTACTGCATATTTACTTTGGGACTATAGAACGGTATTCCGGGAGATCCCCATGTACTGCATATTTACTTTGGGACTACAGAACTGTATTCCGGGAGATCCTCTTGTACTACATATTTACTTTGGGACTACGGAACGGTATTCCGGGAGATCCCCATGTCTTGCATATTTACTTTGGGTCTATGGAACGGTATTCCGGGAGATCTCCCCGTGCAAATTTACATTGGGGACTACGAGACGGTATCTCGGGAGATCCCCTGTTGTTATCTCTGTGTATTGAGCTGTTACCTTCTATGAAGTCTTTCTTGATAAATTTCAGTCTTAATTTTACTGCGATATTTCATTTTTGCCTTGATTTATTATCATATTCCAGTAGGGCCTGGACCTGACCTCGTCATTACTCTACCGAGATTAGGCTTGGCACTTACTGGGTACCGATTGTGGTGTACTCATGCAACTCTTCTGCACATATTTTTCGTGTGCAGATCCAAGTGCTCCTTATCAACCGCACTATCAGTGAGCCGGGACAACTTTGGAGTCTTTAAGGTATATCTGCCGCATCCGCAGACCTCGAAGTCCCCTTCTATTCTTCCCAATGTCCATTATCTTCTGTATTTTCTTTTGATAGATTGTGATGTATAGAGACACTAGATTTTCTTTCTGTAGTTTGTGATTCAAGATGTTTCGGGTTTTGGGTTTGCTGTGTATTGTTGAACAGTTAGTTGTTAAAAGTTTTGTTTTTTCATTTAATATGATGTTAGGCTTACCTAGTCGTAGAGACTAGGTGCCGTCACGGCGTCATACGAAGGGGAAATTTGTGTCGTGACAGCTTGTAGCTGGAGTGTTCTTATGAAATTCACCCCTCCCAAGTCTGGGACACTCTCTCATGATGTGCCTAGTATCACCACACTCATAACAACCCCTCTGAGGTCGCGGTTGCTCGTACTGAGTCTGTGCCGGATAAGTGGAATAACCACTGTAAGAATCTCGTGTCGGTGGTGCACTATAAACTGGAGCACCCCGAGTAATCTGATATGCGGAATGAGCTGACCGAGTGCTCGAGCCTCCGCTATAATGGGTCCTAGATGAAGAGTAAAATTCACTGAACCCTCCAGATCTTTGAGACCTTTGGACTCCTTAGACTCTCTTTCCTAGCTTAAAACACCCCCAATCTTCCTTGCAATCTCCACTACTTGTTGGAATGGAGTATCAGTTTGCAACTCTCGAGCCATGCATATTTTAATATCATAATCGATCCCCTCAATGAATCTGTGGACCCATTCTCCGATTGTAGGAAATAAGATAGGTACATGACGGGTTAACTCACTGAACCTGATAGCGTAGTCTGACATTGTCATAGTGCCCTGACGCAATCGTTCAAACTCTATGCACCACGCATCTCGGAGAGTCTGGGGAACAAACTCTTTCAAGAACATTTTCGAAAACTGAGCCCAAGTTGGTGGTGTTGCATCGGTTGGTCTATCTTCTTCATAGATTTGTTACCACCGATACGCTACGCCTGACATTTGAAATGTAGTAAAGGCAACTCCGCTCACTTCCACAATACCCATGGTGCGTAGGAACAAAGTGAAATCATCACGTTAGTGTTAGGGCATTTAACATAAGATATTCTCACATTATGTGCAATGCATTTAGTCACAATTAACGGTTTTAAAATGACTTTGAGGGTATGGAGGTCATATGGAATCATACCAATTTGCTTGTTCTAGCCTCCCTATTTGGATTTCTCTTTAACGCTCCTTGGCTTACATCTTTTCCTTCCCACTCTTTTCTTCCTGCTTATCATTCTTTCCTATCCTATCATTTCTCACATCTCACATCCCAATATTCATCTTTTCTTTTTTCTTTTTTCCTTTTTTTTTTTTAATTTTAAAAATAATTCGATCGAACCTGATGTAGGTTGCCTATGTATCATTTTCCACATGAATCACACCAAGCGTAGTTTCGGAAATGTGGTGGACAGAATAAACTAAAAACAAAATCTTTTTGGATTTTCATTTATATCTTTTTTTTCAAATACAACATGGGAAATACGATGACAAAAAAAAACTCGACAGACTCAGCTAGACTATGAAAGACTCTAACACCACCTAAAAGACTCAATACTACTGAACAAGATGAAAAAGTAAAAGAAAACATGAAAATAGACTCAATATAAAAGTATCCTCAAACAACTCGTGTATGCAACGGTCCTGACTAGAATGGTCCTGGGGTATCTGTCGTGCTCGAGCTCTGATAAATGGATCCGAGAAAAATAGTTAGTGACTCAAGATACTATACGACGCCACAACACCTCCTATTGGACACATGCAAGGCATGATTGGGCTATTTTTATAAAATAACCTATATGGCCAAGGGTGGCTATTAGTGCAAACTCAACAAAGGTGACCTATAAGACATGAAAACACCTCATAAAGGCCTATATGTCCTTAAACTTCAAGGAATCATAATCCCCATGATTACTTTGCAAAATGACCCCTTTGGAGAAAGTGCCAATGTGGCAAAAAATGGCTGACATGCAAATTCAACAGGAATGGACCTTAAACTAAGAGGACATCTTGTTGTGGACTTAGGAATCTAAAACATGAGTTAACAAGCCACTTTTACAAAAATATCCTTATTTTGCAAAGACGACCGATGTGGCCAAACATGCAAGATTTGGCTACGACCCTCGAAGCCAAAAACTTAAGACTCGTTAGGAAGACCGGACGTTATGTGGGCTGCCTACGTATCCCACCCCGAAAGATGAAAATCAGGTATGCGTAGTTCGGGAAGACTGGATATGGGAGAAAGCTTTGAAATATGCAACTAATTTGGAAAACGTTTTTTTGCCTTTTTTTGAAAATGATAAAAAAGGTGTCAAATCTTTTTGTTTTTTTTCTTTTAAAAAACGGGGCAAGAAACTAAAAAGTGACAAAACCCTCAATATTCTCTCTTGCTTCATTTTTCACCCTTCTTTTCCAAACATCAATCCGCCAAATGACCTTTCTACCATCAAAGATGCAACATTTAGCACATAGAATGATTGAATGTCCTTTTGGGCCGGCGGGCCCATTTGACATAATTTGGATAGGCTTCTTACAAAGGACACGGTACCTAGGACCAGGACTCGCACGGTCATAATGATATGATGCAAATAAGAATAACCTAAAGGCTAACCTACGTTTGGGGTTCACTAACAAGGCAATTTGAAAATGAACAATGAGCCGAATAACTCTCTTGAAATCCTAGCTTTTCCCCTAATTGTTTTCGTGAAAATCTCTTTAATTCTCCCAACCCCCTCTAAAATCTGAAAAATGAGAATATATAGCTCTCCAGAAACTTCTCATACATTCCTCCCAAGAAAAATCCGAATTCTTCTCTAAAAACCTCAAAAATCTCCAAAATCTGAAATTCCTTATGAATGGACCGATTCTAGACAAGTGGAAACCTATGATCAAAATATCTTGATCCTATGGCTCCCATTTTTCCAATATCTGTCCAACATAGAATAAGAAACACGGTAATCACATAGAGGAATATTCTTATGTAAGAGGTCATTAGGCTACGTGGCAGAAAGAGACGAGGGGGACCACGTGGGGTGAGTGGGTGAGTTAACTCGCATGATTACGGCGAGTTTGTGTAGTGGGGGAGGCGGCAGTAGGGTGTGAAGAAGAGGGTGCGGCTGGTTTGGTCTATTAGAGTTAGGATTTTGGGTGTTAATTTTATTTTTATGTGGTAGTGGGGAGAGAGTATTGGCCATTGGATTGGAAGAAAATGAAGGGCTAGGATTAAATTATTAAGTGAGATGCCTCATATGGGTTATGGGTCTTGGGCACGGGTCATGGGGTTAAGGATGGTTGGGCTGCTCGAATTAGGGCTCAGATTTGGCCTATTTTGGGCTAAGAAAACTGAAAGTTCAAAACTAAACCCAATTGTCTAAAAATACATATAATAAAATTTAATCTAAAACTTAAAAGTGCAACTATTTTTGGTATTCTTTTTAAAGGTTATACTAGAATAAAAAGTAGAGAAAAATATGTTGAAGTCATGGTAGAATAAAAATACTATTACTATAAATATACTAATTGACCTTAAACTAAAAATGAAAATATAGTAAGGTGCGAAACATGATAAATAAAATTATTTTGTATTTTTTAATTTATGTCTTAAGATTATAACTAAAATAGACTAAAATTATATTATAATAAACTCAAGTGAATATTTTAAAAATATTAAAATATTAAAACTAACTCTAAAATTTGTGCGGGTCAAAAATTACGTGCTTACACATAGATATCATATTTTTCTAAAAATGGAGGAAAATGACTTCCCTAGAAAAAGTTAGGAACATATTTTCCTAAAATTCCACCTACCCTCACATCCAACATCAACCTTCTCTCCTTTCTCTCCCTTACCCCCCACCTCTCCCAACCCCTCTCTCCAATTTTTATTTTTTTCCAGATTTCCATACTTTTTCTTTTCTGTCACCACTCACCCTGCTACCCTTCTCCCCCCGCAAAAACAAATTACTTCTTTTTTTTTGCCCCCCTCCCTATCGCATCAACTTTTTAAAAAAAAAAATATTTAGTTCTGGTTTTTTCTTTTTTTAGTTTACAAGTTCGAAATTTTACGTGTTCCAAAGTTATGAGTTCAGAGGTTTATATGTTTGGAAGTTTGGAGGTTTAGAAATTATAGAGTTTACGGGTTCTAAATTTATGAAATTGGTGGGTTTGGAAGGTTGTTGGTTCGAAAGTTTATGGCTTCATGTTTATTGTATCTAAATTATCTATGAATATTCTTGAAAAATTATTTTCCTTAATTTGCGCACCAAACACCAAAAAATGAGTAGTATTACTACTTGTTTTCAAGAAAATATTTTTTGTTATACCAAACACACCCTAAATCATCTTATTTGTGCAAATCGTCCAAAATACATGGGCATGGATCTCATCGGGCCGAGTCAGGCCCAGCAAGCTAATGTTACAAATGGACTACAAATACGGACCCAAAGTCGCGACTTATATTCGGCCCCAATTTCAAATTGCATTTTGGCCGCGAAGTTGACGCCACCCCCCTCAGCGGCGAGGTTCAGACGAAACTCCTCACAAATCTCTTTTTCCGGCGAAATCGAGTTGTAAATTCCCTCTTCCATTCCCAAATTTGACTAAACCCATAATTCACATTCCTATTTTCTTGATTTTTATTTGAGTTCTTATTGCTTATTATAAAAGATTAAACAATTATCTTATGTTGTGAATTTCAACCATAAATGTGAATTTATTTACCAAATAGTTCTAATTATTCAAGCAGCCAAATTCTAATTATTAATTTAAGCTTAGCTATTTGATTCTCTGATGTTAAAGAGTTGAAGTTAGTTGTAAAAGTAAAGGAAAATTTGTTTCTTGCGAAGAAATTAGGGTTCTTAAGGGAATGGCGAAGCGAGTAATTTGTAAGGGGAATACAAAAAATAATATAATGTCAAGTATGGAATTTGAACGTGTGATCTAAAGCAATTTTTGAACCCTATGTCACTTGACTATACCTTTTCCTAATATCAAGGAATTCAACAGCTTATATGTAACCAACAAACTGTTTTTCCTATTTTCATAGTATAAGTTTTTGACAAAGGAATTCAACTGAATTCACTTTCCTCCACTTAGCTCCACCACTGCTCAAAGGGAAAAATGATGAACTAAACAAAAGTAGGAAAAGCAATGGAGACTACTTTGGGGAATACTCCAAGAAAAAAGCTTGGTGATATTAGCAACTTACCGCTGCAAAAGAGATTCACTAGCCAAGATAAGAAGCCAAAACATATCCTAACTGCTTCTAAAAAGTATATAGAAATGATCCAGAAGGTACACTTTTTTGTGTTTGTTTAGTGGTTTATTGTGTTAATAAATGTATGGACTTAGCTTAATTTGCTTCATGGGGAATTTGACCCAGGAAAATCTGGTGTTGATGAAATGTTAGCAGAAAGAAAGTATCCTTTTATTGGCAGATGAATGACATTTAGTTTTTTTTTCTTTTGTGAAATTTGTAGGTTGCCTTTTGTGATTTGTAGTAGTACTCATGCCTTATACTTGTGATTAGTTGCATTGTTCCTTGATTCTTGTTCTCCATAGCAAAATCATTGAAATTACTAGAGTAGATATAGAGAAACTGAGAACTAATGTGCAGAAACTGCAGCAACAAAATCAGCAGCTTGCTCAAGCAAACAGTAAAATGCTTGCGGTTTGTTTTCTCTTCCAACTTCCAACCTCTTCAGAGTTTTGTTTCGTTAACTGAACATTTGATTTCCTTTCATGGTGCTAAAACTATTTGGTTTTCTTTTTTCTTTCCCCTCAGGAACTAAATTCAAATAAAGATAGGGTAAATAATTTGATGCTTTCACCTGATATTCTTTTAAGGTTAGATTTCTCCATAAGCTGATGTTAGTGGTATTTGGCTGATATCAGCTAAAAACATTACAACATGAGTTTGGATGCACAAAGAGTTTACTTAAGGCTAGAAAGTCTGAAGCAGAGGTGAATACAATTTAAAGTTGTTCAAATTATTTTGGCTTAGAAATATGTCTTTTTTTTTTACCAAGAAAGTTTTCTTCGTTAATCAGGAGCAACCAAGAACAAATATGTGCCAAAATCTGAATGATGAGGTACATAAGCAAATTTTCATAATGCAGTAATATCGTAGAGTTGGTATTAATTTATTGTTTTGCTATCACCATTCGAAGGTGAAATCCATGAAGTGTGAGGAGACAGGAGATTTATTGTTAGGAAATGGAGATGATGAGAAAGCTATAAATCTTAAAAGAAGGCCTCGGTCGAAGAGTGAGTGTAACCTCTGGTTTGATATGATATTTGTTGTCAATAAGTACTTAGGAACTATTATTTTATATTATTTCCCCATCTTTGACGCATAGGTGTGGGCTCTTCTGAGCAAGTTCAATTTGAGGATAAAGCGGAAAACAAAAGGTTATGTTGTGTGTGTTAACCTGAAGAATATATTGTTGGTTTCTGTAATGTTCAGATTCTAAATATTGGTAAGAGAATTCTCCTAGCGATTTTGTTGTCTTTGCAGACCTTGTATAAGGAGGCAATATGCTCGGCTTAATACTAAGGCACTGAAACTCAAATGAAGATTCTTTTGATGTACAAGACAAATGTGCTTTGCACCCTCCAACAAGTGATCCAGTGCTAGAAAATGAACTCCATTAGTATATCATCTGATGGTCTAGAGTGCAATCATTTATTGAGGTTTGAACCTGTACATTTTGGACTATCATCTCTGCGTAGACCATCAAGGGAGGCAGCTAAGAAGGTCCAGTCATACAAGGAAATTTCTGTGAACATAAAAATGCAAAAACCACAATGAACAACGTGCTCAGTGTAATAAACTCTTCGATATCAGAGCAAATGCCGAATGGTAAGATTCTTCTTTGTATCTTTTTGTGAGGTTCAGTGTCATAGTTTTTTGTTGAAATATGTAGCTCTAATTCCATATCCGCTCCTTCAAAGTTCTATTCCCTCTCCTCCAAAAATGTCATGGCCTATCTGTCACCAGATAAAATATTCTTTATAAAAATGTTGCCTGTTGTACAATACTGATTAGATGCTTCTTTTATGGTGATTGATGATGAAATGATTTTGGACCGATGACTGTGTCTGGCATACTTGCCACAGAAACCTAAATGGTACTTATACTCAGTGGCGGAGCCACAAATTGATGCAATGGGATTAAAAAAAAATACTAGAATGACATAGTTGGGTTCGGAACTTGTAACCTAAAGCAGCTTTTCAACATTTTATATACAACCAAAAACTTTTATTTTAAACCTTTTTGCTAAGTATAATTTCCCGCCAAGGGAATTCAATTGAACCTCCCTTCTTTCTTAGTAGTTCCGCCCCTGCTTTCATTGTCCATATCTTGGCTTAATAGAGGGAGTCTCTCTCCAATTTTATCCGCTCCTAGAGTATAGAGACTAAGAATTCAACATAGAAAGGAAGTTGGAAGTTTCTCTGGTAATTTAGATGATGATTTTGTTGAGGTTAAAGGCCAACAAATCAAGCAGATATGTACTACATGAATAATTAAGTTTAATGGTACCTTGTAAAAAAATATTTTAAGAAAAAGTTAGTATAAGCATCTGCTTCCTTGGTCCATTTCATGCTACTAGGTTCGATTTTGAAGGTTGAATTTCATGATTTTACCACTGAACTGTGTTTTTAGGTATTCTGGAATATATCAATTACTATGAAAGATATAACATATCATGTAGTAGGTTATATTTTATGTTGTCCTTTTTTTTCCAGAACTCCAATCCATTTGCCTTGTAAAATTAGTTAATTGGACATCGGAAGTCATACAACAAAGAAAATGATATATATGAACCACATTTTTTGGGTTGATAAGTTGATCTTTCTCTTTATCTTTTTTCTGAAGCTAGTACCAAAAAGAAATTGAGCAAAAGCATCGTCCACCATTTTTTTTGGTAATTAAGCATTATCCACCTATTAATATTATGTTGAGTAGTAAATATTTCCTCACTAAAGAGTATCTCGACTTTTACCATTTGGTTATGTAAAATATCAAAAACTCCGGACAACAACAACAACAACAACAATAACCCAATAGATTTCTGCAGGTGGGGTATAGGGAGGGTAGGATGTATGCTACCTTGCTAACAACGCTGGACAAAAGGGTGAAGATCATGATTTTCTTAACTCAGCTTTATTTGTTTTGGAAATAAATAAGCAAAGTCAGCTAGAATTGAAGCCAATGATACCACAATAAAGTTTAAAATGGGCTGAGATCTGCGACGTACCAAACAGAATCTACAAGAAGTTTGGTCTAGGAAAACAAATTTTGGCAGATTTATTAGAGTAGTTGAGATAAAACTTAATCAAATTGTGCAAGTGAGTTTATAATCTTTGTCATCTTAATTGTGTCTATACAGTGGCATTTGGACCATTTTCTTAAAACGACTTTGGAGAAAAAAAATTACTCGTGTTTTTTTCGAATCGGTTTGAAAATGCTTTGGTTGAGCCGAAGGTCTATCGGAAACAGTCTTTCTATCTCTCACAAGATAGGGGTACGGTATGCGTTCACCCCACCTTCCCCAGATTTTACTTGTGGGATTTCACCGGATATATTATTTTTGACTTTGGAGAAATTTTATAAGGATATCTTTTGATATATTTCTAAATTTTAGTATGATTATTTATTGGTAAGAATGTAGCAAACCAATTATTCAATACTTCTATTGCTTCAACCTCGAAAGAAAATTACAACTCAACTCAAAACTATTACAGGAATTAGAGATGCTAAACAGAAATACAAATGATAGAGAAGAAGGGATTAGAAGCTCACACTAAGAATGGGGATGAGAGGATACAGACACTCGAGAAGGAAGATGAGGAGAAGCAGACATTTTACTCAACAATATGCATAATTCCTGAAGCCTTAGTCCACTCTCCTTTTAAACATTTGTTACGTCTCTCCCTACTCCACCTGGATCCCAAATGGATCTCTTATTGGGTTGTCTTGTCCTTGGGCTTCTATGTGGTCTAGCCATTAGCCCAACAACTTGGCCAACCTTCCAAATAACTGGCCCACAAGTATTTTCTAAATTATTCTTGTTCACAACAATACTCCCCCTGAATTGAGAACCTTGCCTTCAAGGTTCTGCAATAGCACATTCTGTTGGTTAGGCTAGTTATTGCAACACTTGAGCGTAGATATGCGAGAAATAAGATATATTCGTTCAGCTTCGAAAAGTTCAAATTTAAAGGCAACAACCCAAATATGCTGAAGCACTTTAAAAGGACCAAAGTAGTGCCTTCCCAATTGATGATATTGTTGTAATCTCACAAAGTGCTGCAAATAAGTAGGAAGTTTGACAAAAATACAATCACCGACTACAAAGTGATCTTCAACTATACTCGCATGCACGTCAAGCGCCAGATGTGCTAGCTTAGCGGATAGATAAGGCAATATTACTCCTAGAATGCAAGCATAATAAGAGACAAGTGGATTACCTTCAGGTTTAATAAATTCAGCCATCTTCGTCGAACAGTCTGTGAGTACTGTTTATTTGTGTTGCTGTTGAAATGCTCTGATTACTAAAGTCAAGATCAGTAAACTAAAGAATATCAGTGCACAATTATAAAGTTCTTCTTCTGCCACTTCACAAACTACATGCTCTTGATCCACAAAGTAACCAATTAGGTCCACATAGTTGAAAATTAATTGCAACAATGACCACAGTGATTGCACAATTGCAGTAAGACTTATGGCAAGATGTGGCTTTCTCCCATGTTGCAATATTGTCATCCTATTGGATTTCCTTGACCGCATCCATAAACTGCATAAATATATTGCGACCTCCGCTTGTACGGATTGAACTAATAGCACTCGTGCAGGTCCTGCCTCATCGAAAATATTTCAAAGATTAAAATCCTCTATAAAATAGTGCAAGGAACATTTGTAATGTGGACAGGTTTGTGGATAAAACACTTTCGTTCTAGTACGAGAGAAATTCATTAACACGACTTGGCTGCTAGAGAGTGACGAACAGGAAGAAAATGAATATTCCTCACTCCTTGGGCCAAACAATAGTGATGTAAGCAGCTTCAGTTGCAATGTATCTGAAACATCTTTTTCCAATACAAAATCAGATAGCAAAATAGAAGAATGCATACACCATTTCCGTTCAGGATCCCATACTTGAATCATAGAGCTAGAAGCCACATACTCTAGATGACTTTTTAGAGTTAAGATCTCGGAGTTTATCCTTGGTGCCATGATAATGTGCTTCCCAAGACAGCTCAACTCAATTTCAAGCTCATTTATATGTTGGTTGATAAGAGTCTGAAGACTTAGAACTCGAGACCTAATAATAAACTCCAAATAATTCGATAGAACTTTCCCTAGATGTTCTGAATCCATCCTATGAGTAAGATTTTGTAACATTGGGCAAAAATTTGCTGGAACCATTTCCTCTTTGATATTTGTAGCTCCCTTGAAGAGGCTAGTAGCAAATAGCTTTTGTTGAACCACATTCTTTGAGCCTTTAACTTGCACATTGCCATACAGATAAACGGACGTCAGAGGAAGTTTGAAATCATTAGATATGGAGTAGAAATAAAAATACCTCTTTACTTGTAAAACCCAATTCAAAGATTTCTCATCGTTGAAACAACTTAGTACAACGTGATGACCCTGTACCATCAGAGCTTGAGATAAGTCAACCATGGTAGATGGAGTCGATATGAAGAGTCCAACATGAACAGATAATGAGTGTACCAAATTCAAATCTACAGCCAACATTTTATAGGGTAAAGTAATATGGCGATTCGGTATTATGCAACCAAAAACAACAAGCCAAAAATGACATAGTGATGGTTGCTTAATTATTAACGTGAACACTTCATCCCCCGCTGGTTCTTCATACCCAACATATAAAATTTCATCAGAAACATACCTCGTAATATCTGAAACCTCATTAGCCAGCATAAAATTCTTATAAAAAAAATTCCACACACATGGATTCCTGTGAATGTGAAGCGGTATGATATTTTCAAATGGATGTGTGACTTCAGCAATGCTCGCAATATCTTTCGGCACTACATCCTCTCTACTAATCAAAGGTACCAGAAAATTAGTTGTGTTCATTTCAACTTCATTATCGCAAGCAATTACCGCATCAGTTGGAGAGACATAGTTCTTGTCAACGGTTCATCTGGGATGTCCATCATGCACCTTGTCTTCCTCAGAATCGCCATCTTCTAAATCAGATTTATCAGCGAGTACCATGGAGCAGCAATTATGAAACATTTTGTCGAACACCTGCCCTTCTTATGAGAATTCTACCTTCTTAGTCATCAATCCATTACCAACTTATAGCTCTATAAGAATTTCAACCTCAATATGACTTCCATCAGCGATACCGTACATGGAATCGACATCAATATGCTTTTCTAGTAACGCACTAGGTTCAACATCCGCTTCATCATCTTGTAAGGTGCTAGTTGCCGTATCCGCTATTTCCTCGAGCACCTCGTATGCCAAGTTAAGGTTGTTGTTGTCTAAGTGTTTATTCCACTACTGAGGCGAGGGTGAGGTGCTAATCTTGCACCACGATGGAATAGCCGCAACGCAGCTTCACTTTCTCCTTAAAATGATTCCAATCAAAAAATTGCTTATTTCAAAACAGCCAATCAAACCAAGCAAGAGCTTCACCGTCAAGGTAGTGGTAAGGAAGAGGTAACCAGTCCTTCTCTGAGAAGCCAAGGTAGGTGAAGTACAACTCAGCCCGAAAAATCCAACCCTCTGGGTTTCCACCGCTGAATCGATCTAACACCACCATTGTTGGAGTACGAACGATGAAAGCACCAATATAACAAACCGGTTATTCAATACTTCTATTGCTTCAACCTCAAAAGAAAATTACAACTCAACTCAAAACTATTACAGGAATTAGAGATGCTAAACAGAAATACAAATGACAGAGAAGAAAGGATGAGAAGCTCACACTAAGAATGGGGATGAAAGGATACAGACACTCAAGAAGGAAGATGAGGAGAAGCAGACATTTTACTCAACAATACCCATAATTCCTGAAGCCGTAAGCCACTCTCCTTTTAAACCTTTGTCATGTCTTTCCCTACTCCACCTGGATCCCAAACGGATCTCTTGTTGGATTGTCTTGTCCTTGGGCTTCTTTGTGGTCTAGCCCTTGGCCCAACAGCTTGGCCAACCTTCCAAATAACTGGCCGACAAGTATTATCTAAATTATTATTGTTCACAACAAAGAACATCTAACCACATTTCCAAAATATTCTTTACTCATTTTTTTATTGATGGTAAGCACCCTCCACTTCCAACCAAGAGGTTATGAGTTCGAGTCACCCCAAGAGCAAGATGGGGAGTTCTTGGAGGGAAGGATGCCGAGAGTCATTTGGAAACAACCTCTCTATCCCAGGGTAGGGGTAAGGTTTGCGTACACAATACCCTCCACAGATCCCACTAGTGAGATTATACTGGGTTGTTGTTGTTTGTTTGTTTGTATTTTTTATATTTTATGCGGTGAGCATTTTGACGCTGGATTAACTACACATCAGTCTCCAATCCATTGAGACGAGTTGAAAGGTTCTACGAAAGTTGAAAAGATATGAAAGTTTTGTTTAAAATAAATATCAAGAAATGAATTAAGACGAGTTTGTATAATCACACAATAAAATAGCGCATGCAAAATGGATCCTAACTTAGTGAAGCCAGTGTCGCCACTCTCACAAAGACCTTTATCCTTTCATTTTCAAAATCATATGAGGTTTATCTCTTTCTTCCTCTTCCAGACTAAAATAAATAAATAAATAAATAAATAAATATAATTCTCTATAATAATTTAAACTTTTAGATTGATGATTCAAATTATTTAACACGTTATCAGAGGAGGCACATCTTCTTTTTTAAAAGATTAGGCGCACACACTAAATGCACGGGCGGACCTAGCTTCTAAGTTATGTGTTCATGTAACCAAGTTACTTTTGCTTAGATTCTACTTTTATATGAAGAAATCACTAAATATCTATTTTCTAGTATAATATTTGACTGAGAATCTAATTATTATTGTATACTAACTTAAGATTGAATTTATAAACTTTAAATCTTAAATCTACATTTGGTTGAATGGAATATTGCGAGCTTAAATAAATTAATAGACATGTCATATGTGACATCTTTAACCACTTAATTAAGTTTCTACATGAAATTGTTTAAACAATTCAAGGCTTTTCTTTTCCAATTTTAATTTAATATCACTCGTCTTTCATCTACGTGAGTTGATGGTGATAAATTGAAATAGAAAATAGCAAAGTAGCAAAATATATACTATATAATTAGAAGTCAGGGTCGGATAAAGACCGCTAATTATGGCCATGAGAGGATTCAGTAACGGTGATAGAACCTTCCAATAGTTTAAAGAGATCACAAATCAACTCCAAATCATAAGACAAAATTGACACACAAAAAAGAAACCAAGAAAAGATTTAGTATAGGAAAAATAATAAAATTTCACATGCAGCTCATAAATGTGAAGTTGACATATTTTTTTTCTATATGCCCACATCATCCATCATTTTCTTATACAAACCGTGTTTTTGCACGAACTTAAAGTATTGGTGAAAGGAGGACTTTTTATTTTTCTTTTCTTTTGTTGAATAAAAAAATGAAGATATGATCTTTTGCTAGCTGCCTTGTAAAAAAGACCTTATCCAAAAACGGTGCATGAAGTTTTGTTAATTTGAGTAACGTGAAAATAGACTGGATTGCACTATAGTTATTTCGACAAGAAAAATGTAGTGGGTTTTGGACCAATAGCATATTAGCATACGACGTTGAAGCTTGACAAGACAAAGAAATAAAAGAAAAAGAACAAAGATATGGATTCCCATTTTTATTTTTATTTATAAATTAAAAAAAACTCAGGTAATCAGAGGTGAATTCCCATTTCCAGCGTTATCAACGCAAGACTAAGCACTGGATAAGAATTTTTTAATTTTTTGACGTGGAGATCAATTTTATGTATTTTTAGCGAGGCGGATCCAGAATTAAATGTTTATGGGTTTCTGCAATGACCTCGAGTAAATTTTCAATAGTAACTGTGTTCACATTTAAATATTTATAAATATTGAATGAATTTTTGGAACATATTTATATTGTTTGAACAAAAGCTAATGGGTTCACGTGAACTCGTAAAATAGCAAGATGAATCCTTCCCTGTTTTTACGAGAGTATTGTTGCTTAGAATGATAGCAGGTATAATTTACAAATAGTACCGGTTCAAGACTCAATTCAGGTGTAAGAATTAGGATTAGATTTATCTCTAATTTTGATATGGCTATGTTTTTTCTGAGCCGATGATCTATCATCTCTAGTTTATCTGTAATTAGGATTCAATTTATTTCTAAGGTCGACGTACATATATACTATCCTCCTCAAACTCTACTCATGGAATTACATTGAATTTATTATTGTTGGTATTGTTATTCATCTCTGATTTTTCAAGAAATTCAAAGTAGCAGAAAGTTTAGTATTATTCACTTTCCCGCCATTAAAACAAGAAATGAACTTTAAGTGAGTCTAAGTGATGTCTTATCACGATTGACATCTTAAAATATGTAGCAAATAGGATGATAAAGTATCAATTTCCATTTTTTAATATTTAATACACATAATTCTATTGTTCAGAATAGTTGATACATTTGTGAACTAATTATCTAAATTGAATTATTTTTATTAAAAATTCCTATAATAGGCAATGTCGGTGCCTATCTTGAATATCAGGACCTAGATAATACATATGATACTAGTCATGGAGCTAGACTGCTAGAGCATTGACTGCGAATTTTGCTGAACTGAATAATTTTAGTTTAAATAGTATATTAAACCGTATCTCGTTTAATCACTGATGCTCATGAAAAATATACAGCTGACGAAGTATGAAGAAAAATAATACTCGAAATGTAAACAAGAAAAGACACACAAAGTTAGTACTAATTAACTGTTGTGTTATGGAGAAGATTAATGTTGTTGTGTTAGCTCTCTAAGGATGTTCACTGAGTTATGATTAAGGTTTATTTGCTCTTAACAAGAGATTTCGCGTTCAAATATTGAGAATGAAGTCCTCATTTTAGGCTATTTCTAATCTCTGCCTCCATTTTCTCTTTTAAAATGGAGTAAAGTTACTCCAACCATTGTTCCATTTTGTACTCCAAAAAAGAATATTTCATTTTATATTTCGGATACCGAATGATTTTTAAAAAAAAATGAGTATTTGTGGAAGATGGACATATTCATTACTCCCAACTGAATGACAGTTGGTGGTTAGAATAGGCCATTGGCGTAGTAAGTATCAATTTTAAGGTTGTTATTTGTGTGATCTTCATTATATAAAAATAAGGTTGTTACTTGTGTGACTTGCAAATTTGACATCATAGGTTTGTAATTATTCTGTCTCATCCACTTGTTTTTATCCCATCAATACATTTATTTAGTAGGAATTTTTCTATACGGATAAAACGGTGTTAAAATAAACATTATATCAAGTGGAGTTAGTTATGGTAGTGGAAGGCAAGCAACTGTAAAATATATGATTAGGTTTAAGTATCATTTTCCCATGTTTTGTATACTTTGCGGTATAAATTCCATAATTAGAATAAGATCAATTATTATGCGTGAGAGTTTATGTTGTATAAGTGTGATACAATTTATGGCTGAAAAAGATAATTTGCAAAATTTATGTTGGCTTAGTGTGGAACTTCAGTTTCATGTGTATGTCTTATGTAATATTTCTCTTCTGTAGATTGAGATAATGAGTGAGATTGACTTTCAATACACTCCAAGATTATTTGTTCCATTTTGGGTGAAAATTGCCATTTATAGATTAAATGTTTATCTAATGTAAAGTAAATATTTGACTTTTAATGGGCATAATTTGTTCTTCCTTTTATTATACTCCCACTGTAATAAGTGAACGTATACAAAATTAAGAGAAAGATGAAAATTTTAAATATTAGTAGTTGTTTTGGTAAATTTTAAGTTTTACATAGCGGTGGTTAGACCGACTATGGTGTATGGGCGGAGTTTTGGTCAGTCAAGAACTTCCATGTCCAGAAGATGAAGGTAGCAGAAATGAGGATATTGAGATGGATGTGCAGACATATATACCAGGATAGACAAGATTATGAATGAAGATATTCGGGATAAGGTGGGTGTGGCCGTGGAGGATACGATGTGAGAAGCGAGGCTTAGATAATTTGAGCATATGAAGAGGAGAGACACGGATGCCCTAGTAAGGAGGTGTGAGAGGTTATTGTCCTTGGTGGGTCTCAGGAGAGGTAGCTACAGTGTTTACCCTCAAAATCGGATAACAATTAAATTTGTTAGTGGCTTAAAGCAGGGGTGGGAATTCGGTACTTCGATTCGATATTTAAAAACTTCGATTCGGTATTCGATACGGTTCGATATTTCTTACTTTGGTTCGGTACGGTTTTGTTTGATACATTAACCGAATAGATGATATAGATGGAGTGGACAATAGACCGGACATTTGGACACGATGTGCTAAAAACCGAAATTGCAATGTTCCAGTAACACAATTGGAAAAGCCATCATTGGCCTTAAAATGAAATGTCCAGTAACATAGTTCCTTCGATCAAAACCAAAACCAACCAATGTTCCATTCTAGATAGGAAGTTCCTTATCCAAAAGATTCCCTAATATAACCAACCGCTGCATCAAGCATCAGTCATCCTCCGTCTTTTATTAAGCTTAGAATTGTAAAAGAAAAACTATAAGTTCTAGTTCAAAAAGTTGACAGTATCTTCATACCAGAGTAAACCAAGAAAAAATGCTTAATTTTACAAACAAGTTAACCCTTTCTAGAATAGATTATAGTCGGACAATGTTCACTTAGCATAGTAGCTTGGGTTTAAATTCAAAAAATTATAGCTCGCATGAATGAAGGTCAACAATGAAGAATGAAGGTCAACAATGAAGAATGAAGAAGTTATGAACCTGAATGAAGGTCAACAATGAGCAAACAAGCAGTCGCTGAGGAGAGGAGTCACCATCACTCAGGTCGTGAAGCTATTGTAATCATGACTCGTGAATCAGCAGCAACCAAGAAAAGTTGATTTTTTTAGAGAAGTCTAGGTTAGAAAATAGAAAGGAAAAGGGGGAAATAGTTGATGATGCCCGAAAGTCTACCTCTAAGATTCTAAGGGATTACAGAATTAGGTGTATTGGGGTGTGGGCTTAGGCTTATTGGGCTGAAAAATAAAAATAAAGTTGGGCTTTGACTAAACATTTCGGTACCGAAATACCGAAATATCAAAAACGCAATACCGTATACCATACCGAACTACCGAAAATACCGTAATCTTTGTACCAAAATATACTGAAATACCGAAAAAGCCGAAACCGAAATATCAAATTAATTCGGTTTGGTTTGAAATTCGGTTTTTCGAATTTTATGCCCACTCCTAGTTTAAAGGATATGCGGATTGATTTGATACTCAATGATAAATTAGATATCAATTGAAATAAATAACTATAAATTAACTATAAACCATTCGAATTGGATAATTTCAGCCTAGGAAAGCTGGCTACCCTCGAGCTGTAAATACTTTTATTAACAACAAGACACCAAAGAATAAGAACTAGAAGAATAACCGTAATGTATTGCTTATGAGTGCATGTTATAATATCCTTTATGAATTGTGAGGCACCCTTTATATATTAGAGTAACCTACTTTTAAGGTATTATTCTATTATTTTATAAAAGGTAAAAAGGTCCTTGATTTGTTGACCGTTGGTCCCCTTTTTAGGTATGTTCCGTGATTTATGCCGTAATGTCCGGTTAGTTGCGGGAATCTCGGACCCTTGTCGGATAAGCTAGCAATATGTTCCTTGAGACCGTTATAATCGGGACCGATTATGACCTCGGTAAACTCGGAGGCAGGTCTGGTAGTTCCAATGGCTAGTTCGGTAAGGTAGAAATCGATCTCCGAGATTTTATCACCATCTCCCGATCCCAAATTATCGTGCTGGATGCTTGGTCAAATTCCGAGTTCAATTTTACCCTTATACAGATAGTCTCCTTATTTTTCGGAGAGTAAATAACGAGAAACGATATGATATCCCAATTCTCACTTCGATAAATCATGACGTAGGTGACAAAAATCATGACGTAAAATCCCCTCATTTTACGGAGAGTAAATGACGAGAAACAATGTGAGCTCTCGATTCCCTTTTCGATAAATCATGACGCAAGCGACAAAATCATGACGAAAGCGATAAGAATAGTTGAAACGTCCCGTCGGTCCGGTTTTGAAGGCATTAAATGCTTGTCAGTTGTTGGTCGGCCACTCCCAGATGCGAACCGTCGTTTGAAAAACTATAAATACCTCATCTCTTTATTCATTCAATCTTTACATTCAAACCTTCTGCTCTCGTGTCTAAGAGATTTCAACACTTCCAAGTTATTCTGTTTTCAGAGATCTTTTATAACAGTTCTTTATCCGCTAATCATCCATTATTTCTCATTCAAACCTTCTTCTTTTTATCTCTGTTCCATTTAAAGGAATGGCGAAGACATCAAAATTCGTTCCTCAAAAAGAAACTCCCTCTACTTCGAGGCCGACTATTGAGAAAATCATTTCTCATGTTGTTGCTGCTAAGAACCAACACCGGAGCCTCCTCTGAAATTTTCCATCCCCGCGGGGTACCCGACCGGTGCTGATTTCAAGAACGAGAAAACCTCTTCGATACCAAGTCGGTGTGAACCGGTCTCGAGGTATGCTCTATCACCGAGGATTTCCTCTCTGAAGTCAAGAAAGATTGCAACTGGGCTAATAAACACGTAGTGGTCCCCAAGTCTGAGGAAGCTATCACTACCCATGTGGAGAATTTTCTAAGTGTTTACACTTATCCATTCATGTTGGGATCCTTGGACCAGGTCATTATCACCTTCTGTAATAGGTACGAGGTGACCCTTGGTCAAATTCACCCTTCTTTTTGGAGGATAGTGATTCTCCTCCATTTTTACGTAAGCAAGATCGAGGGGTGTCCCTTCACCATCGACCACCTCATGCGCTTATATAGTCCCCGACTTTATCGAGGTGGATTGATTAAGCTGGCCCGTCGGGCTAGTAAGGCCCCATTTTCTAGCATCTATGAAGATTAGGATCGAGGCTGGTTAGGCCGCTTTGTCCGAGTGAAGACCTCGGATTTGATTCCAGCCGAGCATATGCCATTTCCTGAGAAGTGGAATATGAAACGTAAGTATAATCTCCCTTTTAAGATTTCGTTCGTCGTTTTTTTCTTTTTCCCCCTTCTCATCGATATTTTGTGGTGGTACAGTTGTTGCTCATATGCCCAATGTAGCTGCTCGACTTAAGGATGGGTCGAGGGCATTGTAAAACAAAGGCTTTATTCTGAGCGTTCGTGGCACGAGCTCTCGAAGGGCCGATGGGAGGCTCGTTCCCATGGTAAGAGTTTTCTCAAGTGACCTTTGATTTCCCTTTCGCGCTATCGATTTCTTATTTGCTTTACTTCTCTTTTTTTTAGGTTTACCAAAAGATGTCGAGATGCGAATTCCATCCGATGATGATGATATCTTCACCGAGCCCCCTGCTTTGGGGAAAGATAAAGAGAAGAAAAGGAAAAGGGATCCGAATTCTCCGGGCCCTGAGAAGAATAAGCTAAGGAAAAGATTGGCGCGTAAAGCCAAAGGAAGCACTGGTGGTCGAGCATTGTCCCTGGACTCACTCTATCGATTGAGGGATGAGTTCGAGGGGGAAGGAGAAGTCTTCGATCTAGTGGCCAGTATGGAAGATGCTATCGGATTTGGCGATTTAGAGATACTAAGGAAGAGCTCACCATCTGAAGCAAACATGCCTTCCTCTAGCCCGAAATTGATCGATCGATTCCCTGCCTCGAGTGCATATCCTGATCGAAAATGCACCATTATTTTTTCCCTTCCGGAGGATGCCCGTGTTCTTTCCGTCTCCGTAAGGGTGGCCAATTATCTTCGGTGTCTGGTGAGCGAAGATGACCAGGCCAAGATGAATGAGGTGGAGGCAGCTTGTTTATTCAACGAAGTGCAACAATCGCTTAACCGGGTAATCTTTGTATTTTCCTTGATGATTTTCAATTTTGTACTTAGGTAATATCATAGATAACTTGACATAATTCTTTGTGCTTGTAGGCATCAGTGCTTCATCACGAGGCCTTTTTAAGGTATCGAGAAGAGTTGAAACAACTCGAAGCTGAGGTTTGAGAGCTCACGAGAAAAGAGACGCCTTAAAACTTCTTAGCGAGCAGTTCGAAGGGGAGGCTAAGAGCCTCCGGGCTGAGCTGAAGGTTGTACGGAAGGAACATGCTGACCTCACCGAGTAGGTAAAAATATTTGAGATTAGTGATGATGAACAAAACTGGGTGACTAATGGCGTTGGAAAAAAAGGTTGCTCGGGCACAATTAAATTTGGCTAAAATTCAGCATAGAGCGTCAAAGGAGGGGGCCGAGGTTCGGACCAAAAGGGTTGAAGAGCTCCAGTAGTAGTTAGGTTCGGTCGTCTCTGATCGAAAAAATCTAGCCAAGGAGCTCGAAACGGCCAAGTCAGTGGCCGTAGTGGTTAAGGCCGGCACTGATGAGATGCTGGCCCAATATAAGGCTGATGCCGAGGTGACCTAGGACCTTGTAAAAAAAAACCATTGAGCACATGAAGTGGCAATCCCAAAGGGAGGCTCTCAAGGAAGTTCACGCTCGGGGTTTTGACTTATCGGCTGAGATCGAGGATGCCAAGGTGCTCGAAGCCGAGTTCAAGAAGTTGGCATATCCCAATGAGGAAGATTATGAGGATTCAAGTGGGTCTGAGGGTGGAGAGAACCTCGGGAATCCCGGTGACGAGGCGGGCTCCGGCCAAGATAAGGCTGCTTCTGTTTGATTTTATTTCTTTTTGTACTTAGTACTTTGTGTCAAGGCCGCTCGGTCTTAGTAAAGACAATACTTCATAAATACAAACTTTCTATTTATTTTTGATAATTCTCGAGTTCTTCCTTTTCTTTTCTTTTTAAGTATTGCAAAGATTGGGATGCCTTAGAATTAAATAGTCATGTTCGGAATTCCGAACAGGCTTTGCCTTTGATTTCATTATCTCTAAGGCATCGTGGGATTCGGTATGTTCGGGAAGTTTTCCCCGAAATACTTATACTTTTTAGAATATGACTTACTGACAGTGTGTTTTGCTTAGATTTTTGTAAGCTTTTGTAACCTCGGGTTTTGTTAACCCGGAAATGGCATTAGCCTTTAGTTCGGGAAATTCCAATTAAGCTTCATGCCCTCGGGTTTTGTTAACCCGGAATGGCCTTAGCCTTTTATTTGGGCGATGCCAAATAAGTTTCATGCCCTCGGGTTTTGTTAACACGGAACGACCTTAGCCTTTTAGTTAGGGCAATGCCAAATAAGCTTTGTGCCCTCGGGTTTCGTAATCCCGGAATGGCCGTAGCCTTTTAATTTAGGCTGCCCACATAGATCACCCGAGCCCGGTTTTCATAAGATTTTGTAACCTCAGGTTTTGTTAACCCGAAAATGGCCTTAGCCCTTAGTTCAAGCAATGCCAAATAAGCTTCATGCCCTCGGATTTTGTTAACCCGAAACGACCGTAGCCTTTTAGTTCGAGAAATACCAAATAAGCTTTGTGCCCTCGGGTTTCGTAATCCGGAAATGGCCGTAGCCTTTTAATTTAGGCAATGCCTTAGGTGGCAGTCCCTGAGTGAAGTGATCTTAGAAAGGACATGAACTTTTATCCAAGAGGCATAGACTTTCTTTCAATTTTGTGCGTAGCATACAAAGTTAAACTTGTATTTTGTGTCCGGTCTCGGGTGATCTATGTGGGCATAACTAAATTGATCGTTTAGCCTCTATAGAAATATATTGTTTAGATCTTATTTAAATCTTATTGACCGAGCCTAGATTGTTCAGTACAAGAATCAAAAATCATCCCCCGGACTATGCCCCCAGTGTTCAAGGTTTGTCGTAGATAAGCCTCGAATATTGTTTGACTTCAATTCTAAGTTAGCAGGATTTCACTGTTTCACTGCTGCCTCATTAAAAACCTTGCCGGAAAACCCATTTGGGACAAAATCGGATCAAGGGAAAAAGATTGCAGCGTGTGCTTTCAGGCCTAGAAATTGTGTTGGGTGCTTGAAAGTGTTAGTAAAAATTTTAACTGAGTAAGAGAAGGTGATTGGGGTTATACCTTAGCAGTAATATCGCTTCAAGTGGGTTATGTTCCAATTGTTCGGTAATTGTTCACCGTTCAATGTTTTGAGTTTGTACGATCCTTTTCCAGTGATCTCAATAACCTGATACAGACCTGCCCAGTTCGGTCCCAGTTCTCCTTCGTTCGGATTCCAAGTGTTTAACGTGACCTTCCTCAATACTAAGTCGCAGAAATTAAAGTGTCGAAGGTTGGCTCTTCGATTGTAATATCTCTCGATTCGTTGTTTCTGGGCTGCCATTCGAATGAGGGAGACATCACATATCTCGTCTAGTAGTTCCAGACTTATGTTCGTGATTTTGTTATTTGTTCCTTCGGTAGCTTATTGGAACCTGAAATTTGGTTCTCCAACTTCGACCGGTATCAGAGCTTCGACAATGTAAACCAACGAGAATGGGGTGGCCCCGTACTAGACTTCGAAGTTGTACGATATGCCCAGATGACTTATTTCCTTCTATTTTCCTTTGGCATCGATCAACCTCTTTTTGAGGTTTTGGATTATGGTTTTATTGGTGGATTCTGCTTTTCTGGTCCCACTAGGGTGGTAGGGAGTTTATAAGATCCTTTTGATCTTATGGTCTTCGAGAAACTTGCTTAATTTGCTGCCAATAAACTGTTTCCCATTGTCGCACACGATCTCGACCGGTATTCCTAACCGACATATGATATGGTCCCATATAAAATTGATGACCTCCTTCTCCCTGACCTTATCATATGCCTAAGCTTCCATTCATTTAGAAAAATAGTAAGTCATAAATAAAATAAATTGGGCCTTACTGGGTGCTCGTGGAACCGTGCCAACAATGTCCATCCCCATTTCATGAATGGTCATAGTGACAAGACCGAATGTAGTAGCTTTCCGGCTCGATGAATTATCGGAACAAGCCTTTGGAATTCATCACATCTTCATACGAATTCCTTCGCATCTTTTTCCATGTCGATCCAGTAGTATCTGGCCCTAATTATTTTACGGACCAATGCTTCGGTACCTGAATGATTTCCGCAGGTGCCTTTGTGAATTTCCCTTATAACATACTCGGTATCTCCTGGTCCTAAACGTATCGCGATCGGGTCATCAAACGTTCTTCTGACTAAGGTTCTATCCTCAGATAAACTAAACTGGGCTGCCTTCGCATATATGACCATCGATTCCTTTGGATCTGAGGGAAATTTTCCGCTTTTTAGGTATTTTATGTATTTGTTTATTCAATCCCACGTTAGGCTCGTTGAGTTTATTTTGTCATGGCCCTCTTCGACTACCGACCTCATTAGTTGTACGACTGCCCCTGAATTGAGCTCATCCTCTTCCACCGACAATCCCAAATTAGCGAGGGCATCAGCCTCGTTGTTTTGATCATGACACACGTGTTGTAGAGTTCATTCCTTGAACCAGTGTAATGTTAGATGTAATTTATCCAGGTATCTTTGCATTCATTCTTCTCTTACCTCGAACGTCCCATTAACTTGGTTTACCACAAGGAGGGAATCACACTTATCCTCGATCACCTCTACCCCCAATATTTTGGCTAGTTCGAGACATGCAATCATGGCTTCATATTCGGCCTCGTTGTTAGTCAATTTTATGGTTCTAATAGATTGTCTAACTACATTTCCCTTTGGTGGCTTTGAAATGATGCCAAGTTCGAACCCCTTCTTTGAGTTCGATAATAACTCTCTTTCGACTTCGGGTACCAATGCTGGCGTAAATCAGCCACATAGTCTGCTAGAATTTGGGATTTAATGACGGTCCGGGGTCAATATTCAATATAGTACCCGCTAACCTCAATGGCCCACTTGGCTAACCATCCCAAGAGTTCGGGTTTATGCGTTATATTTCTCAATGGGTAAGTAGTCACAACATGTGTGGGGTGGCACTGAAAATACAGTTTTAACTTCCTAGAGGCGCTTAGCAAGGAAAACGCCAATTTCTCTAGGTGAGGGAATCTAGTTTCGGCCTCACCTAAAATTCTACTAACATAGTAAATTGGGAATTGCGTACCTTTTTCTTCCTGGACTAGAATTCCACTTACTGCTATCTCTGAGACCGCCACGTATAGGTATAGTTGTTCGTCTACCTTCGGAATGCGGAGCAGCAGCGGGCTTGATAGATATCGCTTGAGCTCTTCCAAGGCCCATTGGCATTCCGGAGTCCACGAGAAGTTACTCTTTGTCTTTAGTAATGAGAAGAGTGACTTTTATCGGAGGACCTCGAGATGAATCGCCCCTATGCACCCGGTTAGCCTTTGTACGACTTTTATGTAATCTATGACCATAATATCTTCGATGGTTTTGATCTTATCGGAGTTGATCTCGATTCCCCGGTTGGATGCCATGAATTCGAGGAATTTACTCGATCCAACTCTGAACGCACACTTCTTCGGGTTCAGCTTCATGTTGTATTTTTTCAATACGTCGAAGGTTTCCTACAAGTGTTTTAAATGGTCCTCTGCTCGTAGGGACTTAACCAACATATCGTCAATGTAAACCTCCATTAATTTTTCTATTTGTTTTTCAAACATCCGGTTTACTAGGCGTTGGTAAGTGGCACCAGTGTTTTTTTTTATCCCGAATGACATTACGTTATAATAGTATGTGTCATATTTAGTGATAAAGGAGGTTTTTTCTTGATCATCCGTGTTCATCCGTATTTGGTTATACCCTGAGTAGGCGTTGAGAAAACTGAGGATCTCGTGACTGGCCGTTGCATCGATCATGCGATCAATATTGGGAAAAGGGAATGAGTCCTTGGGACATGCTTTATTCAAATCCTTATAGTCTACATACTTTCTTAATTTATCCCCTTTCTTAGGAACTACCAGTACGTTTTCTAACCAATTCGGGTATTTAACTTCCCGAACGGACCATATTTTAAGGAGTTTAGATACCTCATCCTTGATGAAAGTATGTTTGACCTCGGATTGGGGCCTCTTCTTATGCTTGACTGGGTGGAACTTCAGATCCAAGCTTAGCTTGTGAGTGGTTATTTTCGGCGGTATCCGTGTCATATCTAGGTGGGACCAAGCAAAAAAATCTTTGTTAGCTATAAGAAATTGAGTGAATTTTCCCCGGAGCTCGGGGTTTAACCCCGTGCCCAGGTATACCTTTCGATCGGGCAAGTGTTTACTTAGGACAACTTGCTCCAGTTCCTCGACCGTTGATTTTGTAGCGTTGGAATCATCAGGGGGCTATGAAAGACTTGGGGGACTCCGTAATCGTTGTCCTCGTCTATCCCTTGCTCCTCTGATTCAATCGAGGTTGGTATCGGTGATTGCAATTTGTCCTTATTTTCGACCACCGTATTCGGGTCCTTAGATACCGAGGGTGTGGATGCCGAGATCACCTCATCGATAACGAACATCTCCCTTGATGTCGGTTGTTCCGCATAAACTGTTTTGATTCCTTTGGGTGTCGGGAATTTCAGCACATGGTGTAATGTCGAGAGTATTGTCCTCATGTTTTGAATGCATGGCCTTCCGAGCAAAGCGTTGTATCTGAATGGTTTTGTGACGTTTACCGGTAATGTTATTTCCCCTTTAGTGGTCTCACAGGCCATATTGAACCCGTTTAGGACTCAGACAGCAGGTACAATCTGATCTTGTAGGCTGAGTTGTTCCACGACCCTCGATATGATAATATTGGTTGAGCTACCTGGATCAATGAACACACGTTTACCTCGATATTTATTTATGAGTACTGATATTACCAATGCATCATTATGGGGTTGTGCGATCCCCTCTGCGTCTTTATCGTTGAGCGACAAGGTTCCTTCCTGTAGGTAATCTCGAGTCCGTTTCTCCCTTATGATGGAAAGTTTGGTATGATTTAGCATTGGTCCTTGGGGGATGTCGACCCCACCGATGATCATGTTTATGACATGCTGAGATTCCTCTGGTTCGGTTCATTTATTAGAATCCTTGTTCTTAAAATGACTCTTGGCCTGATCACTAATGAATTCTCGGAGATGCCCGTTGTTGAACAGCCGGGCTACCTCTTCCCTTAATTGTCGACAACCTTCCGTTTTGTAACCATGAGTGCCGTGATATTTGCACATAATCATAGGATCCCTTTGGGCTGGATCGGATTGCAAAGGTCGAGGCCATTTGATATCTTTGATGTGTACGATGGCGGACACAATAGTAGAGGCATCAATGCCAAAATTATACTTTGATAGATTCGGTGCTTCTTTAGGCCCGAGGGGTCTATCGAAGTTGTTTTTGCTCATGAGTCCTCGGTTGTTCTGTCCTCGGTCATTCCTTCTTTCATTTCTCATAGGGTTTCACCCGGACCCACTACTTCTTTGGTCCCCATTGCACGGTTGATACCAATCCCGGTTTTTATATAGGTTCGTGATCAATATCTCTCTGAACTCAGTCAGTGATACTGACGGGGTGTACGGATCTGTAAGGGTCCCGAGTTAGTCATCCTCGACCCTCATTTTTGATTAGTACCTATTATGGACGTCGATCCAAGTGATGGCTGGATATTCTACCAAGTTTTGTTTCAACTGTTGTGAAGCCAATGAGTTTCAAATGTTGTGCCCTTGGGTGAAAGCCCGAATGGCCCAATCGTCCGCGACTGGGGGCAAATTCATTTGTTCCATTAAGAATCGAGAAACGAACTCTCTGAATATCTCGGTATCCCTCTGCTTTACTTTGAAAAGGTTTGACTTCCTAGTCTCAACCTTTATAGCACCGGCGTGTGCTTTTACGAAGGAATCTGCAAGTATAGCAAACGAGTCAACAGAATTAGGAGGAACGTTGTGATACCATATCATAGCTCACTTTGACAGGGTCTCTCTGAATGGTTTCAACATGACAGACTCGATCTCATCATCTTCCAAGTCGTTTCCTTTGATGGCGCATATATAAGAGGTTACATGCTCGTTTGGGTAGGTCGTTCAGTTATACTTATAGATTTCAGGCATGCGAAACTTTTTGGGGATCGACTTCGGATCCGTACTCGGGGGAAAAGCCCTTTGAATAAATTTCTTGGAATCCAGGTCGTTCAATATCGGGGGTGCTCCTGGGATTTGGTCGACCCTGGAATTGTAGGTTTCCACCTTTTTATCATTTGCTTCGATTTCCTTTTCCTTTATTTCTATCCGTTTCGTCAATTCTTCAAGCAATTGCATGATTTTGGGGTTAGTACCTTATTCACTCTCGCTCGTTCTTTCCGAGATTGGTTCATTCCTGCGGATGTCTTTCCGAGGGAGCTCGAGTTCATTCTTGCTCAATGTTCGACCTTGGTTCTGCAATTGAGTTTATCGTCGTCTGTTGAGCCTGTAGCATTTTGTAGATTATACGCAAGTTGATCCTATCATATCTTCGTCGTGAGTGTTTTGGGCAATCGAGCGCACTTCCCTGCACACGCTGTTTTTGGGGTCGGTGGTCTGGTTTGTGTCGATGGCCATATGTGAACAAGCGTCGATAGGAACAACCACCGGGATTCTACCAAGATCGACCGGTGTTGCCTCGTTACCGAGCGCTGCATTGTTGTTCCTGCCGTGGTGGCCGAATTATGTGTCTATCTTTAGAGGGACAGACTGTGGGTTTGACATTTCGATCCTAACCTAAAATCAGAAATACCTCAAAGAACAAGTGTAAAATGGGGTGTGTTATGGTGATTCGTATCAAATTACCGCTGTTATCCTTAGCCCCACGATGGGCGTCAAACTGTTTACCCTCAAAATCGGATAACAATTGAATTTGTTAGTGGTATAAAGGGTATGCTGATTGATTTGATATTGAACGATAAATTAGATAGCAATTGAAATAAATAACGATAAACTAACTGCAAACCACGCGAATTGAATAATTTCAGCCTAGGAAAACTGGTCACCTTCGAACTGAAAATACTTTTATTGACAACAAGACACCAAAGAATAAGAACTAGAAGAATAACGACAATGTACTGCTTATGAGTGTATGTTACAATGTCATTTATGAATTGTGAGGCACCATTTATATATTAAAGGAACCTACTTTTAAGGTATTATTCTATTAATTTATAAAAGGTAAAAAGGTCTTTGATTTGTTGACCGTTGATCCCCTTTTTAGGTATGTTCCGTGATTTCAGTCGTAATATCCAGTTAGTTGCGGGATTCTCGGACCCTTGTTGGATAAGCTGGCAATATGTTCCTTGAGACCGTTATAACCGGGATCGGTTATGACCTCGGTAAACTCGAAAGCAAGTCTGGTGGTTCCGATGGCTAGTTCGAAAGGCAGGAACTGATCTCCGGGATTTTATCATCATCTCTCGATCCAAAATTATCGTGCTAGATGCTCGGTCAAATCCCGAGTTTGATTTTACCCGAATACGGCATGCCAAAAAAGTATTAGGGAGAGGTGATTAGGTAGGACATGACGTTGTTTCAGCTTGCAATAGACACGACCCTTGATAGGAGGGTGTGGAAGCCGAGTATTAGGGTAGAAGGTTAGTAGGTAGTCATGTGATTTCCTTGTCCATACCAGTAGTATTAGGGTTAGTCATGTACTTTCTTATTTTCTTAAATTTCTATTACTACATGATATTTTTTTTCGCTTCAGTTTTCTTGTTATCTTGCTGGTGTTACTACCTGGTTCTACTGCTTTTTTAATCTTTCTTTGAGCCGAGAATCTATCGAAAATAGCATCTCTACCTTCTCAAGATAGAGGGTAAGGTTTGCATACACACTACCCTCCCCTGACTCCACTTGTGAGATTTCACTAGATTTGTTATAGTTGTTATTTTGGTAAACTGAATTTGTTTTAGGATATTTGATGTTTTAGAATATATATATATATATATATATATATATATATATATATATATATATATATATATATATATGTTATATTACTGTTTTTCCTTCAAATCTACACTTAATATTTTAATTATTGGGGCGTTAAATACGTGAGAAGCTATACTAAAACTAATGGAGCACTTTATGTAAAAGTTTACGCCCAAAATTTGAGTCTAGCTTAATCCCGGTTAAATGTAAATGTGTTAGTATCTTTTTCTTAACTTGTTGGATGTCTAAATGTTTTGGTGCAAAGAATTTTTTACGCAGACATCTTATTACAACAACAACAACAATTACTCCTTAATTATCGATTCTAGTTGCATATCATCTTTCACCTATTTTGGAGTTAATAAAATTGTTGAATATAACATTTTTTCTTTTCACATTTTACTATTCCGGTGGCGTTTGGACATAAAAATTGTATTATTTGAACAAAAGTAATATTTGAAGTTAAGCTAAAAAATAGTATTTGAAATCTGAAATTATATTTGGAAATGCATTTCACTTGAAAAAATATTTATAGTTTTGTGAGTAGAGAAAAATATGAAATTTGAAAACCTCATTTTTGAAATTTTTTCAAAAAGTTACAAATTTCATGAATAAGCACATTTTTGAAAAAAAATAATTAAAAAATGAGTTTTTTTATTTTTTTAATGAAGAAACGAGTCCTCAAAAGTCAAGTGACTGTAATTTGAAACACTGTACTTTTACACGAAAATGGTTGAACAGATAATCCAGCTGGAAGTCATAAGTCCCAGTGCTAAACTGCTAATATCTTTTTATTTCCATTTAAGTGCTGCTTTCGTTTTCCACACGAGGGGTATATACGTACTATAAATTTTTATTTTCTAAGGAAAAGAATTTAATTCTAAAAATCCAATATATAACTGGAAAGAGGAAATAGAAAAAGCTAATAAGCACATATCCAACGAAAAAGATAACCTATTAATTTAGTTCTTACAAATTGAACGGAAGTTGCACAAAATTCATGTATTGACAAGGAATATTGCCTTTTGACAAAAATAAGAAAAGGAAAAACAAAAAAGGAAGAAAATTGAAGAAACATCACGTATTCTCCAGAAAGTTCTCAATAAATTATTTTTAAGAATTTGTACACTCCTATTTTCAATTAAGAATTGAAAGAAAGTTACAGAACAAGGTAAATACAAAAAAAACAAAACATGTTAAACAAATATTCAAAGGTGCAAAAAGACATTAAAATCGTAAAGATTACAATATGTGAAGTATCTTTTAAAGATGGCTTCAACGAACTAATGGAACATAAACTATTATAAAGAATATATAAATGTGCATATTCCCTTTTTTCGTGATCTAAATAATCTGTTTTTCTCAATTATTATTTCTAAAGTTCCCCTTCTCCTTTTCCAAAAATTTCCTATGTTTGCTTTTTTTCGGTTTTGGCTAGGAAGTATTTACCAAGTAATGGAAATGAAAAAAATTCCAAGGTTACCTTCAAAAGTTCAGAAATCTCGGGTTAGAGTTTTAAAAATAAAAAAAATAAGATAGAAAACGCATTTGTTTTTAATATATCTTATGTGGTGCGAATAAAAGGAGAGTCTTGGATCAACGGTCAAGATGTTTCTGTGTGACATATATGTCACCAGTTTGAACCGTAGAATCAGCCATTAATATTTGAGATACAAATCTTTCCTGAACTCTTCGTGAATACGAGATATTTTGTACGCCGAAATGCCCTTATATGGTGTGCATCCGAGTTAGTCCGGAATACTATACACGAAAACAAAAGGCATTAAGGTTTTTGTTTTATTCTTTTTAAGATTTTCCTAGTTAAAAACAAAAATGAAGAACACAGGGCCCCACACAGCATCAAGATAAGATGAGCCAATAAGAATACACATGAATGGGCCCACAAAAGGAAATGAGGAAAATGGACCCACACGCCAACGCGTGGTGGAACATAGCCCAAGAAACAGTAGTGCAAACTCTGGGGAGTTGGTCAAAATGGAAGCCGTTATTCTTCTTTCTCCAAAACCAAAACACCCACTTTGTTCTCCAAAAGGTTTCCATGTTGTCCCTACCATTATCTTCCTTTTTTTTTTTTATATATATATATTTATGATATTTTATTATGTATAATCAAAATTAGACATTTAGAAGTAGTATCAATCATGTCGGTTTTTTCTTCGTTATCGTTACGGTTCGGTTAATTTTCGATATTTTTAAAAATCACTACTAGAAGCAGAATGCAACAACATACGTACTTTTATAGAACTTAGAAAAACTCTCTAGATATTTTTTTATTTAAAAGATGATGAATTAAGAAAATATGAAAGATAATCAGAGTATAGACCCATTAACTATTCTACAATAGCGTAAAAGAATATAAGCAAAGATAAAAAAAAATATAAATCACACGAGTGGAAAGATATTAAGTAAGTTGAGACTCAAAAATAAAGTCTAAAAAAGATTAAATATTCAAAAATATAAATTTAAATTATACGAAAGAAAAAATATTCAATACATTGTATCTGCTACTCATAATCGCTAGAATTTTGCTAGTGAATATGCTGGAAATAATTTAGTTTCAATAGTAGTATAATAGGTTTGGGAATAAGGATTTTGAGTTAAATTACTTGTTCGCTTGTAATCGTTTTCATAATTTCAAGGCCCAAGAAAAATGTTAATGCTTTGTTATTTTTAAACTTAATATATAAATATATTTTTTCATGTAAATTTATTCAGTACAGTTCGGTATTTTTTCGGTTTATTTTCATAAAATAAAAAAGCTACCCTAATTATCAGTACGATTATAGATTTATATAAAAATCTACGGTTTTGTTAAAATAAATCTAAAATCGGTTCGGAACGGTTCAGTTTAGTCGATTTTTAAATATCCATTGACACTCCTATTATCTCCTAACGGCATAGGTATCAAGTAATTATGTCCATCAAAGCTTAGACATATGAAATTTGCCTCCTATGAAATTTGAACATCCGATCGCATAATTATCAATCCACTTCATTGACCATTAAATTACTCCCTTAGATGCACATTATCTTCCCTTAAACCTCAACTTTATTATGAAATAAAATTTACTTGCATATAAGTTTGTTGTTAGATAGTGAAGTTTATATTAAAGATATTTATTCATTTAATACAAACATAGAATATATGTAAGTTCTTTCTTCCGTTTGATTCAACCCTTAATAAAAGAAGATAATATAATAGTTTTACTCTTTTTTTTCCTTTGTGAAAGGATTAAATATTTATTATTATTTTTTACACTTTTAAATTACTTGAGAAGATTTAAAGTGCGGTTGGCATAACAAAAATTATTTGTCAAAAAAACTGAGTCTATAAGGCGGTCATGTTCTGATATTTGATTACTGAAAAATATTTTCCTCATATCAAAAGGAGAAAAATAACTTTTCACCACTTATGGATGGAAGTCATTTTCCTAGCAATATCTCAACAAGACTTGTTGTATTAATGAGACAATTCAAAAACAGAATTGCACAAATAATAAAATATTATAAAATATAATTCAAAGTAACAATATGTAACAAGAAAAAATAAGCTAAGAGATATAGAGAGAAAGAGATGAGAAATTCTTATTTCTTTTTTAATTGTGTGTATTTTTCTATTTATTACAAGGCATTTATATAGACACAAAAAGTGAAGAAAATATGTCATTGAATATGTCATTAGACATAGATAATATGTCATTAAGCATTTGAGATGAAGATCATGGAAGAAGAGTAGACATCTACCATAATTTAATATTTCTTATAACACTCCCCCTTGTGTGTCCATAGATAATGTGTCTCGTTAAAACCTTATTAGAAAAAAAAATTCTTAGCGAAGGAAAAAGACTACACATGTTTAGGAATACGCTTTTTGGTTGCCTCATTAAAAACCTTGCAAGGAAAACTCAGTGGGACAAAACCTTGTAAGGGAAAAAGAGTATACCGCGTATTAACTCCCCCTGATGAGGGCATCAATTCACATCCTTGAGCCTTCGCATCCCAATCTTGTACACTAGTTTCTTGAAGGTTGACGTCGCTAGAGATTTGGTGAACAAATCAGCCATATTATCACTTGAACGGATCTGTTGCACACTGAAATCACCATTCTTTTGAATATCATGTGTGAAAAATAACTTTGGTGAAATGTGTTTTATTCTATCTCATTTTATAAATCCTCCCTTCAATTGAGCTATGCATGCTGCATTGTCTTCATACAAAATTATGGGTAGTTTGTCACACTTCAAACCATATTTATCTCGAATTAGGTGTATTACAGACCTTAACCATACACATTCTCGACTTGCTTCATGAATAGCAATTATCTCAGTATGATTAGATGAAGTAGCCATGATTGATTGCTTAGTCGATCGCCAAGATATTGCAGTGCCTCTACATGTAAACACATAGCCAGTTTGAGATCGAGCCTTGTGTGGGTCAGATAAATACCCAGCATCGGCAAAACCAACAAGATCGGGACTGCAATCATTGCCATAAAATAAGCCCATATCGATAGGCCCTTTTAGATACCGCAATATGTGTTTGATTCCATTCCAATGTCTCATTATAGGAGCAGAGCTACATCTTGCTAAGACATTAACTGAAAAAGTTATGTCAGGCCTTGTAGTGTTAGAAAGGTACATTAGTGCACCAATTGCACTAAGATATGGTACTTTAGGACCAAAAAATTCTTCATTCTTTTCTTGCGGTCGGAACAGGTCCTTATTCACATCAAGTGATCGAACAACCATCAGAGTACTTAATGGATGTGCTCCATCCATGTAAAACTGTTTCAATACCTTTTTTATGTAGGCAGATTGATGAACAAAAATCATGTTTGCCAAATGTTCAATTTGCAAACCGAGACATAATTTTGTCTTTCCGAGATCTTTCATCTCGAATTCCTTCTTTAAATAATCAATTACCTTTTGGAGTTCTGTAGGAGTTCCAATAAGGTTTATGTCATCAACATATACTGCAAGTACAACAAACTCCGATGTTGTTTTTTTTATAAAAACACATGGACAAATGGAATCATTTATATAACCTTCCTTTAATAAATATACCACATTCTTCCTGATTGCTTTAGACCATACAAAAATCTTTGCAATTTGATTGAAAACATTTCCTTGGACTTTGAATTATGTACGTCAGGCATTTTAAATCCCTCGAAAACTTTCATGTATATCTCATTATCAAGTGAGACGTATAGGTAGGCTGTAACCACATCCATTAAATGCATGTCAAGCTTTTCATGGACAACAAGACTAATGAGATAACGGAATGTTATAGTATCCATAACATGAGAATACGTCTCTTCATAATCGACATCAGGCCTTTGTGAAAATCCTTGTCCAATAAGGCGTGCCTTATATCTTTGTACCTCATTTTTCTCACTTCTTTTACGTACAAAACCCCATTTATAGCCAACAGGTTTAACACCATTAGGTGTTTGGACTATAGACCCAAAAACTTCACGTTTTGCAAGTGAATCCAACTCAGATTGGATTGCTTCTTGCCATTTTGGCCAATCATGTCTCTGTCGACATTCTCTAACAGATTGAGGTTCAAGATTCTCATTATCTTGCATAATGATAGATGCAACATTGTATGCAAAGACATAATCCACCACTATATTTAATCGATTCAAATTTGTTTCAATATCGATTGGATTTATTGATAGTTCCTTATTTTCTTGAGTCTCAGGCTCATCGATATCCTCATGAATTTCAGGATTGGTTAAATAATGGGTTTCTTTATGAGACTCTTTCGTAGTGTCATATTGATCATTTATTTTCCCTTTTCTAGGATTTCGATCCTTAGAACCCAATGGTCTGTCACGCTTTAGGCGTACTTTTGACTCATTAGCTATGACACTAGAAGATTTTTCAACAGGGACATCAATACGGATTGGAACATTCTCTGCAGGGATATGTGATTTCGTTATCCTTTTCAGATCCGTAAATGCATCTGGCATTTGATTTTTTATTTTCTGCAAATGGATAATCTTTTGCACCTCTTTTTCATAAATAGAGGCACACATATCAAGATGAGATAATGATGGATTTTTTCATGAATTTTCCCGTTTGATTTCACCAATTTCTCCCCCTAATTTTGGGGAAAATGCCTCATCGAATCGACAATCTGCAAATCGAGCAGTGAACAAATCTCCCGTTAATGTCTCGAGATAGCGAATAATGGAGGACGATTCAAACCCAACATATATTCCTAACCTTCTTTGGGGACCCATCTTGGTGCGATATGGCGGTGCTACAAGCACATATACAACGTATCCAAAAATTCTTAGATATGATATATTAGGTTTATGACCCAAAACTAATTATAACGGGGAATATTTATGATAATTTATCGGTCCGGGACGAATTAGCATTGCTGCATGCAAAATGGCATGACCCCAAACAGAAGTGGGTAATTTCGTTTTCATGAGTAACTGTCTTGCTATCAATTGCAGACGTTTAATCAAAGACTCTGCAAGGCTATTTTGAGTGTGAACATGAACTACAGGATGTTCCACTTTTATCCCAATTAATAAGCAATAATCATTAAATGCTTGGGATGAAAACTCAGCAGCATTATCAAGTCGAATAGACTTAATTGGATTATCGGGAAACTGTGCCCATAATTGAATTATTTGTGCCATTAATTTTGCAAACGCCAAGTTGCAAGATGACAATAGGCACACATGAGACCATATAGAAGATGCATCTATTAAGACCATAAAATATCTAAACGACCTACTAGGTAGGTGAATAGGTCCACAAATATCCCCTTGTATACGTTCCAAAAATGCAGGGGACTCAATCCCAACCTTTGTTGGTGATAGTCTAATAATCAACTTGCCTTGATAACAAGAAGTGCAAGAAAATTTATTATTTAAAAGAATCTTTAAATTCTTTAATAGATGCCCATTTGAGTTCTCTATAATTCGTCTCATCATAATTGATCTAGGATATCCCAATCGATCATGCCAAAGTACAAAAGTATTGGAATTAGAAACCTTTTGGTTTACGATAGAATGTGCCTTAATTGCAATAATCTTTGTCCAATACAGGCCACAAGATAAAGATGGAAACTTCTCAATAACCCTTTTCTGGCCAGAGACATTCTTAGTAACGATGAGATATTCGAGATTATTCTCATCTATTGTCTCAATATGAAATCTATTTCGACGGATATCTTTAAAACTCAACAAGTTCCTCTTGAACTTGGAGGAGAACATTGCATTCTCTATGATAAGTATTGTTCCCTTAGGCAGAGTTATATTAGCTCTTCTAGAGCTTTCAATTAGATTACTACTACCATAAATTGTAGTAACATCTGCCTTACACATACTTAAATGAGAGAAATATTTCTTCTCTTTGAATATTGTATGTGTTGTACATGAATCAATTAAGAAAATATTTTTATAATTGAACTTTGATCCAAGTTTGATTTGAAAGATATCCATATTTGCTTCCCATGGTTTGACATACAAAATAAGTCTATGAATAAATATTAGTATTTTTAGAGAAAAGGAAAAAGAAATAAAGTTAAACCAATAATTCAATAGTGACCTTTTAATGCATTTTCTAGCAAATTCTAATTATTATACAAATAATTACGAAGCAAAAATAATACAATTATAAGTACATGAAAAAAATATTAAGGGTGAAGTAACAAAAGTTGTTCCAGGGTGCTTGTAAACCTCTTCTTAAAGAGAATTAAAGTAACGTAAAGGAAAATCAAAAGGAATTAAAAGATTAGTGAGACTAGGACACTAATTACTTATCTATTACTCATTGTTTGTGAAATTTATGAAATTTAGGAAATACATATATTCATAAAACTACATAAGAAGTATTATTAAGTGCAATAAATATTACAAGATATTTATTCATTAGATACTACGAATAGGAAAACATAAAAATCAAAATGCTCAATCATCTTTAACCATAGATCCATCACCGATCGAGTGGTTTAATTTTCCATCAAGGTGCTCAAAAATATCTGCCACATCCAAGTGGGTGATGTCAAATTCATTGTCATAGACAAAATTAGCTTCATGAGCTTTATCCTTTAGAAATGCTTGATAAAGCTCAACCAAATATTTTGGTATGCGACACATATTTGCCCAATGCCCTTTTCCACCGCAACGATAACATTCAGTTTCTGAACCATTTGCCCTTGGCCCTTTCCACTTTTGGTGGTTATTTTTCTTTGTGGGGTGATTAACAGCAGAAAAATTTCTTCCTTGGCCATGGCCACGGCCACGGCCACGACCACGACCACGAACAGGGCCACGACCTTTTCCACGCTTAGAATAATGGGAATACACCTCATTCACTTCAGGCAATGGTGTAGATCCAGTGGGTCGATTTTTGTGATTTCTCATGAGCAAGTCCTTGTTTCGTTTAGCCACAATGAGAAGAGAAATCAGCTCAAAATACTTCTTGAAACCTTTCTCTCGGTACTGCTGTTGCAAGACCATATTGGAGGCATGAAACGTTGTGAACGTTTTTTCAAGCATATCATAATCAGTGATAGTATCTCCACAGAGTTTCAATTTAGAAGTAGTTCTGAACATCGCATAATTATATTCAGAAACAGACTTAAAGTCTTGGAGCCTCAGATGAGCCCAATCATATCGTGCTTGTGGAAGAGTGACCAACTTTAAGTTGTCACATCTTTCCTTTAAGCCATTCCACAAAATAATTGGATCTTTGACTGTGAGATATCTATCTTCAACCCTTCATCAAGGCGATGGCGCAAGAAAATCAAGGCCTTAGCACAGTCTTGGGTAGATGCTTTATTTTTGTCTTTAATGGCGCCTCCAAGACCCATTGCATCTAAATGGATTTCAGCATCCAACACCCATGTCATATAATTCTTGCCCGAAATTTCAAGGGCAACAAACTTTCTTTTCATAACATCTGTCATAATTAAAAGAGGAGAAAAGTTATACCTTAGTTTTTTTAAAGAGCTTCTTGAGACGGTAGAGTCTCGTGCTGATAACGTGTTATAAAATATAACTCAAAGTAACAATATGGAACAAGGAAAACCATGCCAAGAGATATATAGAGAAAGAGAGGAGAGAATCTTATTACCAATTGTATGTATTTTTCTATCTATTACAAGGCCTTTACATAGGCATGAAAAGTGAAAAAAATATGTCATTAAATATGTCATTAAACATAGAAAATATGTTATTGAATATGTCATTAAGTATTTGAAATGAAGATCATGGAGGAAGAGTAGACATCAATCATAATTTAATATTTCTTATAACATAAAAATAATAATATTCCTGAAACTAACTAAAATACAACTTTGTAAAGAAAAACAAAATAAATTTTAAAATTCTAAACAAACACAAATGCAAGCACCACCTTTTAAGTGATTTGGTTCACAATGAAAAAGAGAAATACGAGGTCGCTTTCTTAGTGCGGCAAAAATGAATAGAAGAAAAATAATTCAATTATTTAGATATAACATGATTCCTAGTCCATGCATTTTTATCTTTATTAGAGTCAAAAAGGCTAACCATAAGCATATACTATCAAAGGCAAAAATAAAAGTCTTGGATCCGAATGTCTCAGGCATTCCATCATTATTCACCTTTATCTTTTATTCTGACCAAACAGTTTATTACATTTAATATTCCACAACTCTCATTCTTTTTTTTTTTAATTTTTATTTTTCTTTTGTTGTCTGGTACATGCATTACAGCGCGGTTCGATTAAATCTGTATTTGCTTCGGAAAGTCTCATATTATGAGTAAAATGCTCCCGTAAAAATGACTAAATATGTAGAGGCAGGCTTATGCGCTATGTCGAGAGGAGTCACTGACACCCGTAAAGTTCGGCAAAAATTTCATGTATATATGCATATATATGTCTTTAGAAAATAGTGATATATTAGTAGTGGATACCTCATATATACAAAATAAATTTTGGTTGAATCCAAAAGAGCACCCCGACCTTCAAATCCTAGATCCGTTTCTACCCGCACGAACCCGAAATTTTTGATTAAAAATGAAGAAGTACTTTTCACTCCACCTCAATTTCATAATTTCCATTCATCTTCGTAGACACACATACTCCATTAAATTATAAAGGCGTTGCCTGTTATTTATTTATTTACTTATTTTGTCAAGTCAACTGTTCCACATGCACAAGTCCTAGTCCTAATTTATCAACCCCTTAAAATTCTATAAAAGTGTGAACCTATGAAAAATGTATTGTGGATAAATGAATGAGAAATTCAACTTTTGCAGACTAGCCTTATTGGATCCATTCTATAATATTCTTGTTGTTAGGTATACGACTCCAAAACAAATCTTTAGTCCAAGATTTGCAAGCTAAACCATGCATTAGTTTAATTTGTCGGGCAAACATTTTGCTTGGTTTTCATTCTTCTACAAATATTTTACACACAAGAATTATATGTATATATTGTTTACAAATTTCTGCATGCCTTAGTTTTCTATATTATAATTATTATTCTTTTTTTATGAGTCAAGCACGTTACGTTAGATTTCAACGATAAAGTATGCAAATAATTGTGTAATCTTAAATTGTCATACTGGTCTTGTGAATGAAGTATATTTCGGGATGATCTTGACCATGATCATGTCATATGTTAAGTTGTAATGTATATTTTAATTGTGTATTAACGGTGCAAAGTAGCTTGTGTAGCAGTACGTTAGTCATTAACCCTGTAAAAATTTTATTTATACAAATATAAAAAATTGAGTTGTATTTCAATTTTCAAACATTTTGAAATTTAATAAAAACATTAAAAACATATTTGTTTTTATTTTTACTAGTATATTTGGATAAATTCAACTGAAATGGTTAATCATTTGATAAAAATATGTACTTAAAACACAAAATTACTAAAAAAAAATTTAAATCAAGACTACCCAAAAAAACAAAAAAAAAATGAACTTTTGAATGCCCGTATGATGGACAAAGAATTTTTTGTCAAAAATGTGATACTACTTTTAATTAATGTGTTCACTCGTGTGTGTGTGTGTGTGTGTTTTTTTTTTTTTTTTTTTTGCATATGAATGAGATTTTCTTTTTGTTTCTAATTTGGGGTTCAATATTCGCATTGAGACTCGATTAAGTACGAATTTATGTGGAAAATTTTTATATTTGAGGGTAAAATGTTCCCTAAAAAAACGATTTTATACTCATGTTGGTTAGCAAGGAGATTCATTGCAGCCCCCATTAGGCCCCAACTTGAATCCTTTAGTTCACATTCCCGCCTTGCTTTTTTATACAGTAAAAAGAAATGGCCCTCTTTCTCGTGTACTAAGAATCTTGTAGTAGCAACAAGTATAAGTAGTACTCACCTATAAAGATTATATGTGATTTATATCCACTAACCATATTTCTCCTTTTCCTTACTTTTTTGGCCTTTTGTGTTTTTCCCCCTACCATTTTGCCTCTTGAGATAAAGCTAAAGTAGCAATAGTACTATAGTAGCATCATAAAAAGCAAACTACTGGCTACTTAGTTATAAGTAAGTCTCCTAAACCCTCATTTCCTTTTTATTGTACTCTCTTTTGTTTTAGCTCTTTCAAACCAAACAAACAAGAAAAAAAATATGGAAGATCAACGTAGCCCTCTTAGCTGGCCTTATAACTACTTCCTTGAAGAGGTAATTTTAACTAACATTCTTATTTCTTTGTTTTTTTAAGTTAATTAACATTTTTGTTTATGTAAGCCCTTTTATTACACCCCTAACTATGTTATGCCGACTCTCCAAAATATTGCGGCACCCATATCAAATTCTTCAAAAGTACACTACTTTTGGAGCATCTGACACACACTCGACAGCATTTTCGGAGAGTCCGAGCAACGTAGCTCCCTAAACCCCATTTTTTGTGTGTGTGTGTGTTTTGTGAGTTATATAATGTGGATTTTGGAATTGATAGGGAATAGAGGAATTGAAGCATTCTTTGGTGTACACAACATTGGAATTGGAAAACACTGTCATTTCTGCACATGAGGAACTTGCTAGGAAAGATGAGGAGATTTTGCACCTCAAGGATCTTTTGACTAGAGTTGTGAAAGAAAGAGATGAAGTTCAAGGCAAATGTCAAAGGCTTGGAATGGAGAAAATCTTACTCCAACAACAATTACTCCAACAACAACAACAACAACAAAAAGAAGTACAATTCCGATTCCAATTCCAAAAGCAACAAAATCTGGCTATAGAAAGTGCACCTATTTCTAGTGGCACAACAAGTCATGATCAAGAACATGACCAAATTTTAAAAGGAGTAGTTGACTCTAACAACAACAACAACAACATTGGACTTTCTAATTCCTCAGATTGTGATGAAAACAATGTTGTTGTTTCCCCTCCATTAGTCCAAGATTTAATGGAAAAGATTGTTCTCAAAAAACCATTGCCAGAAAAAGGGAAGTTTTTGCAAGCTGTAATGGAAGCAGGGCCACTACTTCAAACACTTCTTTTAGCTGGTCCACTTCCTCAATGGCAACATCCACCACCACAACTCAATTCCATCGACATTCCTCCTGTCACTATTACCTCCCCTACGCCGCGGCTACTCCACCAGGACTCCACCCTGAGTAGCACCGGCGCTGCCTGTGCCAGCGCCGGAGCATGTTTTGGGAAGAAAAGGGATGTTGGTGCTGATACATCTCCACAGTCAATTTCCAAGTATCAAAAAGTTGTTCACCAGTCATCATTGACCAACATGTAGTGTTTTCTTTCTTTTCCCACCTTATAATTAGCTCACTTTAGCTAGTATTTTTTGTTAGTTAACCATCCGTAACCGAAACTTACTGGGCCGACTAATTCTGATTTCCTACAAAGAGTTTTTCTCTTCGTAAAACTCGAACCCGAGACTTCTAGTAAATGACAGAGGGATCTTATTTGACCGGTGGTTCAGTTTATCTTTCCTTTTCATACCGTTTAAAAAAGGTGTGAAAAAGGAGAACAAATTATCAACATGAAATGGATGGCTATCATGCATGCCATTTTCCATCCAATTAGGATTTGTAAAATTAGTTGGTTTGCCTTAGAAACTAAGCAATGGTTATAATTATTAGCTAACAAAAACTTAGAGGATTTGACAAAAGGCCTAATTATGAATGGCCTTTTACTTAGTCTGGTTTTTAAAGATCAATGTCTCACTATAAAGTGTTGGATTCTTGATCATGACTGCTGCTTTTGTTTTCAAGCCCTTTGATTTGGATGAAGAGGAGTTTGATCTTTTGATTTAGTAACCTTTTGATTGTAATTATTTCCCCATGTAATATGAGTTGGGGAGGCTTTTAGAATTCTCCAAACTGTTGGGGAATTTTTTTTTAATTATGTATACTTGCTACTCATTTTTCTCTTGGACTAATTTTGCATAAAAATATTATGCAAGGTGTATCTTGAGAGATTATGATGTTGTATAATTGGCTTGTCATTATTGAGAAGATGATTTAGTTTAATGAAGGCTTTGCTTTCTTTTTGCTTTTATGTCACATTCAATTCCAAGTTCTTTTAATTATTTATTATGATATAATATGACCTGAAGAAGCAACAAGTAATTTAAAAGATTTCAATTGATCCTACTTTCTATAAGGTGTACCTACCATACATGGTTTATGTCTGCCATTAAAATGACATCTCTAATTGAAGTTACTTTACTTTCACTTTCATGCAAATATAATAAAAGGGAAAATGAATTACTTTTATCTCATTGGTAAATAAGAAATATATATATATACCTTTGGAAAATATAGGAAATATCCATTTTAACCCTTTCCATATTCATGGGGAGGAAAGAAACAAATACTACTTTAGTTTTGCTGGACCAAGTACAAGTAGTTGAACTAGTCTGTGAATCTGGTAACAAAACCTTGAATATTATTGTGTATTACACAAAGGTCAGGTTCATTGTTTGATTTAAAATACAAAAGTAGTGAAATAAGTCAATGCAAAATCAAAAGTAAAATTAGGATGTTGCTTTCATTGAAGCTGTTTCTTTCTCATGCTTACCACATGATAATCTTCCCTCCTATTGGAGATTTGGGGAGATTTTTCTCTCCCTTTTTCTTTTCTTTTTCTTGTTTTGGCTGGGGTGAGAAGAAAAAAAGAACTTACTCACACGCATTAGTGTATACTTTTATTCAGTTAATACATAATATATGTCTTCACATATACTATTGCTTATTACTAAGCAATAGCTCATTAATATATATTTTCACCTTAATTTATTACTAAACCATAGTAGCTTGATTTGATTTGGTATACTATATAAATTACCGTGTAGAGCTTGATTTTTAAAATGCAACGAGGGAAATAACATTGTATAGCCGCTCTAAATTATTATTGTATAAGTTGAAAGCCTAATCCAAGATCATGTTTACCTTGATGCGACAATGGATAAATTTTATTTTTGATGAAGGTCGTTGTAGTCATATCCTTTTGTCTTGGGCTTTCTAATTCATGGGCTTCTTTTGTTTTGGGCCTTCAAATCCAGTAATGCTTTTGGGATAATGACACTTGTAAAAGTAAATAGTGGCTTTTAATATATGAATGATCGACCAAAACTAACTACATCCGCTAGTTAAATCAGGAAGGTATTGGAGCACTCGATCAGTTTTTCGCCATATATTATGCCTATTGGCCATATGCACCAAATTTTATTTTTTATTTTTGGGGTCGAATTTAGACCTCTAGTTAAGGATATATGAATTCCAACCATCTCACACAACAGTTTGTGGTAATTTTGTTTCATGCTATTTTACTATTGCTTATGAATTTCAAGAATAATTTATCTAGCTTAATGTTTCTTAAGTGCTGTTTGTTTTAATATTTAATTTACAATCCCTTGAGAAAGGATATAGGGAAGTTTTCCCAAAAAGTAATCCAAAACGGAGGACCTTTCTCTCAAGATGTGTAAGAAATTTGCTGCGAGTCTAAGGGAGTTGGGAGTTGTGAGCTGGAGAAAATTTGATTCAAAATTAGTGTTTACATCAAATTATCAGATAATTGATGATATATATTTGTACATAAACTTTTATCACTTAGTAATAATTAGTTAATATATGTGTGCGCGTGTCTATATACATTCCTTTTTTTTTTTTTTTTTTTTTTACATTCTTATCTTATTTAACCACTTAAATGTGATAAATAAATATGATTTGTCAGTGTGATGTGCAAGTAAGTATTTTCCATTGGAAGCTTGCCATCTTGCTTGCAACTCATACCAATCTTTAATCTTACCGTCCATTTATTTGCGTCTATGTTTTTTTCATTGGTTTTGCTACGTATTATGGAAACTATTGGAAAAGGTAAGAAAGGGAAAAGATTACAATGATATAAATTATGCACAAATATATATATATATATATATATATATATATATATATATATATACTTTTTGACTAGTAAATGTAATTGGTTTTGACCGACCAATCCAATTTTATATTTTGATCATCTTATTGGAGAATTATATAAGTTTAGCCGATCCTAAAAATAATAGTCGATGAAATATATATTTTTAATATTATAGTATATATATATATATATATATATATATATATTATATATATTTTAGCTAGCAAATACGCACCTACCAATTTTGTATTTTGCCATCACTTTAAAAGTAATACAGAATCCTTTGAAACCGTGGATTACTCCTTATCTCATTTCTTGGTACTCTAATTATAAGATCCACTTTTCATTCCTTAATTCTCTCAAAACAACAAATATTCCCTTCCCATACTATTACCTCCATTCCAACATTTTCTCTGTTTCATTAAAACCTCAAACTCTCAACATCTTCCCCTTCCCCTATTTCCTCCCAATACATTACCAATGTCCGGCGAAACAACCACCGCCGCTACCATGTCCGCCGCCGCAGATCAAGAATCAGAACTATCCACCACCCCAAACAAACCACACATAACATGGTCCGATTCCTACACAAAAGCCCACGTCGCAATCCAATCCTTAGCTTCAATCATCCCTTTCATTCCCCCCTCCCTTTCCTCCTCCGAAACCCCCGCATTTTGCCTCCTCCACGACTCCGAAACTGCCGCCCAAATCTCCACACTCCTCCGCCAACCCGACTCCGGTTCCGGCGACAACAACCTCTGCCGCTGGCTTTACGACACTTTCCAATCCTCCGAACCCGAACTCCACCTCGTCGTCCTCCGATTCTTACCCATAATCGCCGGCGTTTATCTCTCTCGGGTCAATCTCCATATACCATTAGCCGGATTTGAAGCTGTTTTATTAGCTTTATACGCACACGAAACTTCCTCACGTAATGGCCAAGCAATTACAGTAAATATTCCCGATCTATCACATTCAAGCATTTATCACGAAACAAATAAAGTCGCGAAAAATTCAGCCACAGAGCTAAATTTGGCTGTGATTTCCCCGAGTTTAGAACCGTACGGTACGGTAAGATCAATGAAAAGAGCTAGAATTGTTGGTGTTGCGTTAGAATTATATTTCAGCAAAATCCCACAAATTCCGGTTGAGTCCAAACTTGATTTCTGTGAGTTTTGTAAAATATGGTCAGGCCAATATGGCGAAAACGACGAAAATGGGGACGTAAAAAAGAGGATTAATTTGCCATGGGAATTGTTTCAGCCGGTTTTAAGGATTTTGGGACATTGTTTAATGGGACATAAGAAGAATGAGAAGTTGAAAGAAGCTGCAATTGGTGCATGTAATTGTCTATATGAAAGAGCTTTGCATGATTTGAATACAAAGGCAATGTTAGCTACTGGTAGTCTTATTAAGCTTGCGAAATTGGATTTGGAAAGTGATGATGTTGATTATACTGAAATTATAGAGTCCAATACCATTACACTTTGAGGTGTATTTGTATTGGAATCTGAACGCGGCACAGACAAATTTATGATTTTAATTCTATGAGTTCAGGATTTTAGTTTCACTACTGAAACCATCACCTTGTTTGAGTTGTGGGTTCATAGCTTAATTTTTCATGTTGAAAATTTACATGTAGGATAACAATTATGGACTAAATTGAACTCATGGTTAGAACTGTTGGATCCGCCCGTGTGCATGTTTGTTTTGTTTTTGTCCTGCTATGAGCTTTTTCCTTTGTCTTTGGAAAAAGGTTCAAATTTCCCTATTTATTATCCGAAAGTACTCAATATTGTAAGTTAGCAAATAATCTCATACTTATCATAAAGGAAGCCGTGGCACAAAAATGAGTGTACTCTA